>NW_004524666.1:9180093-9188286 GCF_000260255.1 Octodon degus | reverse complement strand
AAGTGGTTAGGATAGATATATAATTACATTCTCTTAATGAATAGAGGAATTTGTTCTAATGGTGTTTGTAAATAGGATATCATGTCTGAATCTTGTACAGCAATTAACCACTAGGAAGAATGTATGCAATGTATTAATTATTGAAACTGTCCTACCAATTTGATTTGAAACTGTCATTCCTATTTGTTTCTCAATAAAATTACGGAAAAAAAAATGTATCCATTATAACTATAGATCAATGTAATAAGTAAAAGAACTGCAGAAAGAATTAGCCCCCAATTATAAATAGATTGATCAAGTGAACAAAAGCAAACCAAGAAATATCAAACACCTAGCAATAAAATTAAACAACCAAAGATTTCTCTTTCAGCACACATAGAAGATTTATAACAACAGGTCATCTATCTAGTAATAGCTTTTTTGTTGTTGCATAAAATACCTAACACCCACAGCTTCCAGGAGAGGTTTATTTGGCTCACAGTTTCAGAGAACTCAGTTCATGGTCATCTGGCTCCAGGGCAGGAAAATCATGCAGGGCATATGCTGTGGCAAGTTCACAGTGGCCAGGAAGCAGAGCAAGGGACCAGAGTCAGCCAGGAAGAAGTCAGGAACCAGTATCCAAGGTCCTATCTCCATAACCCATCCACATACCCAGAAGTAAGGGATCATTGATCCCTTAGGTGGCACCCAAACCAATCAAATTAAAAATTAAATTAATTTAAAGGTGACATTCCACTTCTTGACAGTTTGACACCCAAACACATATCCTTTAACCATATTTAACCTCCAGTCAAACAACATCATATATAACCAAAACAACTATCCAGTGCACAACCAGAACCACAGAATCTGTTTCCTGAAGTTTTAACAGTTCCAGCACTGCCTAAAATCCCAGTCAAAGTCTCCTGTGAGACTAGGCAAACTCCTAGCTCTGAGCACATGTAATAAGAACAACTCAAATTACATTATTCAAGGTATCATGGGTAAGCTTTTCATTCAAGGTATCAGGGTAAGCTTTTCATGCCAAAAGGAGGAATGGAGAATAGAGAAGAATCAGAAGAAGAAAGATCAAAACCCAGCAGGACAATATCAAGTCCTAAGATGTGAATTCCAACGGTCTTTTGCTGTCAGTTACAGTTCACACAGACTCTCTTTGTTCTACTCACTGCTTATGACTTTCCACTTACTGTAGCTTTTCTTAGCAGACATTCAATATCTTTGACTTTTGGGGGGTCTTCAATGTACTTTGGCTTCATTTCCTTTAATATACCTTTACTTTCATATATTCCCCTCTCAAGTACTCAATGTCTCCCAGATCTTACTTTGAAATCTGGATGGGAACCTCCCTAACCCCATATCTTACTTTCTTTCTTGTCTCTGAGGCACAATGCCCATAACTCACATGCACATTAGATTTCGGGGGAATATCCAGATGTAAACCATAACATTCTGCCCTGGCCCCCCAAGCTCCGTATGCATCTCTATGCACAATATATTTAGCCCATCTCCAAGACTTACCAAAGTACTGACAGTTTCAGCATTGTTTTAAAGTCCAAATTCAGAGTCTCCTCTAAGATTTAAGGAAAACTCTTAGCTGTGAGCGCCTGGAAAAATGAAAAAGCAGTGTTAAAACACTGCTGACATACCAAGGCATGGAGAAAACATTTCAATTCCAGAAGAGAGAAATAGCGGCATAGAAAGGAACGGGACCAAAGTGAGACACAATGTCTGACACCCACAGTTCTAAGGAGGTAAAGTTTATTTTGGCTCATGGTTTGTAGAGGTTTCGGTCAATAGTTGGCTGGCTCCCAGGAAAGGCAGCACAGTAGAAGGACACTACAGTGAAGATACATCCATAATGTGGCAGGGAAGCAGAGAGAGAGCAAAGGAGGAGGGAGAGAGATACAGCCTTCCAGGTCAAGCCCCCACTGACCAACCTTCTCCATCCAGGCTTCACCTTCCAAATCACATGTAGCTATAAAATCATCAGTGGACTAATCCACTGGTAAGTATTACATCTCTATGATCCGATTACCTCTCAAAAGCCCAATTAGCACATGAAGCTTTTGGAGGCATCTAAATATAAAACATAACACCCCACAACTCCTGCATTACATGAATTATTCCAAGGTCTGCTGTAATCTACTAAATGCTTGGGCAGCTGAATCAACACACTTTCTTAAACAACCTTGAGCAGTAGGTACACTGGGACTTCTCAAAGGAAAGTCTTTCAGAGGAGTTTACCTTTTACATTCTTGAGTTTGGGATGGATGGTGTATGGCTAACTCCCTAGATGCCCTCAAGCCATTTTTCCTAGTTTTCCCATGTAAAAATCTTGTCTTCTTTTCAGTGATGCTGATCTTTCCACCAATCACACTGTTCTTGCCTCCAACTTTACAAGCATTGCCTTTGTGGACCAGCTATAAAGTTTTCACATTGTTCATCTTTGCTTTTGTTCCTGATTCTTGCTGTAGGTCTGGATAAAAATAGCCAGCAATATCCATGCCACATCCTGAACATTACATTGCCTTAAAATTTCCTCTACCAGATCAATTAGCCCATAGTCCTTAAAACTGTTTTCCACAAAGTTTCAAGACATGGGCAAAAGATACACGTTATTCTTCATTAAGTAATTAATTTCTAGTTCAATTTCCAATATAGTTACCTTCTGAAACCCTATGAGTCTGGCTTTCACTATCTGCATTCCTATCATCATTCTATTCCTCAGAGCTGCAAACAGAACTACCCAACCAAGCTGTGCTTATAGCATTTTAGGCTTTTTAAAAAGCCCACATATTCTCCCATAAACAATGCCAAAGGGTTCTGAATTATAAGTTCAGGTGTAGTTATAGCAACAACCCTACCTCTCTAGTACTTATTTTTGGTGGCTTTACCATTGCTGAATGAAACAACTGACATTCCCAAGTTAAAGAGGGAAAAGTTTATTTGCTTCAGAGTTGTGGAGGATTTAATCCATAGTAGAGATTCTTCAAAACACTGGGATTAGAGGTCCTATTCAACTCAGCTGTTTCCCTTCTGTGCATTTTCCAAGAAGAATGAAAACATCATACCACAGTATATATGTGCACATATGTTTATAGCAGCACAATTTGTCATAGCTAAATCTTGAAAACAACCCAAATGCCCAACAGTCGAGAAATGGACAAAAAAAAGATGTGATATTTTTATACAATAGAGTACTACTCAGCTATAAAGAAGGGTAAACCTGAGACATTATAGGGAAATGGATGCAGCTTGAGACCATACTCATAAGTGAACTAAATCTGTCCCATATCATATCGTCTCCTTAGTGTAAGAAGCTGAAAGAGTAAATAAGGCCCCAACTATATAATAGATATTGTGAAATGGAAAGGCACTGCTCAAAATGAAAGAGAAACTGCAATGGGGGAAAGGAGAAAATAAGGAAGGGAAAAGGATATATTATATTATGTTTAATAGTTATTGTATATGAATATATAGTAGTTGTCTTAGTTACTCTTGTTGCTGGGACAAATACCCAACACTGAAAATGAAGGAAGGAAAGGTTTATTTAGCTCATAGTTACTGGAGGTTTCAGTCCATACTCAGCTGGGTCCAACGCAGAGCAGCACACAGCAGAAAGCAACCTTTCATGGTGGAGGCAAAGAGCAAGAGCACAAGGGAGGGGTAGCAGCAGCTCAAGCAGCTAGCTTCTCTTCCCTCTTTACATTGTAATGCAAATTACCTGCCCCAGGGTAGGGGAAGTACTCACACCTATGGGTACTTCCCAGTACTTACCCACCTATGGGTAATCCCAGAAGTACTAAAACCCATAATCCCAGCCTTGGATCATACATAATCCCAGTGGATCATGAGTTAACACAAACTCTAGAAGTCCTCATCCCATGACTGCATGAGGCTTTGGGGGGACAACTAGACACAAACCATAACAGTAGTTAAGATAGCTATACTACTAATTTATATTAGTTCATTGAAAAGTTTATGCTTATATTGTTTGATCAATTTTTCATGTCTATATCTTTTGAGTAACTACTTTGAAGATAACAATACACAATGTACTAACCATTGTTACTCTCCTACAATCTTGTTCTGAGATTTTATTCCATTGTTTTATTCTTTCTTTCTTTCTTTCTTTCTTTCTTTCTTTCTTTCTTTCTTCTTTTATTTTAGTACAGGGTCTATAGGATCTCACCATGTAAACTGGACTCATAGTGATCTGCCTGTTTTCAGCTCCCCAAGACCTGGGATTACAGGCGCATGTGCCACCACGCCCAGTCTCAATGGCCGGCTCAGCGGGCCCCTGAGGGGAGGGCTGGCACCGAAGGCCAAGACTGAACCCCAGCTGCTGTGTCTTGGCTAGCCCTGGTATTTTTTCTTTTAAAAAAAATTTAAAAGACCAGATAGGGTGCTCAAGCTCATGACTGATTCGAATACACCCACAAGTGTGCCTCACTCATCCCCTAGAGAGCTCCCCAGCCAATCACGTTGACAGGACGCTTAACCAACACACGTAAGCACTAGTGAACATATTTAAAAGTCAATAAGAAAAACAGTGCTAAAAAACTACATGTTCGGAAAGAAATATAATTACCATTAAATAATGTGTGAACTAAAATCATAAAGGAATTCAACAGATGTTAGAACTATAGAAAAACCAAACATCAAAATTGTGAGATCTAGATAAACATTTAAGGAAAAAAATCATAGCTTTAATTCATTTATCAGGAAATATAAAATGTTAAGAATCAACAAAATGAATAATTAATAGAAGAATTTGGAGAATGACAGAACAAATAAGAAAAAAGGAAATTACTGTGATAAGTGAAGAAACCAGTAAAATAGTGAGCAACAAAAATAATAGAAAGATCTAGCAATAAAAAAACTAAGAAGAAGCTTAAAATGCAGAATAGAAAAGGAAATAACTACAACACTGTATTAAAAGGGCACAGAAAAAAAGAATACAATCAAAAAAATGAATAAAAAATTTAAAAAATAGCTTTATACAAAAAAAAGCACAGAAGAGCACATGACCACTATCTACTACTAAATTTAAAATTATAGGTCGATTAATAAATTCATAGAAAAGTATGAAAATTTAAAATTGATGCAATAAAAAAGAACTTGAAATAAATCAATACTTTTTTTTTTAATTTTAGGAAGGGTCTACAGGGTATTCAGGGTCTCCCTACTAGATCAGACTCGTAGTGATCTGCCCTGTTTTCAGCCTCCAATAGAGCTGGGATTACAGGTCTGCACCACCACACCCAGTCTCAATCGCTGTCTCAGCGTGCGTGGGGGGGGGGAGGGCTGGCAGGGCATACCGGGTATCGAACCCCCAGGCCCTGTGCCTGCTTACAGGGGTTTTAATCCACTGAGCTATTTGGCTGGTCCTAGATCAATACATGTTAAACAATGAAAAATGAAGTCAAATCCCTGCTTTCCAAAAAAATTGCAAGCTTTTGCTCACAGGTAAATTTTGCTGTATTTTAAAGAAATGGATTTATCTTACACAGGTTGTACCACAAAACAGGAAAAAAATGAAACATTCCTAGTTCAATTTATGCATTCAATATAATCTTAACTCCACAGACAGAAGTTATAAGAAGTTATAGGCTCGTCTTATTGAAGGAATAAAATGATAGCTTAACACCAAAAAAAAGAGTGTTAAGTGCCTACATGAAAAGACTCATGGAGAATACTATAATATACCTCAATTTTTGCAGAAAAATCTTTTGCTGACAAGTCGCTATTTTTAGGAAGACCGATAACTATTTTTAAAAAACTGAACTCACAAAACTAGAACCAGAAGAAATCTTTAAGCTGATAAAGTTTAGATGTCAAAATGTCACATCAGTGCCTGTAATCCCAGCACTTGGGAGGCAGAAAGCAGAAGGATCCCTACTAAGGTGGGCTAGGTAGTGAGACCCTGCACAAAAAAAAAAAAAAAAGAAAGAAAACTAAAAATGTCACATCAAATAGATACTTATGCATAATGGAAAAAGTGTAGCTTCAAGGTAAGGATAAGATCAATGTTTCCCTTCCTGCTTCTCCTAGAGGCTGGACAATATTGGAAAGGAAGAGAAAACAACACTTACAAGGACTGACATGCAAGAGTTGAAAATTTCAGTATTTTCAAAATATAGCACATGCCTGTAATCCCAACACTTGGGAGGCTGTAAACAGGTGGATCACTATGAGTCCAATCTATGCTGAGACCCTGTACACCCTTTATACCCTGTCCTAAATTAAAAAAAAAAATGGGGGTGCTGGGGAGATGGTTCAGTAGAATAAGTAGTGCTTCCCTAGCAAGTGCAAGGGCCTGAGTTCAATCCCAAGGTATTTCTCTTTTTAGATAAATAAACAGAAATAAATTATTAGCAGTAACAAACTTAGCGATGTTACAGGATAAAGATCAACCTACAAAATCAATAACATCTCTTATACTATGTAGTTAATAATAAAGTATCATTCACAACAGAAACAAAAACTAAAGTATCCAAGAATTCACTTAACCAAGACTACCTGGTAATAAAAGAAGGATTAGGGAGATAGCTCAGCAATCTAAGAGCCTGCCTGGCAAGTGCAAAGACCCAGGGTTTGATCCCAGGTACTACATGCCGCACTGGTCCTGGACCAGCAGGTGTACCATGCCAGCCACCGAGAACGGGCGTGGTGGCGCAGGCCTGTAATCCCAGCACTGGGGAGGCTGAGATAGGAGGATCACTAGGAGTCCAAGCTGTGTAGTAAGACCTTGTACCAAATAAATAAAAGATTTAAAAACATACAAAGCAGAAAAATTTTTAAATTTAAAAAACTGCATAGACGTGTCAAAAAATTGGAGAAATGATCCATAATCTTGAATTATACTATAATACTAGAAAAATGTCAATTATATTTACATTTTCACTTAGATGTTTTGGAGAAACTTGATTAAGTTCTCATAACATTTATAGAAAGAAATGAAAACCCATGACTTAGCCACACATTGAAAGGAGTGTGCTGCATTTTGCTAAACCCAGAAAACATCAAAAGTGAAAATAAAGGGGCCGGCCAGATAGCTTGGATTAAAGCCCCTACTTAGAGTGCAGGGACTAGGGTTGGATCTCTGGCTTGCTGTGCCGGCCCAGCCCCCTGGGGCGCACTGAGACTGTTTGAGACTGGATGTGGTGGCTCCCAACTGTAATTCCAGCACTTGAGAAGCTGAAAACAGGAGGAACACTGTGAGTCTGATCTGTGCAGTGAGGCCCTGTAGACCCTGTACTAAACACAAAGAAAAGAAAATGAAACTACAGTTTCTACTGCTTCAAAGTAAAAAGCAAACTGAAACCAAAAACTATAATTCAGACCAACACAAGTCAGAGACCACTGGACATGAAAGAGATTGAAATATATTTGTAAAGGGGGTGGGGGGGAGGGAGAATGGGAAAGGAGGATGGAGATAAAGGAATACAGGGTTTAAAAAATGAATGAGCCAATAAGCAAGTTAGCTGAGTTCTGCTTAACAGCTACATTGCCAAGAAGTCTCTTTCATTAGTCAGGTCGATTTTGATGAATTTGCTCTATGCCAAATTGGAAAAACTATAGTTTCCAAGTTGTGCCTAGCGTGTCTCCATCATGTAATGTTTAAAAGATGAGTCTAAAGGCAAAATTATGTATTAATCAGTGTAATTAAAAACAGATTTTTGAAAATATAGCATCTAAGAGAGAAAGGAAGGAAAGACAGTGGGCTGGGCACGGTGAGAGGATAGTTCATTCCGGGGTGTCTAGTAGAGCAGAATAACTGCTGTCATTGGCTTTCCCCCCTTATTTCATATAGTTTGGGCTGAAATGTAAACTCATTCACCGCTAGCTGCTCTGTTCTCTGAAGAAGACTGCATCCCTCCACATGAATACCAACACCCTGACTTGGTCCTAGCTCGCTGCCTCAGGGGCTGGCCCCCATCCCCCACAGGCCTGCATTGACTGCTGATTTCTTGAAGGCTTTTCTGTCTCTAAATCCATTAATAAAATGCAAATTGCTTTTTGAAGGGAATTCTCAGGGGAAGCAGATTGGCCCATACTCCGGCATGTGCAGATCACTTGGAAGGCAGCCAAAGCTGGGCAAATGCAGGGAGGAGAGGATTAGCGCAGAAGAGGGGGGCAGAACATCACAAGCAAGCCCTCGTCTGCTCCTTCACACTCCTGCATGAGACC
>NW_004524666.1:9168928-9178923 GCF_000260255.1 Octodon degus | reverse complement strand
CTAAGATGTGACATCAAGACTAAAGCCACCTCCAAAACTTCTTGGTCTTCAATATCTATTTGCAAGGCCCTGTCTCATCAGGCGTGAGGACGAGTCCTCAGTGGTGCCGCAAGGCTGAAATCTTTGGGGGTCATGCACACAGTGCAGGGTGGCGAGAGGGGACTTCCAGCGTGCTGCCCATCAGAGGTGGGCCTGTCCCTGTACGTCCTTGGCTGGTGGCCCAGGACTTCCTTTGCTGGGACAGCTGCCTGCTCCTCTGTTCTGCCTGGGGGATGTGGGATTCTAGAGGCAGCTGCAGCTGAGGGCATCTTGGGCACATCCTGCTCTGTTTGAGAAGATACGAAAGGGGCCATAGGGATGGACATGGGCATGGCTAGACACACAGTGATTTTTCCAGCTTACTATATTTTTCCTGCATTCAGTGAACTGTAGAAGCATGAGAACAGTACATGAGAGAAGATGTTCAGGATATTCTTTTTTAGTAATATTCTTACCATGACTCCAGCATTATAGTTTTTGATGACTCAGAAAATTTGCTTCTAATCTTTTGCCATTCCATGTTATGGACCAATCAGTATTGGAGCTGGAAGTCACCTCCTCCCAGCTACCAAGCAGACAGCCTGTGGAGCAGAGACTTGTCCAGGGCCACAGCTATTTGGTGGCTGTGGAAGGACAGAGCCTAGAACTCCAGACTTGAAGTTCGAGAGGCCCTTTATTCCTTTGACTCTACATAGATTTCATACATAACACATACAAGTTGGTCATCTGTAATAAAAAAATTCAAAATTTGAAATGCTGCAACATCTCAAACTTTTGGCGTACCTACATGAAGCTACATGTGGAAAATCTCACACCAGGAAACTTTATTTCATGCACAAAATTATTGAAATATTGTATGAAATTACCTTCAGACTCTGTGTAGAAAGTTCACACAAAGAATAAGTAAATTTTGTGTTTAGTCTTGTGTCCTAGTCTCAGAATAGCTCAGCGCATAATTGCAGATATTCTAAAATCCAAAAGCATTAGAAATATGAAACATTTTTGGTCCCAAGAATTTCAGATCAGGAATACTCAGCTTGCATATGAAATGAACATTTAGTTGTTTAAAAGTGACCTCGAGGATAGAGAACTGGCACTAAAAATGATTTGAAAGCCTACTTATTATTTATGTAGAAATAGACAGTTTGCAAACATGTACGACGTTGGATTTTCTAAATAGTGAAAGGCTAGATGAACGGTTAGTGCGTGAGTGCTCCGTGCCTAGCAGGCATCCCGGAGGACCAACAGGTGGCAGTGTTGACCTGCTTTACATCATCTTTTGTACGCTCAGGACAAGTTGGCGCTGCTGAAGACTGTGACTGCAGACTTTTTCAAAACTGCCAGGCAGAGTGGTGAGCTAGTGCCAGTGCCAGTGCCCGGCAGTGCCCTCTGCTCCCTGCACCTGTCCAGTGCCTTACAGGAAGTCTCACCCGGTATTGGCAAGATCCCTCTCTCCGTAGGACCCTCCTTCATCTTTCTGAGAGGAAAAGATTGAGAGCACAGAAAAGCAATGCTGACCAGGGTGGGCTTAATGACATTATTCCTCCAAGTTTAATTTACAGAATGGTTGGAAATATTTTTCTCCTACCTGCTTTTAATTTGCAGGCATAGAGGGGCTATTGGGGTAGGAGGTGAGGTGTGAGGAGGTGCTCCCGGGGTGACCGCTCCAGTGTGGTCCACTGTCCTGTCATGAGGATGGAGCCAGCTAGACCATGAACTGAAGGGACTGGTCAGGGTCAGGTGTGGGTGCAGGAAGGAGGGAAAGGGACTCTGAGGCACACATGACCGCCTGCCCCTGGATCCTGGGCCTAAAAATAGAAGCGGCATTAACAATGATCAGCATTTATCATGGACTTACTATGAACAGGGTTGAAAGCTTTTCATAGGTTTCAATCACCACCTCTGAGGTGGAGGTGGTTACTGTATCTATCAATAAATGGGGAAACTGAGTTTCAGAGAAAGAAACTGGGCCATTTAATTGGTAATGGAACGAGTCTTCTTTCTTTAGACAGAGCTACATCCTCTGGCTGAGGAGGGGCTCAGTGTGAGCATCAGCCTCTGGGCCACAGGCTGGCTGCCATGGGGTTGCTCCTTCCTGGCACGCTCATATTTGACATCTGGACTGAGAAGATGGTTAGGAATGGCACTAATCACTTTAGAATAATAGCAGTCAGATTCTGTGGTTCACCAAAGGTGGGGACAGTACTCAGGGAGGAGCACCTGGCAGTTGTCATGAGCCTTGTGGGTGTCCTTGGGACTGGATGAAATGCCCATCCAAGTGGAGCTGTAGCCCAAGTGATCATCGAGCATGATCAACACCAAACTGCGTATTAACCTCAAGAAAGTCTGCAGGCTGAGGAGCAGCCATCCCTCAGGGACACAACCTGCTCTGCTCTCTCAAGGATCAGTCTAGAGTAACACACCTCACATTGCTCTTTCTTTGTTTCCACTTCTCCACACTCTGCAGAATGTGGCTTAGGCCTCCACTCATTTAAGCCTCCTGAAATCTACTGATGCTGCTACGTAGCTCAGCACCAGGCTCTGTGTGCAGCATAGGAATCATCCTCATCAACGACCAGAACACTCACTAGCATTTCCTGAATGCTTATCATACATCGAGCTTAATGCCAGGGACTGTTATACCTCAGGAAGATGGGTCTGCTCTGGAGGGTGCGGGCCCACTCTGGTCTCTCCTGCTTTCACCAAACCCTGTGAGGCTTTCTTATTATCTTCATTCACATAAGAAGAACTTGAAGCAAAGGGAGATTAAGCAACTTGCCCAAGGTCCCATAGCTGGAATTTATGCTGATGGCATTGTTCAGTCTGAGTCCAAAGATCTGAGAAATGGAAGTCAATACTGTGAGTCCCAGGCAAGGGCAGAAGCCTGGGAAAGGGGCCTGAAGTCACAGATTCAAGGCATTGGCCTCAAGTTGTGGAACCATCTGGCCACATTCATTGCTGAAAGAACTGCAAAGGTAGCATGGATAGAAGAGCACAGGAAGATTAAGAGCTCAGAGAATTCAAGGCTGCTCGTAGCTTTCTCCCAATACATTACAGTTGGGAATTGGAAAACCCATAGCTTTCAGGCTAGACCCACTGTCTTTCACTGGCTGGGGAACCTCAGTCCTAATATACCTTCTCTGAGATCCAGTTTTCTGTCTTATAAAGATGTGCTGACAACACCTCCTGGAAAAGGTTTCTGCAAAGCTTAAGTGGCACAGTTGACCCGAAAGGACCTGGTGCTGTGTCTGGTACTAGTTGTGGGAACTACTGCCTCCTGCCTCTGCCTGTGTTCAGTATGGGCAGTTGGCATTTGCCTATCAATCTCCTGGGCAGAGGCATGCAAAAATAACTTACACAGTTCTTCTACCTGCCTTCCAATGGCACTGCTGTGCCTGGGCTCTTTGTAGGTTGAAGGTAGTCACGTCAGTGCTCAGCCCCAGAAGAGCTCCTCTAGTTACAAGCTAGGCTTTAGCAAAGCCCCAGCTGGATAGCTCTTCACCCCTATGCTCCCCGAATCACAGCCTAGAAGGGGAAAAAGGACAAAAAAAAAAAAAAAAAAGCTTTACTATTTTGTGCTGTGCAAAGTGCTAGTCTATGAATTTTCTGTGGCATCTCATTGCAACACTGTAAGGAGGAACTAACACCAATGCCATGAGTCTCCAAGGCAGGCCTACTTGCCTGGAAGCTCTCAAAATACACACTTCTAGGGTCACCCCAAGTCTGAATCTGGGGCCTGGAAGCTACATTCTTGACATAACAGGCAGAATCCCCTTACCGTGGAGCTCTGAGGTCTGACCTCTGTCTCATCCTCTACCAAGACCCCAGTGCAAAAGTGTGCATTACTCATATCCAAGTGAGACTAGGTCAGCCCCAGCAATGCGTGGGGACGTCGAAGGGTATACCCCCATACACAGGTTAAAAACAAACAGGCGGGGCTGGAGAGATGGCTCAGTGGAATAAGCACTTCCCTGGCAAGCGCAAGGGCCTGAGTTCAATCCCCGGTTCCACCAAAAAAAAAAAAAAAAAAAAAACAGGCAGTGGAACCCACACAATGCTTCTTTCCAACACATAACAGGGTCTCAGATACATCAATGAACTGCCTCAGATCTTTTAAGCCCTGAGCAGTGGCTGGGACGGAAACCACCAAACCACCTGGTCTCAGCAGGATTTAAGGACTGGAGTCTTACTAGATCTCCTGAGACACTCGTGGCTCCTTAACAGCACCTGGTAGGCTGCTGCAAGTCACTGGGTGAATTCCTACATCCCTCCCTACTGTATCCCTGATAGCAGCCCCTGGAACCTGACTTCCTCCATGGCTGCATCTGCTCCATAGAGGCCAAGAGCCTCCTGAGGAGGGAAATGGGGAATCCCTTGAGAGGCCAAGGGTAGAGGGACCTGAGATCCAGGACCCCGGCCATGAAAGTATCCTCCTGGTCCAGGCCTCTTGCACTTGGCTCATTCAAACACAGGATCAGACCTCAGGGCTTCTGGACAAGAAAGGTGTCTGAGCACCTTTTTAAATACACATTTTCAGGGCCCCAGCCCAGAGGCTGATGTAGAAGCACAGGAGACCCCCCTGGAATTCTGCATTTCAAAAGTTTGCAGGTGGTCTTGGGGAGGACAACCTGCTAACTTCACTCTGAGAGTCACTTGGGTATCAGTTCTGACTGCTGTCAGATTTGTGTCCCTTTCACTACCCCTGGAGCCTCTGAGTCCCATCACAAAAGAGGGTATTTTTTAAAACCATGAACTACTTTCTTTCAAAACAGTCTCAAAATTGCTCAGGCTGGGTTTAAATTTGTTATCCTCCTGCCTCAGCCTCCCATTACAGGCGTGTTACACCATGCCTGGCTCTTTCTTTCTCTTATAATATTTTTAACATTAAGGAAACTAGTGAACACTAAAAAAATAGAGGGCAGGAAGAGCTATTCGTTAGGATGACCCTCAGCAGGTCCTGTTATGGCTCAGAAGAACAGTGACCAGATTCCAGGGAACCCTGTTGAAATCTCAGCCCCTGGGGTACCAGCACCTGCTCCCCACACCCTCCCAACTTCAGCAGCATGTTGAGCTGACTTTTCTTGATGTCTCATCTCCCCAAATATATGATCGCTTGAGAGAAAGAAATGAATATGAAGGGAAGAATAATGGTCTATCAAAATTGACTCAGGAGATAAAAGCATTCACGCCTCTTACAAGGCATGGGCCAGCAGGTAGAAGATTTACTCCAGAGGTATGTCTTCTCCTCCTCTAGCTTAGCTTGGGGACAGTATCATCCCCCCAAACACCCTTGCAGGTGAGACAGGCCATTTCCATGAGGACACCCAGACTTAGCCTGCCCCAGTGAGGGCAAAGGTCACTTGACCTTGGATGGTGTCTTCTTTTTAAGCTCCTAGCTACAGAATGATACATTATTTATCCACAAGCGAGAACCTTTCCCTGGACCATGTAATTCTCTAGTACTTACAAGCCCAGAGCCTCACTGCTCAATTTCCTTGGTCATTTGTTTGGACTCTAGATGCTAGAACTTCCTCACTATTGTTTCCCAGATGGAGCCTCTGATGGGTTTAACCTGTCACCTTAATGATTCCTTGCCAGGGATAGATCCAAGTTTTGTGGGGCCTGAGGCTTCTGTCATGGGAGGGGGCTGCTTTCAAAATATACACTTAAAAACTAAATATAAAGTATGAGTTTAGAATGAGAAGTTACAGCAATCTGAAATGTCACAAATGTTAAATTCAAACAACACACTATTTTAAAGCTAAATCCGTATATTCTTTGAAATGCCCTTGTAATAATTTATTTCCTCTCCCTTTTTCTTCTACATGCTTCAATCAACTCATCATATAACAATGACTTCGGAATTTTTTTATGGAGAGAAAGATGTTTCATTTTTCAAACGTGATTGAACTACATTTTTCATTTTCATTTTCTTCCAGCTTCATAACTCTTCATCAGCAGCATCATGTAAAATTTTTGGTGTGCTGTCAAGTACTCGAAATCTGTGATCTAGTTTCTTTTGTATGAGAGCTGTAAGAACTGGGGGGCAGGACTGAGGGTGGCTTCATGAACTCCGAATCTTGGTTGGCCCTTCGGACCTCACATTTCTAGAACATGCCCATGCTGCAGCAATCACTGGCCTTGGAAGAGACCAGGCAAGAGAGAGGAAGAGAATGCCTAACAGAAAGGCAGATTTCCTGGAAGCCTTCACAGGATAACCAGCAGCAATTTAACAGCATGTTGAAGTGCCTGTTGACCACATAAAATATAGCTCATGACACCCAAATGTGACGTGTGCCTTGCTCATTATCCCCTTAACCAGACACCAGGAGGCCCTGTTACTCTGTCAAAGCATAATTTGCAAGTGCTATGGTTTGGATCTTGAATATTCCCCAAGAACTTGACTTTAAACACTTAGTTCTCAGCTCAGTGCTATTAGGAAGAGGTGTAAAATTTGAGAGGAAATTTTGAACCTTTATATTCACTGACAGCATGCTCATGAAAGGGTCTAAAGGACCTACTCCCTCCATGTCTTCTTCCTCCCTTTGCTTCCTTCCCAGTCACCATGAGGTGGACAACGTTGCTCCTCCACACACTCCCTGTCATGATGCGCTGTCTCACACCAGGCGCTGTCTCACAGGGCCAACTGACCATGCACAGGAGCCTCCAAAAGTACATTGATTTCACTCAAGTATTTGTGCTGGCAACAGGAAGCTGACCACGCAGGATATCCAGAGAGAAGGTGACAGTTCACAGAAGGCCTTGGCATATGAACACATGCTAGGGCTCTCTCCCAGGTCCTTGAGAGTCCTGGACCAGTGAGGCATCCCTTGAAGTTACACTTCATTCACCTCAGGGTTAACCTACCCGTACTTGCTGCTGAGTCTGTGGAAAGGAAGCCCACACATCCTGTCTGGTCTTGGTGGTTTATAGCTGTACAGATGACATATGCAGACAGGACAGCCTGTGTGACAGCTCTGGTTCAGCTTGAGCAGTCCTTTGCTGAGACACAGAAGGCACAGGTCCTTGACTTCCTAGATATCAAACTGCCTTGGGAATGGCTGCTTCTCCAGTCTGATCATTTTTCTTCCAAGGAAAAGCTAAGAAAATTTGGTTTCTTTTATGGTTCAAAGGAAGTGTGGGACAGGAGAGGAACTGGTGGGGTGGGGAGGCGCTGTTCTCATGCCTTGAAGACGGGCGCTCAGTGCTTCAATTTGAAAGCCCTGGTGGTACGGGTGGCTTTGTGAGAGAGCTCTATGTGTCAGGAAATTAATTCTTTTCAAGTTAGAGGTGATAATAGGATGTGCCTAGCAAAATTTGAGGGTTCTGAGATGGCAATAAGACAGAGAGAAGAATTTCTTTGTTGCTCTCTGCCCAGCCAAAAATGTAGGTCAACACAAATGACCTGGTTAATGGGGAAATTGGGGTTTGGTTGGCCATTAGGTTTAGGGACTCAGGATTCATTTTCATATTGTTGTAAGACTGCATTGGAGGTGAAGGGTCAGGCCAGGTGATCTGTAGGGGCCCGTACCAATATCAACTTTCTGTAATTATTGTCTCTGGCTTAAAGCACAGCCCCTCGATCAGACAAGTACCTGAAGGAGGGGTCACAATCCAAGTGTCCCTAGAAGGTACATTCACTCCACAGTGAGACACGTTCATGAGCTAATTCCAGACTGGATGCTGAGAATATCAAGGAGGATCATTGTTCTGTGAAGTGTTGAGAGGATAAGGTGGGAGCATGTCTGTCTGTCTGTCTGTCTGTCTGTCTGTCTGTCTGTCTGTCTGTCTGTCTATCTGTCTCTGTCTCTCTGTCTTCCTTTGTCTCTCTCTGTCTCTGTCTCTGTCTCTGTCTGTCTCTCTGTCTCTGTCTCTGTGTCTCTCTGTCTCTGTCTCTGTCTCTGTCTCTCTCTCTCTCTCACTCTTTCTCTCTCTCTGTTTTCTTCAGGGGCCTTAAACACTCTATGAACATTAAGAAGTTCCTGGCATCAGAAATGAGGGGGAAACCCAAGGGCAAAGAGATGAAGGTAGAGTTGAGTCAAGGTAGAATTTTAGTTGCTTCTAGAAGTGGTCTAGACCTGACTCAAATTCTTGTGAATAACCAAGACTTCTATTCCCGGCCACACAAGAAGGAAAAGAAATAATGCGGATCAAGGTGTGCAGTGTGGTGACTGTGTCCTTGGGCTATGCCACAGGATCTGGGCAGGAGCAGGGTGGTAACTACATTTGCTACATTTGCTTCATTCTTCCCTGTTCTCCCAGTCTTTTCTTCACCTTTTGCCTGTTTCTTCCCTGTTCTCCCAGTCTTTTCTTCACCTTTTGCCTCTTTCTTCCCTGTTCTCCTGGTCTTTTCTTCATCTTTTGCCGTTTTTTCCTTCCTCACATATTGACCATCACTCGCTTCCCCAGATCCAAGGAGATAGAAGTGAACAAGGAAGACCAGTGCCCTGTCCTCAAGGGTGTAGTCTTCAAGGACCCTGTTCTGGCAAGGCTATACTCACACACCAGGCACTAATATGGTGGGTTATTCTAGATGCTCATATCAAACCCTCCTAACAACTCTATGTGTTAGGCTTATTATTCTCATTTTACCAACAAGGAAAAACACCCAAGATAGTGTCTAAAAGTCTCTACTTACTTTGTAGAATAAATCAATGAATGAGTGAAATAGTAAGCAAAAGAATGAACGGAGATACCAGGTGTGGAAATGGCCAGGCCAAGAGCCCTCACCTCATAAATGTTGGAGCCTTGGCGTGGCTTCACCCTGTGTCCTGTGTGGCCACCCACACTGTTTGGTGAAGTGAGGTTGTTTTACCTCAGATTCTGTCAGAGTCAGCTTAGCCTTGTCTGGCTGCTCTACTCCCTGCTGAGCTCATCAGAGTCCTCACCTCAGTTTTTCCATTTCCTTTCTTTTTTGTTTTTCTCCTCCTTCCCCCTTCTTCTCTCCTATTCCTCTTCCATTTCCTCCTCTGTTAATGGTGTGGCTATTCTGAGGCTTGGAATTTATGTAACTGGAACACAAAGTCTCAACCCCTGGGGCCAGGAGGGATTTGGGTCAGCGGGCAGTTGAGAATGGTGCTAAATCAGCCCAAGCAGCTCCTCTCACGTGAAGCAGAGCTGGCCTGGCTTCTGTGTAGACTCCAAGAAACAGGAAGTAATTGAATGTTGTGTGGTGCTCATGAAGTCTACACGATTGGGACATTTACTCACAGGCCAGTGGGGAACATTGTACGAAACTTCAGACTCTGATTTCAAACCCGAAGCTCAAAGCCATTTTCCTTTGGCTGCTTGTGCAAAGTCATCTCAAACTGGAAGCATTTTTCAAAAAGGAGAGGAGAGGCGTGCTTGGGTGCCATGGTTAAGTTTCTCATCCTAAAGTATTCTGTGATATCCTGTCTCTGCCCCCTCCCCAGAGGACACCACTTCTGGTCTGTATTCTTTCAGACCTTCTAGTGTGTGTATTTAACACAACTGGTACCCTAGAATATTTCTACCAGACTGTGAATTTCTTGAGGATACGCTCATGTCTTCATTTTGGTGAAACCTTTTCCTAACACATAGTAGTTGCTCAATAAACATGTCTCACATGAACTGAGTGAAAAAATAAACATGTCTCAAAGGAACTGAGTGAGAAAATAAACAAATGCCTGAGTTTTCAGTGGGGCGGGTGAGAGTAAGGCCAACAGCTGCTCAGGGGCTGGAACCAGGGTTTGTTCAAACTCTAGTAATGTTGATGACAATTTCCTTGAAGGAAAGAGATCCTAAAGTTTCTATATATCATGCTCATTGAATGCATTTCAAGTCATTTTAAAGACAGAACTCGCTCCCGGGGGCAGCCCTGGTCTGTTTGCCTGTTCTGTACCAGTGTGAGCAAAAGAGCCCAAGTAGCCTGGGGTATTCCCATGAGGGGAGACCAGCCATGAGCTCAAGGCTGTAGGATCCTGGGTAGGTACACC
>NW_004524666.1:9166247-9168113 GCF_000260255.1 Octodon degus | reverse complement strand
ACAGGTCTGTTTTTAGATTGTGCCTCACGTGTGCCCAGCTAACTTAATGAGCTCTCTATAGGGGCAGCTTTCTAGGAGACTGTTGCTAAGGGCCAGTCACACGTTTCTGTCTGTGTTGTGATGGAAACATGATTAGATGCTGACCTGAGCTTGGCAGAACCTGCCGGCGCATTTGGCTGGAGTGGTCTTTTCCACACGAGCCCGTGAGATGTCACAGCCAGTACAGCCATCCTTGAGAGCTCAACAAAGAGACAAGTGGTGAGAAAGTAGGGGGACCTGGGGAGGTTGGGAAGACTTCAGCACATGTGGTTGAGGACCATTTGCATTTGGATGTTGTCTTAGTTACTTTTCTTGTTGTTTACACAGAATACTCTACCCCCAAAGTTAAAGGGAGGAAGGCTTATTTAACTCACAAATTGTAGAGGTTTTAGTTACTCGCTGGTTTAAAGGAAGGGTGGCATTGTAGAGGAGAAACAGTCTGTGGCAGGCAAAGGTAGTGAAGTAACAAGGGTCAACCCCTGATTCTTCTATCCCTCACATCATATCCAGGCTACTGAGAGCAGTTAGTACTCATGCCCATAATCCTAGTGTCCTTGATCTTGGAAGTACACCATGAATCAATCCCAGCATCACACACTTCAGACCCAGCCACCTCTGAAAAAGGCTGACCTATGGCTGCATAAGGCTTTGGGGGACACCTAGACACAAGCCATAACAGATACCCTTGCATCTGTTTGTTCCACCCCACTCCCAGCCAGATCCATGTGGCCCTGCCTCCTACAAGCAAGGAAGCAGATGCTAAAGGGACACAAGTGGCTCCCCAGAAATCTGGAGTTGCAGGGGCCTGAGTGTAGAGAGTGAGGGTCCAGGAGGTAGCTGAAGAGGGCCAGAGTGCTCAGGAAATTGGGCACCTGCCCAACGGGCCCCAAAGCACCACCTGGATTAAGTGCAGATCTGGGATGAAAGGTGAGGGTGCTGGTCATGTTTACTGCCACATTTTATGGGTCACACCCCTTCTAGGAGTTGCTTCTGTCATTACAGCTGCCCAGAGAAGTTGGTGCTATTCTGATTTCCCAGAACAGAACTGAAGGCTGAGGAAGTTTCATACAGTGTCTCTGGTCATACCACTGTGAAGTGGTCATAGAAGTAGATCTCAGACTGTTCCTTCCCAGAGCATGCATTGGGGTGGAGGGGGTGGTGCATGAGCCACCTGACAGAGACAAAGCCAGACTACAGTGGCAGACATGGTTTGATTCTACAAGGGTTGCCCAGATTGGAGATCTAGGAAAGATGTCCTGAGGGTCTTGATTTGGAATCTAGGTTCAAAAAATCTCTTTCATGTGAACCAGATGCAAATCCTTGTAAAAACAATATTACTTTGTACAGATGCTTCATGGTTTCATAAGTTGGAAATGCATTTAATAACATTAAACCTACCAAATACCTCAGTTTAGGAGCATGGAGTGCTATGGAGCACCTGTTCTCCCCCCTCATGATTATAGGCCAGACTGGGAGCCCAGGGGCACTGCATAGCCCAACACCATGACAAAGCATCACAGAGCATGTCACCACCAGCCCAGGAAAAGATCACATTCCAGTTTCTAAGGGTGGGTTCTATTGAATGGCCACCTGAAAGAAAAAGAATCAAGCCACTGGAGTTCAGGGATGATATGCAATCTCTTCTGCACATATCTGACTCAGTAAAGCTCTTCCATTTTCTTCCTGCAGCCCTCATACATGTAATGTGAGGCTTATTTCTGAGCATGTTTTGTTGCCATTATGAGGAGAGCCATTCTTGTCTGGGTGACACCCCAGGATCCTCTGGGAAGGACCCCCACCCTAGCACATCACACGGCAGCCTCAGGG
>NW_004524666.1:9138155-9165302 GCF_000260255.1 Octodon degus | reverse complement strand
CATGCCTCAGGCCCAGAAAACAATGGAGCTAAGCAACCAACCATGGAGCCATGAAACATCAGAAATGGGAAGGCAAAGCAAACCTTTCTTTCTTTAAGTTGTTTGTCTCAGGTATTTTGTCACAGTTGTAGAAAGCTAACAGACACACTACTTAAGGAAAAGCAAGGAGTGTCTTCTATAAGGGAAATCTTTCTTTTGGTCCAGGAAGATCTCTGCTTTGCACAAGGACTCCTGATCTTGGACCTCCTAGAAAAGAGCCAGAGGGCATGCTTTCTCTTCTGTGAGTTGGAGGGTGAGCCCAGCTTTGTCCAGCAGGAAGTGTTCCTGGCCAAGAAATCAAGAATGTTGTAGAACCAGTACCAAACCAAATGGGAAAAACATCTGCACTGAGCTGGAAGGCAACCAGATTTATTATGCCAGTGGGCTGATAGAGGTTCATTCCCCAAGCACCAGCCCAGAGCTGCCATTGGGCTTAGTTTACACAGGTAAACTGCCATATTTTCTGGGCAAGCAGGAAGTATAAAAGCTTAAAAATGCGGTGAATTTTTATTGGGTAGCATCAGTTATTCTTTGTTGCTCAGCAGAAAGTTTTTGAAACAAGATAGCAAACAGTGTATGTTTGGGGGCGAGAAAGTACAGGCTTGGCTTGTGCAGCTGGGTTTGGTCAAAGTGGACTGGGGCAGCTTATCTCTGGTTTACAGCCGTGTGTGGTCAGTAAGGGCTGAATGAGTTTAACAGATGAGCTACATGGTAGGCTGCATGGTCTTATTTTGTCCTAGTATGGTGTCAGACTACTAGCTGATTCCAATTTTTAAAAATTTCTGTCACAACTGCTAACTAGGCTGTTATGTGGTTGCTTGTGGGAAATGATTTAAGTAGATCTTCACTTACATTCCTAATCAACAGGCTAGGACTGCAGATTATTTAACAATCAGCCCATCCCTGAGTGATACTGGGGCAGACATGACTAGGTGCTCACTCAATATCTATCCTCCTTTTCTTCCTCACTGATTGTGCTAGTTCTGCCCAGAAGGTGAGTGCATCCTTGAATGAGATCAGTAATCTGCTTCAAGGCAAAGCTACAATTTCTAGCCTTACTATTGGCCAGAAATGGTCACATAGCACAGTTCTGGCCAATGTGGTATAGGCAGAAGTAATTTTTTAAATCACTTATTTATTTATTTATTTATTTATTTATTTATTTATTTATTTATCTGGTAAAGGGTTTTGCTGTGCAGCTCAGACTCATAATGATCCTCCTGTCTCAGCCACCTCAGTACTGGTATTACAGGCATGTGACACC
This sequence comes from Octodon degus, assembly GCF_000260255.1. Lineage (NCBI taxonomy): Eukaryota > Metazoa > Chordata > Mammalia > Rodentia > Octodontidae > Octodon > Octodon degus. The sequence continues at coordinate 9,163,999 of NW_004524666.1, read as the reverse complement.
AAGCCCAGTTTTGGTGGCCGGCTCCATACCAGGCCTGCAAGGCATGCGGTACTGGGGGGATTGAACCAGGGATCCTTGCACTTGCCAGTCAGGTGCTTAGACCACCGAGCTATCTCCCCAGCCCCAAGCAGAAGTAGTTAATTACAGTCATGTGTCACTTAATGATAGGGACATATAATGCACACTCAGGTGACTTTGTCATTGCACCAGTATCATAGAGTGGACGTACACAAACTTGGTGTTGGTCTGTTCCTTAATGTGGCCTCCTAGTGCCATCAAGATCTGTGGTAAAAGTAATATAGATAAGGCTGCTGGCAGTATAGCACACAGCATATGGTTTTGCAGTGAAGTTTTCATAAGTAGAGGGAGAAATAACATAAATTGCTGACATAGTCACTTATCACAAACAAATATTGTATAGTATATATAATTGTGCATGTGATATTTATATATGTTGGTGGCACAGAGGCTTGTTTCCATGGGCATGCCCACGTACATAGAAGTGATATGTTGTGTTGTGATGTCATTAAATGACAGAAATTTTTTAGTTCCACTGTAATCTTTTTGTTTTCAAGATAAGTTCTTACTGTGTAGCACAGGTAGACCTTCAGCACACTATGTAGTCCAGACTGGACTCAAACTCCTGGCGTACTTCTTGTCTTAGCCTCCTGGGTGCTGGGAATACAGCCACTATATCTGGTTTTCATTGTAATTGTATGGGATGACTGTCATAAACGTAGCCCTCTGTTGACTGAGATGTTACCATGCAGTGCATGACTGATTAAGTGACAGTACTTGGCGTTCTTTGAAAGGACAATTTGCACAATAACATTCTTTTTCTCTTTGCTCATCCTCTTTTCCCTGCCTAGCTCTTGTCACAATGCTGGAGGCAGAGTAGCCACTGTGTGCCCAGGAGGTGGTAGGCAAATACTAACGGGAGATGAATGAAAAGAGGAGGCTGGATCGCTGGCAGCACTGGGAATCACCATGCTGGCAATAGGCCGGTAGGTTTGAACTTCCTAAATAAGAGAAAAGTGAAATTTCCATTTGAATTAGCCAGCATAGGTTGTTCTCTGTCTATGCAAAGAAATAGACTTCAAATTGATAGAGTCCTTCATAGAATGGAAGGAGTCACCTCTTTGCAAAGACATCATAAAAATAGGGTAGAAGCCAGACAGGCTTGAGTTTGAATCCCTGATATAGTACCTGGATAAGTTATTTATTGAGCCTCAGTTTTCCCACGTAAAATTATTAATATAGGAGATAATGGGAAGAGGAAAAAGTCAGCATAAACTCCCTGCCACACATTGCTTGGGAAGCTTCACATCTGCCACAAGACGCACTGACATGTTTTCTTCTTAAAACTTTTGTGAGAATCAAAATAAGATAACATAGACTTTAGCCATATAAAGTACTCAAGAACCATACTTCTTTTGAAAAAGATGGAAAAAGTCTTTATTGAGTTATTATCAAATTGAACGCAGCAATGTACAAAGAGGACCATTATGAGCAAGTTTATGCCAGAAATGGAAGATTTATTTAACATAAAAAATTAGCCCTTGTATGGTTAACATATAAAAATCAATCCATGTATGCTTACCATAAAAGGTCAATCCACATTAATGTCCCAGATAATCATGACATACACAGACTAAAAATGAAAGACAGTATACTAATCTCACAGACGCATGAAAAATATTACATATATTCAGCGTTAATTGACAAGAACAAAACAAAAAAAACAATCTCTCAGAAAACTAGGAATAGAAGGAAATACTCTCACCACGATGAAAAGTATGAACAGAAAATCTGTAGTTGACATGCTACGTGGAGAAGGACTGCATTCCCCCGGACTGGGAACAGCGAAAGGACGTCAGCTCTCACTGCGGTGCAATGCTGTACTCTAGGTCCTGAGGCAAGCTGACGCTGTTAGTGAAGAAATGGAAGGCACCCAAGTCAGAAAGGAAGAAATAGCACTGTTTTCATTGGAAGATAACATGATTGTCTAGATACAAAAATCATAGAAAATCTACAAAAGGCCACTAGAACAAATAAGTGGGCTTAGCAAATTGCAAGATTAAAGTAGTATAAAAACACCATTTTTTATATTCAACTGCTGAGAAATTGAAAACTGAAATCTAATATCATTTATAATGATGTCAAAATGTTCAATATCTATAGATAAATTTAACAATATATGTGTAAGACTTGTACAATGAAAATGTAAAACTTGGCTATAGAAATTAATAAGGCCCTAAATAAATAGAGAGATTATATACCGTGCTTATAGATGGATTCAGTGTTACCAAAATGACAATTCTCTTCAAATTAATCTATGGGGGCCAGGGAGGTGGCTAAATAGAATAAGCATTTGCCTGGCAAGCGCAAGGGTCTAAGTTTAATCCCTGGTTCTTCCAAAAAAAATAAAAATAAAAATAAAAAAGAACAAATGCATCTATGGACTCAATGCATTTCCTATCCAACTCCCAGAAGGAGTTTTACAGAAAATGGGGAGCTGATTACAAAGTTTTTAGGGAAATACAAAGAACCGAGGATACTTAAGACAATCTTAATTTAAAATATGATTAAAATGTTGACTTGGATGAACTTGGAAAATTTATACTATCTTTTTTTATGGACTTAATATAGACCTCAGTAACCAGAAGGCTGAAAACCTAGACATGTAGTTAAATTGTAAATATTTAAACCCCTCACTCCTTTTGAAGAAAAAAAATTGATAGTAGTCTTTTAGTTATTCTTTTGTGTTCAGCAGCAGAATATTTTCATCAGCACACTCTGCAAATGGACTTCTCTTCCACTTGATGAGTCATGATTCCACCTGAGTCTACAGGGTGGATTTCAAAGAAATAACTGTAGCTCAGTTCCACAAGTGACGCCTAGCCACCAGTAACGGTCACGATCATTATGCATGTCCACAACACACTAGAACTTTGTGCGATATCCTATCCTCAAACTGTTAGAAGTGCTGACCATTTACTTGCCATTCCAGTATTTATCTTATGTTTTACTCTTAGTACTTCTTTGCTATCATGAAAACTTTTTCTTAGTTCAATTGTTTTGAAACATTTAATTTTCTGAATATTGCTTAATCTTAATTTTTGTTCTAAGATTTATAATGTATCTTTGACTTACAATTTATTTAAAAGACATTGTATGATATCTTCTCCTAGTATTAGAAACTTTAAAAAGTATATTTCCATTTTCTGTTGACTTTAAAAAAAAAGAGGTTTGTACCTATGTTGTTTATTTATTATTTCTTGCCTATATCTTATAATATGAGAAACTACTTTGGCAGTAACAATACACAATGTACTAACCATTGTTACTCTCCTAAAATCTTGTTTTGAGATTTTGTACCATTGTTTTTATTTTTTTCTTTAAAATAAAATAACTAATGTCAAAAAAGAAAAAAAGAAAAAGAAAAAAAATTGAAATGTGAAAAAAAAAAAAGATAAATTGCGTAGTTTTAACCAGGCATGTTTCAAGCATCCAAGAGAAAGAACTGTGTGTGGCCAGGAGCCAAGAAGACTACACAGAAAGTGAGGGACAGAGAACAGGAGGCTCCACAGCCCTGATTTCACCTGCAGCTCTGCTGCACTAGACAGAATGAGAGGCTCCGCCAGCAGATTGAATGAGGCCCACCCACACGGGGAGAGGCAGTCTACTTTGCTCAGTTTATCCACTCCAATGTTGCTCTCATCCAGAAACATCCTCACAGACATGTGCAGAAAAAACTTAAACCAAAATTTCAGGCACTGTGTGGCCTAGTTAAATGGACTGATTTCTGTATGTTAAACAAATCTTCCATTTCTGGCATAAGCCTGGTCATAATGGTCCTTTTTGTATATTGCTGTGTTCAATTTGACAATATCTCATTAAAGATTTGTCCATCTTTTTCAAAAGAAGCATGGATCTTGAGTACTTTATATGGCAAATGAGCTATCATGCATGGTTTTGGCTCCCTCTTGCAAATCTTAATTCTATGAGTCTGAAGTGAGGCCAAGGAAGTATATTTTTATGAGGTTCCCCAGTCAGTTCCCACATGCAGGAGTGGCTAACTTAGGTGCTTAGTCACGATGCTTAAACTGCGTGACGATTCCATGCTCTGGGAGAAGTTTCTGTGCAGACATGGCTGCGGAGCTGCACATCTGGAGGCTAATGAGCTCACAGGGACTGGATGGAAATGAGAATGGTGGGAAGGGACATCAGGCAGGTGGCAATCACGATTTTTAAAGTTTATGAATGTTATGATGGTTTAACATGTGGAGCCCTGCTGGCAACTGTCCTTTTCAGGGCTAGCTAATTCTTCGAGGCAATGAGCAACTTGCTAGAAGCATGTCTTTCCACGAATACCAGCCAGTGCAAAGCTCATATGCCATCCTTCTCTGTCTGACTCTCATCCACTCAGTTCATATTCTTCCTGCGAGACAGGACAACTAAGGACCAGTTCTGGGCCGGGAGCCTGCTGAAATTATTCAAATTAGCGACCATAAGTCCCTTACCCTGTTTCCTTTTTTCCTTCCTGCAAAAATCGCAGTAAAAGCTTTTGCCTCTGCTTTCTTCCCACCCTCTTCTGTTTCCTGCCTTATACTGGTGCTGTATTAGTCAGGGCTTTACTAGAGGAGTAGATATAATACAAAGAAGAGATGTAACACAAGATGTACAAGAGTACAAGAAATTATAAGCTTGGCTGGCTTACAGACGTCAGCCGCAGAGTCTGATGAGGAAGTGTGGAAAGGGCGTCTGCACACTGAAGATGGAAGGATTGTGTCCCAAGGTCTGAAGCTCACTGCAGCGTTTTGTGCAAGTCTCTATCAGGCGGCCAGTAGATCTGCGATGAAGGCTGAAGAATCTGTGACAGAAAGCTGAAGGGTCCAAGCCAGAGGCCAAAGAGTATGTGCTGGAAGCCAGGAGATGAAGTCCAAACTGACTGCGAAGACTGAAGTTCATCCGAGGAAGTGGAATATGGAATCCTTCCTCAACCCCTTTATGTACCCTTTTTGTGTGGAGTCACTCTGTGGTAGGGCCCCATGGCCCAGGGTGTGGAACTGTGGAGGTGATCTAGTGAAGTTGACACAATGTATGGACCAGTACAGGTGCTTTCCCTGTGGCCCAGCATGCTGCACCTGTTTCCAAGGATCCATCCATAAAGCTCTCTTCTTTCATGACAGTCTCTTCTGCATCTGTGTATCTCAGCATATCTGATGAAAGCAAACCCCACTTACACTTTAAGAAAAGATGCCTGCAGGAGGACTGAGTTTTGCATTGTTAACACTGCATTCAGATTTTTGTCTTAATGTACTCTGTGGATAAGAGAGCCTCACTAGGACAGACAGCCACATTTGGAACCAGCCCCAAGAGCAGTTACCCCTGTGGGCCACAGACATGAATGTACACCTCTGTTGGCACATGTCGTCCACATGCGCAGCCAGACCCTTTTTTATCTTCACTGCTGCTACAACTCAACTACCAAATTTTAGGCAATGCAAGAGACAAGCTATGTGCTGTCTTGTAAGCAGCCAAGGGTCTTGAAAGGCAGAATACAGACTCTTAACAAGAAATAAAGATAGCAAGAGGATGCATTTTTGATTTTTACCTAGAGCAATCTCATTATGTGACCAATTCAGGAGAAATATAATGTGATCTCAGACTTTTGTGACAATGAATGCATTAAGCTTGGTGTAGCTGCCTTAGAAATCAGCTTGGCCTGGGGCTCAGAGAAGGAGTTCATGGGCAGCTCCTCCATGCAGAGACAGAAAGCCTTTTCTGTGCTACACAGTAAACTGTTTATAGCTGCTAAGATTAAGATTCCTCCTGTTTCGCCTTCTGTCTACTCCATTTTTAAAATAGTTTTGAGGTGCTGATAGGTGAATATGGCTTTAATGTTTATTTTTGTTTGGATAGTTAATTATTGCTGATAACGGCATTTGTTCTCTTTCATATGTTATCGTGCTCCTGTGGGACATCTCTACTAGAATAAGAGTCACTTCTTTGGGGGTGAAGAGCTGGAAATGTCACTGTGCTTGGAAGTGAGCAGTGTGTGGGCCGGGTACTTTGCAGGGCACAACTGGAAGCTGTAGATGGCGAGCTGAAAGACGAGTTATCATTTGTAAGAGGGTCTCACAAAGGTAGCTGAAGTCTGTATTGTAAGTTTGATGTAGGAGTGATCTCACGTCTATTTTCTTTCCTCCTTTTCCTGAAAGTGTTATATGGGGGAAAAATATTATTCTTTGAGGGTTTTATCTGTTTTGCTAATGTTTTCTTTTGTGACTTTGCTAGAGATTTGAAAATGGTAACTTGGGTATTTGCCTCCTTTTTTTGTTTTTTTAACCATGAAATGTTTTAGTATTTGAGATGCCAATTGTAGTCCTATACAAATTGTACTTCATTTTATGGGCTTGATGACAACAGAATAAGAGATTCTGCACGTTGAGGATGACAAACGAATCCTCGGATTCTTTTTGGGTTTTGATCCTTATATCTGCCACCAAAAATGCTGGGCTAGCAGATGACCAAGAATCAGAGCTGTGATCTAAAATCAGTGACAATGTGGGCAATCTGCACTTGATCTTAGCCAAAAGGCTGAGAAGCGATATTGGGGGCCAGCTGGACAAATAAAATTCAGTAGGTGTCAACTCAGAGCCTTTCACGAACTGACATTTAATGTAAAGAGGAAACATTATAGAGGATTTCTCAAAGGTACCTAAATCATGTAATAAAGCCTCTTTCTTGCCAGCCATGTATATACGGAGGCAGTGGAACAGTGGAATGCTAGAATTGTGTGGAATATTCCTTTCAATAACGAGTTATTGAGTGAAACACCATCTGACCCCATTATACCTAAATAATGCAAATAATAAGGTGGAGGATTTTCCAGAATCTAGTATTGTGTACTGCCTATGGAGAAGAGCTTAAAGTTCCCGCACGGGCCTGACAGAATAGTGTCAGGAAGGGAGAAAGGACTCCTTGAAGCCAGGAAGACTGAGATAAAGGCTCTCTCACACACATAGGGAACCAAACATATCCAGCCAGGGTGGCTGATGATTGGGAGTGACTGGTAGACCAACTGCTGCCAATAGATTCTGAAGAGGGTGTGGAGCTTCTGCATGCATCTTGCAGGCATCAGGTCTCTATGGTCTTTGAGGTAAAAGGTCTTTCCTGGGAAGGCTGGCAGATGGTGAAAGGAACTTCCCTCAGAAAAAAGACTGGTTGTAGTCCTGGTATTCCTCTCCCCAGATCTTGAGGGAGCCGTTAGGTGCCTGTCAACCTCCATTTCCTCATCTCTGTAGGCAAGGCAACAGCTCTTACCTCAGCCAAGTTTTGTGTAAGGAATGATGAGGCAGAGACCACTTGACAGGATTTTGTGAAAGCAATAGACACACACTTTACTACCTGGGAACAGGCAGAGAGAGAGAGACAGTGATAAGGCCGTCTGTAGGGAACAAAGAAAAGCAGAGCCCTTTTCATAGGGATTGAAAGAAGGCAAGAGACATTAGGTGGGAAGGTGTTAATAAACATCAGTGCTTCATATTTGGGGGAGGGGGAGAGTGACAGCCACCATTAGTGATTGTTTGGGTGTGGTCTTATAAGAACTGGGACAGGAGTCTCAAAAGACAGGGCCTGAACAAGAGAAAGAGGGTTATACAGAGCAGCAGTCCTGCTCAGGGAAGCAGCCATGAGCCCCATCCCCAGACATTAGTCCAGGAGCCAGACATAGACTGCCTAATTTCTGAGGCCCTTTCAGTGAGCCTTTTAGCTACATCTTATACTGTGTCCAATTAGTTTGTATAAAAACAATACTCTTCTAGGAAGATACATAAGCCACCTTTCTCAGATCTTCTGAAGTCTAATCTGTGGTTTTAGAGAGTTACTTATGCCAGAGAGTCCATTGTGAGTGTGAACTGACAGTGGCCTCAACTACCTCTTTAAGGTTTTGAGATAGATTTTGAGATAATGACTGGCAGTAAGAGAGAGAAGTCCTTAGGCCAGCTATCCCTTGTCCCATTTGAAGCAGGAATTTCCAGGCCAACAAGAGGAAGGATTAACTGAATGGCCCACTACTGTTGAACTTGAGCAGACCCTTGTTTCTCGGGGCTATCTCTGTATTTGGGGTAAGATCTACCAGTGTACAGGTCCAGTTGGTGGAATGGTACAGACAGTTGGAGGTCCCTCAGAGGCAGAAAGCACCTTGACTGGGTAGACAAAATTGATTATGAGTGCCAAAAAGATGTTTAAATTTTCTGTCTTCATCACCCCAAGCATTTAATGTGTCCCACAGAACAATCCTGTACAAGATTGAAAAGGCCCTCTGATCTGAGGAATCTGAGGAGTGGCTGCTGCTTAGTTTTTCCAGCGGAGGAAAATCCTCTTGGTTCCTGTTACCAGCCCCTCTGAGGAATGACTGAAAATGGGCACGAGGAGGCAGCCAGACTGTGTGGGAGTCTGACAGCGGCTGTTCCACGCCTGTGTATCTGCACACAGGAGACGACAACTACTGCAGAGATCAGTGTTTACTAAACGTTGGAGCACTGATAATCTAGGCAGGACTGAGAGAGAACAGCTTGACTGAATGAGGGGCTGGAGTTACTTGGTGATTAACAAGCCCAGTGGAGGCTAGCAAGATTAATGTGAAGTTGCCCTTCTGGGGTGAGAGGCGTCTGAGGAGTGACTTGGATGTCATATTGTGCTGTGTGCAAGGGAGCCCTAGAAAGTTGGAAGAGTGTGAGTGGTTATTGGGCCTTCTATAGGCTTACTGGGTCCTTATAAGGAGAGAGTCTTGTCAGGTAAGTTCGTAAAAGCTGGGCATCACCCCTTTTAATAACACTAGCAGGGGAAAACCTCAAGGGGAAAAGGAGGGCCATGTTTCCTGGAGGCCAGTATGGGCAAATCCCTTCTTGTAAGTGGGGATGTTGAGAGGTGTGGTGGCCCATACCGGGGATGGAACGGGTGTGGCCTCGTAAGCAGCAGTGGCTGTGGAAACACAGAACTAAGAGCCCTTAACCAGCAAAGGGCTAGAGCAGTTGAGTAAGGAGTGGGCGAGCTGGGGCTGGGCACTGGCGAGAAGATGGGTGGGAGAGCATGCACAGGGAGTAGGAGGATTATGACGTGACTGTGTACATAGGAAGTGATTCCACCCTGGAGGCCAGAAGCAGCTGAGTTGCAGCACTAACAGAATGGAGAGTAAGACCCACAGAAAGAGGCAAGGTAAAAACAGGGGTGCCTGAGGCCTGCCTTACCCATCGTGCACCTCCTGGTCAATCATCAAACAGGAGGAGAGTGAGGGAAAAAGAAAATAATATGATGTCCTCTGGGGAGAAGTCACAAGGAGAACCCTGATAAATAAAGATCTATTCAGGTGCAGCAAGACTGGAGAGTAGAAGCCTGGAAGGGAAAACCAGGTAAAAATGGGGCAAACTGACTGGATAGGAGAAATGACAGGACACACAGTAGCACCACATTTAGGTGTTTTCCAGGATTTGGGCCAGTCTGAGGGACTTGGGAGAGATTACTGGCAGCTTCTGTGAGGAGGAGAGGTCAGGCAAATTGTCAGCCAGGCACAGCTTTATTCTAGAATCTTTATTCTAGAATCCACTGTGGGGGTTCTCGCAAAAGGAGAGTTGTTGGAGTGCTGTAGATGATTTTGAAAGGTCCCTTCCAGTTTGCCTGCAGGGATTGGGGATTTAAATCTTTAATCACAACCAATCTGCCAGCCAGATTGTTGGCATAAGGGGAAGCATCAGAAGGCGGGAGAAGGTTAGCAGAACATTGTATAGGGCTTGCCTCTGGGCCGAGGTTTGGCCCAGAGAAGTTGCCCATGTGTGCAAGTTCAAACAGACTATAGCACCAGGCTCTGTGGGAAAAGAGTGAACTCTAAAAGAGCAGTAGGGAAGAGGGAGGCCCAGTCTTCAGGTAGCTGGAGTGTTAGTTTTGTAAGATGGGCTGTAAGTAAACTTAGTTTTTCTGCTTTACCTGGACTGGGGTTGATAGGATCCTGGAAGGTAAATTCTTCTGGATCCCAAGCGATTTAGACACCTCTTGGGTAACTGGACTGATGAAAGCTGGGCCATTATCTGATTGAATGGAGGTGAGGAGGCCAAACTGGGGGATTATATCAGTTAGGAGAGAATTAGGGACTGCTGAGACTTTTTCTAAACCGATAGGAAAAGCCTCTACTCACTCAGTGAAGGTGTCAACCCAGATTGAAAGATATCTTAACTCTCATCCTTGTGGCATGGGGGTGAAGTTAATCTGCCTGTCCTGAGTTAGGAATAAGCCTCCTGCCAGGTGTGTGGGCAAAGAAGGGGGCCTCAGGGAACCCTAAGGTGTGGTTACCTGGTAGACTGCTGAGCTGCAATAGTCCAAACCTCGGCCCAGAGGCAAGCCCTATACAATGTTCTGCTAACCTTCTCCCGCCTTCTGACGCTTCCCCTTATGCCAACAATCTGGCTGGCAGATTGGTTGTGATTAAAGATTTAAATCCCCAATCCCTGCAGGCAAACTGGAAGGGACCTTTCAAAATCATCTACAGCACTCCAACAACTCTCCTTTTGCGAGAACCCCCACAGTGGATTCTAGAATAAAGATTCTAGAATAAAGCTGTGCCTGGCTGACAATTTGCCTGACCTCTCCTCCTCACAAAAGCTGCCAGTGATCTCTCCCAAGTCCCTTCCTGAAAGGAGGGTCTTTCAGGAAGAAAAGCAGATAAGAGGTTCAAGTAGATGGTAGGGGTTTGTAACCTACATGAAAATCATCATGAAGAGGGGGAGGGATAATGTGAACTTGTGAGGCTTGGAGGAGGGGTTTTCCTTGATCTAGGAGCCAGCCAACCTCTGTGGGGTAGTTTTGGACTGTTGACAGTCAGAGAGGGGGAGTAGGTGGGAGCAAGGCAGGAAGGGGCAAAGTATCACCTTTTGGAGCATGGTGAAAGAGACTAGCTGCTTCCTTTCCAGTTTTATCTGCCAATGCAGTTTCAGTGGCTACAAGATCTGAGTCTTCAGTATGCCCTACAGTGAAGAACAGCCACCCGTGTTGGCAGAAGAGTTGCCTGGAGAAGAGCTTTAATATATGGGGCTTAGTGATTGAGGATCCCCAAGAGGTGAGAAATCCTCTCTACCCACATGGCAGCATGATTGTGAAGTACATGAAGTGCATACTTGAAATCTGTGTAGATGTTAACCTATAAGCCTCTGGCCTGTATAAGAGTGTGGGTCAGAGCAGGCAATTCTGTTTAGAAGTCATGGGTGAGGGAAGAGCTGCAACTTCTGTCAACAGAGCTGTGTGAGACAATTGTGTCCTGCCTAAGCCAATAATATGCAGGAAGCATTCTAGGAATTGCAACCAATAAACCAATTATATCAGGGGTAGGCAAAGAGAAAGCTACAACATGAGGAAAGATCCAGGTTGTTATATGGAGGAAGGGCAGTCAGGAGGATTTGGCATCTTTGAAAGAAACAGAGTGGGAGGATCAAAGTCAGGACCCAAGGCAACAGACACTGCAAGTGTCAGGGTCCATCTAGGAAAAGACAAAGAGAGGCTGAGGAGGTATGAAGGGGAATGGGGGAGAAAACATTCTTCAAATCCAGAACAAAGTAGTGGGTAACAGATAGGGGAACAGAAGATAAAAAGGTGCATGGGTGGGCACTACAGGGTGGAAAGAAAGGACTGTCTGCTTAATAGTATAAAGGTCTTAGAAAGATCTGCCTGTGCCATCTATCTTTCAAATATGGAGAATGGGAGGTTATGTGAAGAGCTAATAGGGTCCAAAATACCATGTTGGAGCAGACAAGACAAAGGCCATTGGCTTTTGTTCCCTCAGAGTTTGATTGGGGACTGGAAACTAAGAGCGAGGGAAAAGGAGGAAATGTCCTGGGATGCTAGGGTTTAGATCTGGAGGGCAATGGGGGCTTTGGGTGAACCCCAAGATGAAGAGAAGAGGGCAGCTAGAAAAGCAGGATGGATGCCAGGATGGTGAGAATGGCAGACAGTTTGGCTAGGGAGTCTCATCTGAGGAGGAGTGTGGGCAGGTAGGAAGGACTGGAAAGGAGTGTGGGGAAAAAAATCACTAACCTAGACCTACAGACTTTGCCATCAACACCCACAATAGAAGTAAGGGCCAAGGAGATTGGTTCTTGAAAGAAAGGCAAGACAGAATGAGCTGCCCTGCTGTCTATCACAAAAGACAAGGACTTACCCTCCACCTCCAGAGTTGCCAAAAGCTCGGCATCTGAGATGGCCCAGGGCCCTTCAGAGCTTCTGGGCAGTATAAGTCCGTTGCCAGTTTGAGGAGATCTGGGAGAGAGTTGAAAGCTGAGTTGAGGAGAAAATGCCAAAATGGGGCAGTCCGACTTCCCCAGAGGGCTCCTGCAGGTCAGGGTGCAGCTTTGAAGGAATCCAGGATGCAGGCGTTCCTTAGCCCAACGAGCAGGCTGGAGGCATTTTAAAGTGTAGCCCTGGAAGCACACCCTTCTGTTGGGGAGCCTGGCAGCCACCAAGGGTGCTGACTGAGACTTGGGTCCAGCTTGCAGGTGTGGGTTTCATATTGTGGAGGTGAACAGCTGGAACTCAGACAGGTGCTGTTTTCAGATGACTTCATTCCTATTATTAAAAACTTTGAATGCCAAGTTAATTAACTCCTGCTGTGGGGTTTGAGGGCCTGCTTCCAATTTGTACAACTTTCTCTGAATATTCAGAGCAGAGTGGGTTATAAAATGTATTTTTAAAGTCAGTTGGCCTTGTGGGCTTTCTGGGTCTAGGGCCATATAATACCTGACAGCAGCAGCCAGGCAGGGAATATAAATTGAGGTGGATTTTTACCTTTTGTCTGGGTGATTTCCTTAAACTTGTCATAATTAATTGCCCAGTGTATTGCCTTTTGGAGCCTTTCTACCAAGCAAGATGACATATAGTTACAGCTCCTCAGAAAGGGGATTGTCAGGGCCAGCGAGATAGCACAGTGGACTAAGAGCCTGCTTAGGCAAGCTCAGGGGCCAGGGTTCGACCCCTGGTACCGCATGCCTCACTGGCTCCATTGCACGCCTATAATCCCCACACTAGGGAGGCTGAAAACAGGAGGATCACTATGAGTTTGAGCTGTGTAATGAGACCATGCACACACACATACACACACACACACACACACACACACACACACACAAAGAGAGGGGATTGTCCATTCTCATCTAGCTGATTAAAGTCCCAGTTTGGGTTGGCCCAGGGGGACTGGGATAGCCAAAGCTCCCTCCTGAAGGTTAGGTACCTGCAGTCATCCCCAGCGGCCTGAGGTAAAGCTCAGACACATTCCCCGTCCTCGTAAGACTGTGAAAGGTCCTGAAATTGCTAGATATATTTAGTGAGGTCCATATGAAAGGAACCCAGACCCTGACTTGAACAGGGGGTAGGGAGTATGCTCCTGAGCAATGCCCTCAGCTCCCTCACCTCCAGAAGTAGACACTGGGGAGCAGGGGTTAAAGAAGGAGCACTAAATGGAAATGTGGCTTTGATTTGGAGAGAAGCACTAGACAGAAAGATGGGACAGGTTTTGGATTGACTGGAGGCTCTTCTAAGGGAACTGCACTGGCTAAGGCCAGGATAGCCACAGGTCATGTGGGGGTGGGGCAGGAGGTTGTTCAGCTGGGGGGGGGATGGCAGGAGGATGTCAAGGGAAAGTGAGGTCAGCAGGGTCCTTGGTCAAGGAGGAACTGGATGGGTGGGAAGTGAAAAGCATACAGATAGAAAGAGGGTAAGGAGGAGACTATGGGAGGGATGCATGAAGAACACAGCGTAGGAATACTTCAGAGTGTAAGCCAGGCCATCATAAGCCACTTCAGACCGCTTCTTTAGTGAATGGCAGTAACTACCCAGATCTTACAAGATAGAAATATGAACCATACCACAGGCAGGCCACCAAGATTTGTTGTCCAGTCATGCCAACTTACAGAAAGAAATAAGCCATTAGGGTTTCTGGTCAGGAGAGAGACAGTAAGGTTTGAGATTTCACAGGAGGAATGCCAGAGAGGATCAGTGGGGATGAGGATGAATGGTTCCCCACTGGAGTACACAGAGAGGTGTGGGAGAGTGGCTGATCTCTCAGTGGACACCTTCAGCTGGGTGCCAAATCTGTAACATGAGCAACTGAGCAAGACAAATGTCTTTCTGACTGGTCAGAGGCTAAAGTGAAAGTCTTCCCAGGAGTGCTTTTCAAGGCTAGCGTTGGAATTTAAAAACACTAAAAGCAGGGGGAGCCTCTCACTGATTTTATGGGGGAACATAAAAGGTAGGAAAGAGGGAAGAAAGAGTAAGAGAGAGATAGGGTGTGGGCCTAACTCCTCTTAAACACCCCACAAGATCTGGCATGGCAGAAGCAGCAGTGGTAGAGTCCAAAGTCTGAGGGACCAATGCCACTGAGTGGTCTCAGGAACAATGAAGGAGGCTTGGGAGAGGACTTGACCCATGGAGAAGGGACATTTCCTCTCCTGTCTCCTGGGTTCTGGCACCAGATATAAGGAACAATGAGGTAGACACTACTCACTAAACAGGACTTTGTGAAAGCAACAAGGCATTCAGTTTAATGTTGGGGTACAGGCAGACAGAGATTGATAAGGCTGTCTGTAGGGAACAAAGAGAAGCAGGGCCTTTTTCATAGGGGCTGAAAGCAAGCAAGGGACACTAGGCAGGATGATGTTAATAAACATCAGTGGTCAAAATTCTCTGGCTGTCTTGCACCTCAGTGGATGGAGGCTTTGAGGTATCCAGGGTAAATTTGGGTTATCTCCATACGTCTCGGGACCTGCAGGATTCTTTGTCCTATCTTCTCTCTTTCACTACATCCTGTGTATGCTGAGGACAGCCACCGTGCCAAGCTGAGTTGCCAGAGAGCAGTGCCTCTACTGGTAAGCAGATTGGGGACTGGGAGAGCCAAGTCCCCTTCAAGCCTTACATTTTACACAATAGATAAGCAAGCAAGCGCATCTGTGGGTGAACTTCAAAAACTGAAAGCACTATACAGGTGCCGGGGACTCTTGAGGAATTCTTACCCTGTGGAAAATATGGGGTGGGAGGGGGCTGCTGAGGCAATGAGAGTGTGTTTTGTTGAAAACTCAGCTAACTTTTGAAGCCCACTCACAATGTGAGTCATCAGAGGGCCCTGCATGCCTGGGTGGGCCTCCAGAGAAGCTCAGATGGTTTCTGTCCCGGGGGATGTCACTGATGTATTTCTTTTCATCATACACAGTTCCTGTCAACCCCTGACCCACAATATTCTTCAGAAAGATTATAGGGTTCAGCTCTCAGGTGCTCATTACTAAGGTCACTGAAGTAACAAATGACGTAACTGGTGGGTTTTCAACCTCAGTGCATTCTGGGAAAACAGGGATTCCCTCAGTCCCAACCCCAGAATTTCTGACTTTGTAGGAAATTGTATTTCTAACACGTTACTAACTGATCCTACTTGATCCCAGACTCTCTCTTGAACTGAACAGATTAGGGACCTTCCAGAGTTCTCATTTGATGGCCTTGTACCCTCTGTAACCCTTTCCCTAAAAATCATGAGAGTCACATTTCTACTAGTGTTGATGGGTCCATGGGTTGTACCTGGCCATTTCAGAAGGGTGGGGGAAGGTTCTCACATTATCATCCTGCCCCATACCTACCGAGAATCACAGTTCCACAGAGGGTCGGTGCAATTTAATATATTTTTCCTTGAAGGACGTGTGCATTTCTGCTGGGCATTGCTTTTGGACTTACCACTTTTCAGATCTTGCTGTGAGCTGAGAGCATTTTGCTGAGTGCCAGCTGTGGTCTATGACCTGAAACAGCCCTTCAGCCAGCAGATGCCTAGAGCACAGTGGCAGTGACAGGTGGGTGATCTAGTAATTGCTCCAGTCCCTGCTTCCTGCCCTTATTCCCAAGATGCCCAGCCCCTTCCCTCCCTGATGTTGCCAAGTTACCTGCCAGAGCATGTGCTTCTCATCACTGTCCTCACTGGCTGTTGGGTACATCTCTGGCCCTGGGGCCATCCTCAGTTTGAGTGACTGAGTGCCTGCTGTCCTGGTCAGGCAGTGTTCCCACGCCACAGAGCTCCCCTTTTCAAGAACAGCCCTTCCACTGATTCCTGGATAGCTTTTACTCACCTCATTTTCCCCCTTTTTCACTCAAATTCTGTTGGAATCATTCTCTTTCTGTGCCCAAAGGTCTGGGGTCAAGTTTCCTCCATATTTTATTTTGTGGGTGGTGTTGTTACACCCTGTGACACTTGCTTTATATAAAGAAATAACTCGTATCAGTTTCATTGAGGTGTTCCTTGTCTAACTCTATAGGTTTGTTTTCTGTCAGAAACTTAGCAACTTGTGAAAATTTGACTCTTATGGACTCTTTATATCATAGTTGACATATAATTCAGCTACCACACAATTGCTCAGTGGAGGTTCACAAGTCTGTAGTGCCGCTGCGACCGTTGGCAGGGACTGGTGGCCATAGCTGCTGAACCTCTGGAGGAGCCCTGAGCCCTCTGAGTCAAAGAGCAGAGCGTGTGGGCTGATCAGCATGTCGCATTACGAGAGGTACGGAGGAGAAACGAAGGTGTATGTTGGTAACCTGAGAACTGGTGCCAGCAAAGGAGTGTTAGGGCTTTCAGCTATTATGGTCCCTTAAGAACTGTATGGATCGCAAAAAATCCCCCAGGACTTGCCTTTGTGGAATTTGAAGATCCTAGAGATGCTGAAGATACAGTATGAGGACTGGATGAAAAAGTGACTTGTGGTTCCTGAGTGAGGGTTGAATTTTCAATGGGTATGTCTCGGAGATCTCGCTTTGATAGATCACCTGCCCGTCATCCTTTCGATCCCAATGATAGATACTATGAGTGTGGTGAAAAGGGACATTATGCTTATGATTGTCATCGCAATAGCAGGAGAAGAAGAAGCAGGTCACGGTCTAGATCACATTCTCCATTCAGAGGAATGGGATATTCTCGCTCCCACAGCAAGAGCAGAGGGTGGAGGTCAGTGATCGAGGTCTGTGTCTCTTTGTTGGTCAAGATCGGCCTCGCTCAGAAAACCAAGATCTGGCTCGATAAAAGGATTGAGATTCTGGTCCAGGTCAGGATCAAGGTCTAGGTCTCTTTCACGACCAAGAGGCAGCCGGTCAAAGTCCAGATCTCCATCTCCAAAAAGAAGTCATTCCCCGTCAGGAAGTCCATGCAGAAGCGCAAGTCCTGAAAGAATGGACTGAAGTTCTCAAGTTCATCCTTCAGGGAAAATTTATTTTATTTACATTATTATAAGGGATTTGTGATGTCTGTAAAGTGTAACTTAGAAAGGATATGTCAACCATCTAACCAAAATGATCTGGATTATTACTCTATAAATTCATGTCAGTAAAATAATATAAATTTTTGTTGAATGTATTAACATCTTATGGTCTAAAAATGTGAGGTTTTGTTTGCCACATCTAAATAAAAAGTTTCTAATAGACTTTTGATTTGGGTCATTATTGACACTTCTTGAGTTGGTAAACATCAGGAGGCAGACTTAAGTTGTTACTAGCCACATTTGTACTGACCTACATTCAGAGTTTAAGGACATTGGTTAAATCTTGAACATCAACTGTTCTAGACAATCACTTGACTAAGATCTTAAGGGATGTCAAAAATTCCATTTTACCTTTGTAGCACTGGATAAAATGATTTTGAGTCCCGTATAATAGTATGGTTGTGACAAATCCCTAAATTTATTTGAAGTCAGTGTTACTGGATACTGTCACCTAATGATCAGTCTAGGAGGACCACTGATTTCATCACAAGAACAAAGCAAAGCTTACTAAATGTGATATAAAGTGAGAAACTGATTTGTGGAGGCTTAAGTTTTAGTAGTTAATTGATGTTTTCAGGCTTTTGGGTGGGGTGGTTTCTACTGTTCTTTTGTTTCTTTGTTCTCAAATATTTTAATACCAAGACAAAAATGCAAGTGTGAGGAATTGCCTGAATTTGGAACAAAATACTGTAAACCAGCTTTGCAAAATTTTCGAGCCCAGATATACTCAATCCCTTTAAATGGATTGTCTTTTTCTGTTGAAAGGCCTGTTCCACCCAGGCTAAAATGTTTTCTTATTTTTGTTTTTTGGGACAGACCCTGTCTGTGTAGTCCAGGCCGGCCTTGAAGTCACTAGGAGCCCATGTGTCCCTTGAACTCTCAGGCAGTCCTGCCTCAGCTTCCTGGGTGGGATTATAGGTGTGCACCACCACACCCAGCTCCAAACATAAGTTTAACAGTTCCCAACAACCATTATTCTCCTGTTTTGCCAAGCTGGTACAAAGAAAAGTGAAGCTGTTAACAGAAATGTTAATGAGACTAAGCAGTTTTGTAAATCTCACATATTTAGCAATATTTCATGTAGCTAATTGTTTTTAGTAGTATCTCTTATACCTTAGAATGTTATAGTCAGTAGTATAGTCAATTTAAATATTAAGTATAATAGGGCAGTAAAACAGTCGCGAAGGTTTCTGGAAATGCTCTCATCAGTATTACTTAGCTCAGAATGCTGGGGGCACAAGAATCTGCCCTTGTCTATTTTGTAGGCTTTTCAACAGTCATTAGATAGTACTGGAATTTGGGAATACTGGTCTGCCTCATTCATTTGATGCTCTGAGTGACTGCAAGTATGTTGGGAATTATTTGGATTCTTTAACTTTGAAATTTTGACAACTGGTTAAATTAGCAAGGCTGGTATAAAGCTATGTGTGATTGGCAGGCTTATCTGTTACACTTGGTTAGCTTTGTTATGTAGTCTATAAAGTTAAATTTATTCAACAATAAATCTGCAGAGATCGAACAACAAAAAGAAAGAAAAGAAAGAAAGAAAGAAAGAAAGAAAGAAAGAAAGAAAGAAAGAAAGATAGAAAGTCCACAAGTCAAGGGTTTTTAGTGAACTCATAGATCTGTATGATCATTACCATAGGTAATTTTGAAACATTTTATCACCTAAAAAAGAAATCTTCATAGGCTGACCAATGACCTATTGCTTCTTTGTCTTCCAACTTCCCATGCCTCTAGCCCTAAACAACCACTAATTTGTTTTCCCTCTTTACAGAATTTTCCTGTCCTGGGGATGGAATTTCAATATGATTTTTAATAGGTAAACTGGGGCCGGGGAGATGGCTCAGTGGAATAAGTGCTTCCCTGGTAAGTGCAATGGCCTGAGTTCAATCCCTGGTTCTGTCAAAAAAGAAAAAAAGGTAAACCACTTCTTCCACTCAACATACTGCTTTCAAGGTTCATCCATGTTTTGGCTTGTGTCAGAACATCATTCTTTTTTCCAGCTGAACTATATTTTGTTTATCCACTCACGCATCCATGGTCATTTGTGTTGTCCACAAATACCATACTAGGATTTAAATTTTTGTAGATTCTTAAAAATTTGGAACTTGGTTGAATGTATGGCTGAATGGTGGAGCACTTGCCTAACATATTTGAAGCTTTGGCTTTGAGCCCCAGCACCATAGAATAAGAAAAGAGGAGAGGAGAGGAGAGGAGAGGAGAGGAGAGGAGAGGCAAAGTAAGGCATAATGAAGCCAAAACTGCAATAGGCCTTTGTAACTGGTCCATTATTTTGTAGATGAGGAGCCAAGAGCTCTGGGAGGTCAAGACTGTTGTCTAAGGTCATCTCGTCATTCCCTTCACAGAGCTGGAAATGGAACCCTGTCTATCTGACTTCTAGGTCATGCACACACTTACTCATTGAAAACAAATCCACTAGAGTAATGTAAAGAATGATCTAGCATTTTCTAAAGCAGTGTTTGGTTTCATGAATGTTTTGGGTTACCCCTCCTTCTTATAGTCATCAAAAATGGTTGAGGGAAGTTAGAAATTCTGTGAATTCTTTCTTGACATTGTAATTTTCCCTACTGAATTCAGTCCTCTATCTGGTAACTGAAAGCTCTGTGATGAAATGAAGTAAAGATAGAAATACTGGGGGGGGGGGGAGAGGAAGAACGAGAGAGACAGAAACAGAGATAGAGACAGAGAGAGAATTGTCTATTATCTATTGTCATGTAATGTCATGTCATTTATTAACTTTACTCCTCAAAAAACTCCAAATGGTTTTACGAAGACAGAGTACATCTTGAATGGGTTCATATAGGCCTTGCTCTAGTGTGGCTGCTGCATCTGGCTCCCCTAAGGGTGCCTTTCCCCTTTCCATCTGCTCTGGACCTCAGTACCGTCCCCAGGCCCCCTCCCCTCCCTTCCACCAATCCCCTCAGTTCTAGGAGAGCCCGACCATTTAGGGATATGGAGCATCTCACAAAGACTCAGAGACTCCTGCTTTAGCCCATAAGGGCCTCCAGACTAAAGGAACAATTAATTAAAAATGAGAAATACACTGCTTCTTGAGGGAAAACTGCATTGCATAGTTTTCTTTTTTCTCCTTACAACTATGGAAATACCAGATCAGTGAGTGGTTGAAGTAGCCCAGGGCATTGTGTAGTCACCCAGGAAGATAGGCCTAGCTTTGTACTAAAGTGAAAATATACTCTTTAGAAATAAGAGGACAGCTTCCATTCACACAAATACCCTAAAATGATGATTAGCAAGAAATCTAAATGTGTTAGTGGCTATTTTTATAGGAAGGAAAGAAAGTGATAATGGAACAAGACTTTAAAGTTCCCGGGAATGGGGCAGGCAAGATAGCTCAGTGAACTAAAGGGCCTGCTTAGGCAAGTTTAGACAAGTGCTGGGATCATGCTTTGATCCTTGGCACCACATGCGGTATCAGGCCTGCCCCTAGGGTGGACTGAGCCAGCCACAGAGTCAGGGCGTGGTGGTGCATGCCTATAATCCCAGCACCTGGGAGGCTGGAAACAGGAAGATCACCAGGAGTCTGAGCTGCTGCATAGTGAGAACCCCATACCAACCAAATATATTAAAAAAAAAAAAAAAAAAGAATAATACAGTTCCCAGGAACATTAGACATTTAGAGATTGTGACTTGATGGGTCTGGGGAGAATTTAAAATTTTTATTTCTAAGAAATCCGGACAAGGCTAAGGCTTCCACTCCTCTGCCATACTTTGACAATCAGTAGTTTAGAGAATTTTCCTGTTATAGATTTTTCTTTGACTAATTCTGACATTTCTTCCTTCTTCTGAGTAGCAGCACATCCCAGAAAGCAAAGCCTATGCCCCTTCTTTGAACCAGGTCTGTAGAACCACCCAGAGGCATTTCCTCCAATATTTAACATTCAAAAGGCCTCTTTGCTGACTGAAACAACTTCAAAAGAACTGTTAGCAAAATGTCTTCAGGGGAATTAGCACCAATGAAACAGTGTTGCAGCCTCGACTAAAATTTGTACTTTTCTACTACAGAAAAGAATTATTTGGATAGTCTTAGAAATAAATGAAATAAATATCTCAATTCTATTACTGTATCCCAGGCTGTATATGCTGGAATATGAAGCATTATTCCAACATTTTTCTCTGTACTCAAGGCAAGTAGGAATTGAACAAGGAATTAAAGTGTGTGATTCAGAGAAGTTGGGGATAGTCTTTGTTTTCATTTCTGGTTTAATAGATATTTCCTTCTCCTGATCCAACCACATTGGAAAAGAACATATTGATAGCCATCACTGGAAGACTTATTTCTATGAAGAGTCAAATATCATAGCTTTTGTTTTTAGCCAAAGGGCAAAATACAATGAGAATCTAGAGTGAAGGGTCTTTCCCCTTTGCTTTATAGGCAGCAGGAGTATGTGGTCCTCAGTGTAAGGAATCCTCAAAACCCAAAGTTCATGAAGGAGGAAGGCACTTCTGGTTTCCTGGAGAATGGACAGAAAGACACTGTATGTAACCATAGGCCCCCCTCCCCCCAAAAAGCCTCCTATCTTACTAACATGCCAATAGAATGGCATTTTGGTATAAAAGGTGAAAATGGGATGAATTCCACTCAACCCCCCCTCATCACTCCTGTGACCCAGCAGCACAAGACAGTATTTCACCTAGCCTGGGGGTCACAGGTGGTCACACCATATAGCTCTGATTTGGAATGTCACTGCATTCCCTTGCCAGAGCCTCCCAAGCAGCGGTCTCACCTTTGAGGAGAACTGAAGCGGGGGAGGCTTTGTTGCTGATGTGGCTGTCATATCCTATTAGTGCATGGGTGGGTCTCACCGGGTACAGGAGGTATGTCATTTATAGACAAAAATTGCATAATTAAACTTGATAGAATTTTGACGCTTTCTTGGCATGCAATTTATTCATCAGGCAAAAAGTCTTTAGGAAGTGGGTCACGTGGAATTTGGAACTCCAAAGTTCAATTCTAAGTATTTTTCACAAGTAGAATTAGAACTCTTGAGCTGATTTGATTTAGAACAGTTACAAAAGCTCTTGGAGAGACTTGTTCAACTTTGGCTTCTGGTCTCATATTCTGAGGCCTGAATGAGAAAAAGGATGAACATGAAGCCAGATTTTTCCCCAAATTCTTTGAGCCTATGTATCACATCCATTGACTTTAGTTGTCCATTATTTTAAAAAGTCAGTTTTGTTGTGAAGTAGAACTCATTGGAAAACAATTATATAGCCAAGGTAACACTGGTTAAGTAAACACTAGTGTATCCAACAGAGTGGTGATTTTTAAAGACTTTGTTACAGAAATGGACTCAAACCACAAGGCTTCTTTGTGTCTAGCTTTTTTCACTCAACACTATGTATGTGAAATGTATCCATATCATTGATTCCTGCAGTAATTTCACATTTGCATTCTGCAGAGTTCTGCTGTGTGATTGGCCCTCAATATGTCCTTGTACTATTGACAGACATTATGATTATTTCCACTTTTTTTTGCTATTACAAATACTACTTCTATGAACATTTTTGCTTATCTGAAGCATTTGATAGGATTACAATGCTTGGGCTCCCCCTTTGAAAATCCTGATGCTATGGCATGAAAATCGCTGAGGTATAGGGTGTAGATGAGACAGGGTCTCGCTCTTGCAATTCAGGCTAGCCTGGGCATAGATATGTTCATCTCATGTAATTATGCAAATTTATTTTCTGAAACCACATACACAGATCACCTAGTTGGGTGATTACATTCAGGACTGGGGCCTTTTGCCTTCCTAGGCCTTCTTCCCTGTGAATGGTTATAACATAGCTCAAGGCATATTTGAAAATCCTTGCTCAAGAAGAAGACTCAGCTCTGCCTATCACAGGCATTCTAATCATAGAAATTCATAAATGTCTTCAAAAGGATTGTATTGCAATGGCTTTGTCACAATTAGCACCTAGAAAAAAATATATGTGCATGTGATTTGATGTAATACATATATATATATATATATATATATATATATGTAATTTTATGCTTCGTTTGGAATTAAAAATGTCTTTCAGTGATTTTCTAGCACCTTACTAAGCACAAATATGTTTTTCTATAAAGTAGTGGGAAAAAAAGACATACAGTTCAAATTGTAATAGAGTGGAAAAAGCACAGATTTGTCGCAGCATAGTGTTCATTGATACTTTATAGAGTACAACTCTGGGCCTTTATTAGATGTTTATGTGAATTTTATCAGAAGAAGGATTTGGAGATGAAAAGCAGCTCTGGGCATACCTGCTTCCTGAAACCTATGTGGAGGAAAGACAGAGTGTGCTGTAGACCTCCACACCCACGCTTTTCCCAGCAGGCCCAGATGTTGATGTTGGCATATTCCATGCAGTTAGCAGAAAATGTGTCCCTTCTACACACACATTGCCCCTGTATGGCAGTTGCAATTATGTGCCAACATCAAACAAGAAAGATGAGCACCACCTTGAGTCCCCAGGGCAGCTGTGCCTCTCTGATTCTGCATCGTTTGGCTAAAAATGACTGAGATTTTGTGCCGTGTGTGATCTCAGGAATAGCAACATTTGCCTCTTCCACGTGAGCTTCTGGCATGTGTGACTCCAGCTGGCATTTTAACTTGAGGTTGTACACCAGCCAAGGTGGAGAAGGAGTACAGAGACATCATGTGGAAAAAAGGAGGAGGATTTGTCAAGTGGTTAAAGGACACACCCTGAGGCATTCAACAGATCAGCAGATCAACCATATGACCTCAACATTGGGTAATACTTTGAAGAGATCTTCTTGTATTCTGAGAAGAATGCCTAATAAGCAGGTGTTAAGAACATCTTACTGGTACTATATGGCAAGATGACACTGCTGTCATCAGTTCATACAGTAATTGAGCTCACATTCTCAGAAGAGGTTAATATAATTTTCCCAATAGGTTTTCAAAATGAAAGAACTGCTTTTAAATATTTGCCAAGCAATTTGGGTTGGAATGGCTTAGAGTAAAATCAACTGGCTGTGTGTGAGCAGTGCTGGGCAGGGGTCGCAGAGCAGGCTCTGGAGTGAGATCAATCCCGGCACTGAATCCTAGCATACTGATTTCTAGCTTGGGAGACCACAGTCAGTCACTGAAGTACTTTGGGAGTATGCTAGCTTTATGGGGTTCCTATGACAATGAAATGATAATGCTAATATTTAATGTGTAAATAGGTATGTAAATAAGTGCTCAATGAATGCTAATGAAGAATAATTGTCCAATGTAAGAGAAAGACTGCTATAGATACCAAGGGTTGGCTTTTCAGGCTCACCAACGTCAGGTCTTCAGAATAAAATTCATTTTAAGAAAGTAGGGCTCAGGGAGGTGTAATTGATGGAGTACAGTCTGGCATCTTGTTGAGACACTCCCAAACATCCAGTGGCTTCTTGGATGATCACCCCTGTGGATTCCTACTGAAGGAGCACTATATGGCCAACACTCATTCTTGTAAGTCTAGTAGTTAGACTGGTGACCTCTTGCCACTCAGAGAATGGACCTTAGCCATCTCAGTAACAGCAGGCCATCTCTTTCTTCTCTGAACGTCAATCTCTTTAATTTCTGTAACTTCAAAGTTTCCCTCTTGCTGTGCCTTGTGATGGCTACTCATTCATTTATTGAAGAATATTACTGGACACCAACAACGTTGTTCAAGCCCTAAGAATGTCACAAGGCAGTTTGCATCCTGCTGATCCAGCCAAGCTTCCCACATCAAGCTGACACAATGTACCAACTACCACAGCAAGGTACATATTTTTATAAATGTCCAGTGCATTTACCTGGACCCAGCATCTTTGGGTTCCCATACTGTGACTGATTGTTAATAACCTCCACCTGCCTGTAGCTTTCCTTGCTCAAGAAAGGTAGGGCTTGGGGCCAGGGAGATGGCTCAGTAGAATAAGCGCTTGCCTGGCAAGCGCAAGGGCCTGAGTTCAATCCCCAGTTCTGCCAAAAAAAAAAAGAAAAAGAAAAAGAATAGCTCAGGGAATTAAAGCACCTGTTTCTGCAGATGCAGGGACTGGGTTCGATCCCTGACGTGTGATGCCAGCCCTATCCCAAGGTGAGCTGAGACAGCGGAGACTGGGTGTGGTGGTGCATGCCTGTAATTCTAGCACTTGGGAGCCTGAAAACAGGAGGATCACTATGAGTCTGATCTGTATATGTACCCTGTTGACACTGTAGACCGTGTACTAAATACAAAAAAAAGGTCACAATTCCTGCATTTCATAGCAAAAAGCTGAGTAAGGAGAAAGTCCTTACTTAGCATCACATAGGGAAGTTAACTAGGTTTTTAAAATATTTCATACTTGACACCTATAGCTATTGTACAAAAAACTTCATACACATTCTGTTTTCATTTTCCATATAAGAAATGAGGAAACTTGCCTCAGAGAAATGATGATTGTTGTGTAAGTCCCAGTAACAATAAGGATCTTTCTGTCTCTCTGTCTCTGTCTCTGTCTCTGTCTCTGTCTCT
>NW_004524666.1:9134948-9138055 GCF_000260255.1 Octodon degus | reverse complement strand
TCTCTCTCTCTCTCTCTCTCTCTGCTTTTATTCCAGCTTTAGAACTGCCACAAATATTACTTGCACTGCCGTTCTAGCCTGGGATGCTACAACTTCATTTTAATATTTTGGCACAAGCCAGATCACCCAACTCACTGGGTACAAAAGACCAGGCTTGACTGGCCTAAGGTATAGACCAGGTATAGCCCAGGCCATGCTGTAGACTGGGGTCTTACAAAGGAAAATCAACACAGAAGGAAAGACCCGTGAAACACAGCTAGCTCGTGCCCAACTAACACAGACGCTAATTTTCCTCTTCTGCCCAGGGCACCCTCAGAGGATTTTGGAGCCCTAGAACCTTTGACTCAAGAAAATAAAGGAGTTCCTCCAAAACCATGCTCCATCAACATTTTGTTTGTTGATAAGGAAAATAACAACTTGTTTGTTGATAAAGCAACTTGTTGATAAGGAAAACAGCATCCATTCCTCAGCCCTTACACAGGTAATACTCATTTTGGTACAATGTGATCTACCCAATATTCAAATGGGAGACAAACTGGGAAATCATAATGTCTTTGTAACCCAAAGTCCAGACACTCCAACCTACTGCCATCATGAAAACTAGTGGTCCCGGGTTCCTTTCACTAGTGGTTCTGCTATTTGTTTCTGAGGTGGGTAAAGTAATCTTGCAACAGGAAACAAAAACACCAAAATGCCATTCAGGATTTGGAGGCAGATTTGTTTAACATCAATGGCAACTGCCTGAGATCATTTCCCAAATATCAGGCCTACTGCAAAGGGGAAGTAAGGAGGCAGAGTACTTGGCTGCCTTTGACTGGTTCTTACAGTATGCGTTATAGTGATCAGACATTTTGAGGAGACAGTTGTAACAAGAATTGGAACTGAAGTAAATTGGGGGTTATCTGAGCAACTAAAGTGTACTGAAGTGTACTGGCTGCAAGGGGTACAAGCTGCTACACTCTTTTGTCAATATACCACTGAGTCTGATACAAAAGGAGTGGCATTTTGATAATTGCTTTCCCTAAATAATGTAACAAAAGCCCTCGTTCAAACTTAAGTTTTGGAATCAGATAAATATAAGTCAGAAACTAATTCTACATTTCAAAACCTCCCTGCATGTATCTTTTCCTGTATAGAATAGGGAGAGAAATACTTGCCTCATATTGCTATTTTAAAAATTAAAAGAGTTATATAATGAAAGCACTGGCTTTTAAACTTGAGTGCATATTGGGATAATCTAGGGAGTCAAAAATGTTACTGTGTGGATTCCATCCTAGACATCTTGATTGAATGGGCCTGGTGTTCTAGACTGGCATTAAGAGTTTCTGTGAGGGTCCAGGTGACTGTAAATGCAGCCTAGTTGAGGGAGAGACAGACTGACCTAAAGTACCTGGCTGGTGGCGAGTTCATTGAAAGCCAGCATGGAGGATTAGGAGAAAGGACTGATGCTGAGTGCCTCAGGAATAATTTGGACCTTGTGGTGCCATGCTGGCCCTGCCCCGGGGCTTCCTAAAACAGTAATTGAGACTGGGCATAGTGGCGCGCCCCTGTAACCTCAGTGCTTGGGAAGCTGAAAACAGAAGGATCACTATGAGTCTGAACTATGTAGTGAGACCCTACAGACCCTGTACTAAATACACTAAAAAGAAGAGAGAGAGAGAGAGAGAGAGAGAGAGAGAGAAAGAAAGAAAGAAAGAAAGAAAGAAAGAAAGAAAGAAAGAAAGAAAGAAAGAAAGAAAAAGAAAGAAAGAAAGAAAAGAATGAAAATGAAATAATGTGGAGAATTATCTCTGGTCCTCACACTTCAAGCCAACTTTCCAGGCTACTTTCAAATGGCTTTGGATGGATCTTTGTTCATTAGTGATCACGTTCATGAACTGTTTATTGCTCCCAATGGCTGATCTAGTAAATGCTCCCAAGTTCAGTCCTGAACTTGACCTTAGCGATAGGACAAACATACTGAGTCTCAGAGCCACAGTGAATGTGAGACAGGACTTAAGCTTCTTTGAATTCCCAATAGTCAGTGTCTGGCACTGAGAGCTGTCCAGTCATATTGGACAGCAACAATGACAACAACGTGGTTATAATTCCTTGTTCCAAGTTCATTTGGTTTGAAATGAATCCCCACTGTTTCCCCCACCCCTGGGCTCCTCAGGCTGGAGCTACAGAGACTAGAATGTTCCTGCCCTGCTGTGTCATGCAGGCAGTCAGCTTTAATTGCTCGCAGACTAACAGGAGAATTTCAGCCAAGTGGGCTACAGTGCACAAACTGAATATAAGTGGAGGTCATGGAATAAAATCCTGTCTCAAATAGAGCATTTTTCTCCAAATTTTTAGCTTTTGACTTGTCAAAGTCATCTTTGGTGATTGGCTTCTTTCATTCTACTTGAGCAAGGAAGAGGCTTCCTCCTTTCTGACTCAGAGACTTCTGTTAATGACAGCTGATGAGATGGCACAGGGGCTTACAGATTGGTCCCCAGCAAAGCGTGTCTTTCCATGCATGAGGTGTGGGTACACCTGTATGCTTGTGTGCAAAGGCACAGGTACGGGCCCACATTTCCACCACCAGAAACAATTTGAGGAGTCCTGACATGAGATTTTGTAGAGGATGTCACTGGAGAAAAGCAAGATGATTAGCAGGACAACTTTTCTGATCCTTAGTCACACTTCAAGCAAAAGCAAATCTAACATTCTGTACATAAATAGGAGAGTCTCTCATCAGGAGCTTGAGTGATGCAAGCCAACTGAACAAAAGGGTCCTATGACAAGGTGTTTGCCTTTTTTATGCAAATGTAAGATAAATATTCATGGAACTTTATTTTAGGGAGAGAAATCTTAAATGGCAAAACTATTTAAGTTTTTTTTCACATGTGCACAAATATCTTACAAGCTTTGGGAACAAGGTGGGGGTATAATTACGCAGTGTGCAGCATGCAGGTGTAGGTGAGCTTGCACGTCCATATCCGTTTTCACTGAGAATCAGGTACTGAATCATCTCTCAATGCTCACCCAATGAAGGGTCTCCTGGCTTAGAAAAATTGCAGAATTATTGCTACTAGGGGCCGGGGAGATGGCTCAATGGAATAAGTGCTTGCCTGGCAAGTGCA
>NW_004524666.1:9075037-9134063 GCF_000260255.1 Octodon degus | reverse complement strand
AGAGAGAGAGAGAGAGAGAGAGAGAGAGAGAGAGAGAGACTCACTATGCATAGTTGTTCAAGCTGGCCTTAAGTTCATTTTGTGGTTCAAGCTGGTCTCAAACTCACAATGATCTTCCTGCCTCAGCCTCCCAAGTGCTGGGATTACAGGCATATGCCACCATGCCTGGCCAAAAGTAAATTGTTTGGCTGAATTTAATTTTTTAAAAAATAGCTTGTTCAACACAGCTGCTGTTCAGAAACTCTTCAGAAGATAAAGTAGCAAGGCACTAACTAAACTGGCTTTAAATTAAGGAATGTTAGATACTAGCCCTAATTTTCTGGCTATCTCCCCAAAAGACGTGTTTCTATCTGCAAATATGAGTGTATCTCTAGGTCTTTGTTGTTTTCTAAAACACTTTCAAATTCTGGGCCAATAAAATCACTTTCCACATGTTTACCTGCTGTTCCACCTGCTATTTGTGATTTATAGAAAATGAAAGTTATTATTTCAGTGTTTATAAGTAAGATGAAGGTGGAAAAATTGGAATAATTAGAAAATATCTGTGATGCCTTCATGAGCTTGCTGGATGTTGAATATATTAGACAGCATTTCTCAATTTAAAATAATGTTTGATCTTTTTAGTGTAACAAAGGAAAGCTTTTGGATATAATTCGTATCTTGAATTTCAGTAGCAAATGGTGCTTGTGCCTTTAAAAAGCCTTTTCATGTTGCTTAAATAGATTTGGAACTATTTAATCATTTCTGGTGATTTAATTAACATATATAATGCACAGGGGTAAAAAAAAAAAGCCTTCTTATTAACTTCACAAACTGAATTAGTCCGAATTTTAAGTGTGTTTAAAGAAGTACTGCATTTTCTTTTAACCATTTTCAGCCATATAAACTGAACCCAATAGTAAGATGTTTCCATCTGAAGAATAATGAACACAAACGTGCATGCTCAGTAATTTCTGTTTGCATAAACGTGTTTCAAAAGGTTTTATTTAAGTTTTTTGATAATCAGACCATATACATCGCTACAGACTTTTACATTATTAGTTTGCTTGGTAAACACTTTCGTTTTAGTTATTCTGTCGGGGATAGAGTTGTCAAAAATGAGTAGAGCCAAATTAATAAAAGTCTAATTTTTAGAAATCAGCATACCTACCAGGACAGCAGAGAGTAAGTAATCCAGGTGATATGGTTTTCTGTATGGTTGAGTCCTTATCCTTTCAGGCAGAAAAGGGAAAACAGTATTTTCTTAAATTTTAATGAAACTCTGTCTAAAATAACCCAAGTACTTTTTTTTTTTTTCAGAGTTGATCAAACATTTTTTATAAAAAGGAAGAGACTGAAAGCAAACTTTCTGAATATCAATGATTTCACTTGTTCAGATGACTCTCAGGGGCAAGTGTTCTCTTTTATCTGCTGGAAACAAGTTTCAGAAAGTGTGTCTCCTGTGTGTGTGCGCGCGTGCAGGCGCCCACATGCGTACGTACATCCACCCATGTGTCCCTGTTAATGTTCCTTAATTGGCAGGCAGGCTTTTAACGTTGCTCTGTGGCCACTGTGTCCACCTCTAATATAACGTTTCACTCCATGAGCACCAGCCTCTTCCTTGATCCTCCTATCAACTGCCACATCAGTCCTCGGGAAGTCAGATAATCATGTTTATTAGGAAGAGGCCTCAAGGCAAGGCAGTGGGACTCTGCGAGAAGCCTGACCGAGTCTACTAGGAAAGGAATTGCAGGATGCTACTTGTCCTGAGTCCCAGAGGGTGAGGCCTGAGGCAGCAGTGTTGAGCTGGAGGGGCATTCTTATATGTAACATCTTTTTTTGTGTGTGTGTGGAACCGGGTATTGAACTCAGGCCCTTGCGCTTGCCAAGGAAGCGCTTTTTCCACTGAGCCATCTCCCCGGCCCCCAACATCTCTTCAGACTAACAGATAAGGTGCCGATTGGAAATTTTCTTTTATGGATGGAGGTGGTAGTTGGAAATTCTGAGTCTCCAGAAGAAAATAAGTTAATCACTAGTTAAGTCAGGAAGACTCAATTTAATCAATAGTTTAATTTTCAAGTATATTTTTTATTATTTAATATACTGGCAGCTGGATGTGGTGGCACACACCTGTAATCCTAACACTCTGGGAGGCTGAGACAGAAGGATTATAAGTTTGAGCCCAGCCTGGGCAATTTAGAGACTTAGTGAGGCTCTGTCTCAAAATAAAAAATGAAAAGAACTGGGGATGTAGCTTTGCATAAAGGTCCCAAGTTTGATCTCCAATACCACGCAGGAAAATATTGGCATCAGAACTATGTGACAAATGCTGAATTTATTTTAAGTTTTCATCTCTGTCAGGAGAACTCAGGAGCTGTTAGAAGAGGAGGCCTCTCTAATTTGGGCACTTTGGGACCACGTGATAGCACAATAATCACACACAACAGATATCAACATACTTTTTTTAACTTATATTTTCTAAAGCATTATCTGATTTTAACCCAACAGAGAGCATTTTGTTGTCTGCCCTGTGGTAGGTGGAAAAATGCCTGCTAGCCCTCCACGTTTTCTGTGTCCTAATCCCAGGGACCTGTGAATGTTCCCTCACGTGGCCAAAGGGACTTCACAGATGTGATTAAGTTAAGCATCTTAAAACCAGGGAGATTATCCTGGATTAGCTTTGTGAAGCTAATGCAATCACAAAGATTCTTATGGGGGAGAGGCAGAGGGTTGGAGTCAGACTGGGGAAGACCACGAAACCATGAAGCACGGAGCAGGGCAGACGAGGTGATTTGACGTGGAGCCCCAGAACCAGGGAGCCAGCACCCACCCACCCTGGAAGGCTGAAAGGGCCAGGAGTGGATTCCTTTAGCTGCTGCAGGGCAGACCCACTGATGGTAGCCTAGTGGTGTCAGTTGTGGACTTCCGACCTCTACAATTAAGAGACTAATTCGTGCTGCTTTTAGGCCACTAAATTTTTGGTGATTGATTATAACAGTACAAAGAAACTGATATACATATAGGAAACAAAGGTACTAACAACCCTTTCTTGAATATAATGATATATGAATTAAACACAAACATCATATAATCAACTCAGACCTTACCTTACTTTATCTTGTTTATTCTTAAACAGAACATTGCACATAAGAATTCTTGTCTTTTTCAGTTTCAAAATGAATTCTTAATTTAGAATAAATTAGTCTAAAAGAAGGAAATGTTCTTCTTAAGCCTGTTTTCTCTGTGGAGAAAAATTGGATTTTCACTTCTGTAGGCTCCTGCTGACATGGCTTCTACTGTTTACTGGTCCGACTTTTTGTAAAACCCCACGAGCAAGTGTATTTTTTGGTGACTCATCGCTGTTCTGAAATATATTGCAAGTGGTTGTTCTCAGAGATGATTGCTGTGAGCCCACACCATCCAGCTCCTTGCTACGATGATTAAGGAGTTGATTAAGGGTTGACCCTGCCACTGTGTATTGAGAATCCTGGCAGGAAATGAAACTAGAAATTTGGAACAAAAGACTGAGACTACATTTGTAAGATTTATAAGTAGGTCACAATTCTGCTTTGTCTTTAGTACTCCACAGATATCCCTCCTTCATTTTATACTTTCTTACTATACGTTGGTATCTTATTAATATGCTGTGTTTCACAAATAATTTGGAATACTGAAAAAATAAAGAGAAATGAAGTGCAGCCCTATCTTTGGGTATTTGTTGTATCTTTTTGTAGTCTTATACTCTCTGTAGAGAACTGATTTGTTTTAACCCAAATGCTATCCACACAGCGGTGGTTTTGCATATTCCTTTTTAAACTTCCTCCTGTGTCATAAACCTTTGAACTTTAAAATATCTTCAGATACGGACTTGAGTTGGTGCCATGGTTATTTGGTTGTTAGCAACAGGAACCACATATAGCCACCCTTCAGCACAAAGGTCTATACTGAGAGGATATTAAGGAGCTCAAAATAATGGACAGGTGGATGCAGAGCCAGGACAGGAGCCAGGACAGCTCTGGTCATAGAGGCAGCAGAAAGCGCCACTCCCACCCCTCAATCCAGGCCCTGTCACTGGAGAAGATGCAATCTGTTACCCTCCTGGAGAGGCTGCATTCAGGATTCAGATCTCAGGGCAGAGTCTGATTGGCCCAGCTTGGGTCCTGTGCCCACCCTTCAGCAAAAGAAGAGAGGATCTTTTGCAAGTCAAGTGACCATGAGAAGCAGCAACGGGAGTGAGGTGTCTGTAAAAATAATGACCAGGGGTTCTCATGACACCCAGTTACTCACCAAGGTCAGTTCAGTTGGTCTTAGATGCAGGATGAAAGAGACAGCAGGCAGTGAGGACTGCTCTCCACTATGAAATCGCAGCTACTGTATTTTGATGTCGTACTTTTGCATTGGTAAGATCATAGCTTGTTGATAGTACTAGGAAGCGATAGGAACAGGAGGCGGGGCTTAGTGGGCAAAAGCAGTTCATAGAGGCATGGCTGTAGAACTGCCTGAAGTCTCCAGTGCCTTCTTCTTGGCTCCTCCCTATCTCTCGCTTCCTGGCTGCCAGGAGGTGAGCAGCTTTCTTTTGCTTGCCCTCTGCCGCTCTGCTTCTGCCTCCCCACAGGCCTAAGAGCGATGGAGGCGTTCAACCCTGGGCTCAAATCTCTGAACCATGAGCCCAAAGAATTTTGCCCTCCTATAAGTTGATTCCATTGGGTATTTTTGTCACAATGATGAGAAACTGACACATGCACCTCTGTGATTCTGTTCATTGCTTTTAAGCTTCAAAAGTACTCCCCATTCCAGAGATTTGACAGCTAGGTATTTGTGTGTATATTCTGCTACCATTCAATGAATGAATTTTTAACTTTAAATACATTAATCTGTAAGTTTATTTTGGGGGAGGTAGAAAACCCTTTTGGTTTATTAGGCTAAGTTACATAAAGTCCGTAAGATGGTCAAGTGCATGATTTTGTTGTTGTCAGTGGGGTTCTATGCACTAACCTAGATATAAAACAGGTCCTGGGCTGAATCCCTCATCCAAGAGCATTTGGCTGTGTTGTAACTCAATACTCATGACTTGGCTTAGCTACCTCCTCACTGCATGCTTAGCCAAAGACTCAGCCTCTGTGGACCTGGGAGCTGCCACCAGAATCTGCTTCCTGGGGGTTTCATTCTGTTTGTAGGGCTCCAATGGAAAGGAGAAAGGCAGTCAAACTTTGAGCTTGGAGGTGATGGTAGGCAATCGAACGCGTTCCATTCCCTTTCGCCCACCATGCCAAAGAGCCAGGACTCTGGAGCTCAGAGACCCCTCCATGCAGCCTTGGGACTGTGGCCCAGCAAACAGTGTCATTCTCTTTAAACAGCTCCATCAACACTCAGCTGCGTATGAGTCAGGCCTGGTCGCAATCTCTCACAATGCCTAGAGCTCAGTCAGACCCCTGGACTAGTGATGGAGTACTAGACTGACTACTTCCTTGAGATGGAAGGAAGCAATGTGTCAGAGTAGAGAGAGGCCAGAGAAAGGCTCAATAGACAGGTGAGAGCACACCTGGGCCTGTGTGGCTGACAGTGTACCGAAAGTCTTATGCAACAAGGAAGAAAAACCAGGAACCCTGGTTAAACTGAGTTCCAGATTTAACTTTCCTGTTTACCACCTGTGCAGTCTGCAGAAGAGGCCTGCTCTCTGAGGCCCGGTATCACTAATACCCAAGGAAGCAGTATGAGACAGCCACTGCAACGCAGACAGAGCCCAGCAAAGGCAGTGGGCTCCACAGGTAGAGAAGGAGAAGGGGAGCGCTATGTGGGGAGGGAGGGGATCACGAATAGCCTCAAGCTCTCCAGAGGTAAGTGCAATCTGAAAATCACAGGCAGGTTGGCTTTCATGCGCATTCTGCGTGACATGGGAAGTTCTGCTGGTTTCGTCGTACCAGCCTGTTCAATAACATCTGTCACCACATGGATTAAATGCCTTGCAACAAAAGATAACATTATCAGCTGTTCGCCATTTGAGTAATAAAGTGGGTGTTCATTCACAGTGCTAGAAATGGGATTTATCAAAATGTTCCAAACAAATTATGATGTAGCTGTCTTTACCTTCTGCCATCATTTTCTTAATTATTCACACACATTATTTGCAAAAAAAAAAGAACACACACAAATTTAACATCCTTTCAGTGAAAAAGAAAAAAAAGGCTATTTCATGTTTATTTACTGTGGGGTACCCCTTAATAAATAGTAATTTGGAATCTAGGAGGAAATTATTCTTTTAATGCAAGTCTTACTTCGATATTCCCGTAATACTCACAGCAAAGAGCTGAAGTCATTATTACACTGCGCCTTAACCCAACACCTGCAATGGGCTTCCAGGACACAGCCCTGGCCTGTATGCTCACCTGCAATGTGTGGGCCTTTTCACCCAACCTGACACGCAGGCACGGACAGGTCACTGCCGGGAGCATGTACTCTCAGTGGCTGAAAGTCTGTGTTTTCCCCCTCCCGTCGTATGTCTGTACTCAGATGTGTTCATTCAGCCACCACTCAGGCTCAGAATGTTAGCCTTGCTGGTTATGTACACTTCTGGCGTTTATCCTAACAAATTCCTTTGCGATAACTGTATTGTTCTAGGGAATCCTTGAAAAAGATGCTGTTACCAGGTGTGCAGTAAATCCTAGTGAGGGGGCCCTGCTAGGGACTTCCAGCTATACAATGTGTGTGTGTGTGTGTGTGTGTGTGTGTGTGTGTGTGTGTTTTAGAGAGACAGACAGAGCATGTGCTTGGTGATTAGTTTTTTTGTTTGTTTTCTATAGAAATAATCTGGAGTTGGGGGTGTGAAATTGATGTTAATTAGTGTTAATATTATTCTGCTTAGATATCTCCAAATATCAATGTTCTATTTCTAAAATATTCTATTTATAAAATAAAGACAAATATGCAGCAAATACATCAATTTCAATTCATTAGAAACATGAGCATAATATTGATTTAGATTAGTGCTTTGGAACTACATCTTAACTGTGTGTCAAAAATTGTTAGTTTTATAGCAGTAACCAAAAATATCAAAATGGCAAGATTTTTAGATTTTGTAGATTACTGAAAACACAACACATGAAAAGTAGTTTAGGAGTGCAATAGAAAGGCACTTAGAAAGCAAAATACTTTTAATGCTATATGAGATTCTGCTATCTATCCACCTATCTATGTATCTATTTATTTTATGTATTTGGTACAGGGTCTCGCTATGCAGCTCAGACTCATCGTGATCCTCCTGTTTTTAGCCTCCCATGCTGGGATTACAGGTGTGCACCCCCACACCTGGTCTCGGTGGCCAGCTCAGCAGGCCTGGGGGTAGGGCCGATGTGGCATGTAGTGCCAGAGATTGAACTCTGGTCCCTGCTCTTGCCTAAGCAGGTGCTTAGTCTGTGAAGCTGTCTCACTGGCCCTCTGTAATTCTTCATTCTTAAAGTCTGTTTAATAATAACAAAACCAGAATTTATTATGGCAGATAGGGTATATAGGACACCATCACACACCAGGCACAATTCTAACTTCATATATTAACTCATAATCATCATGATAACCGTAACACACCATAAGTTGCTGTCTCCACCCTCTGCAGCTTCCTTCTCATCCCATCCTTAAATGGTAGGAGCACTGATCCCATTGATTGATTCATTTGGAAGTGGCTTTCTGCTTACATCCTTATCCTGGATGCAGCAGAAGGGTCAAGGAATGCTTGTTTTTATCAATTTCTTCTGGTCTTCCTCTGAGGCAGCTAAGTTCAGGACGACTTCTTTCTCTCTGTCTCTCTTTCTGTCTCTCTCTCTCTGTCTGTCTCTCTTTCTCCCCACCCCCTTCTTCTTCCCTTCTCTCCAGGGTTGGTTTGTCTTGTCTTGTAACCATTAGTGGTAGGATCCAAGAACTGGGTTTGAATATTGAGGCTTTAAATTGGTCAAAGTAAGTGAAGTAAAGTGGATCAAGGTCCTTTAGGCCCCTCTGGTTTAAGGAAAAAGAACCATTTGGAAGCTTTGCTCAGCTTGCAAGAATGCATTGTGTTGGGGTCATGTGCTAAAGCCACATGTCATGGTTGTAGAAAACTATCTTCTTCTTTCTCCCCTTCAACAATCACTAATGTTAAGCACAGGGACTGGGGTTTGATACCCGGCACCATGTGTGGTGCAGGCCCTGCCCCTGGGTGTGCTGAGTCAGCCACTGAGTCCTGGCATGGTGGCATATGCCTGTAATCCCAGCACTGGGAGGCTGAAAACAGGAGGATCACTATGAGTTCAAGCTGCATAGTGAGACCCTGTACCAAATACATTAAAAAATAATCATTAATGTTGACTTGGTAGTCTTTCTCAATATTTTCCTAAGATAGTTGTATGTTCATAGGTAGAATTCAGAATTTTTCATGACCTGATCACCATCAATTAGTATGTTTCCCTCACTCCTCATTCACACAGAACCTCAACAACACAGCCAGTAACATGGGCTTATGATTGTATATGGAAAAAGATTCGTGCTAAACATTCCCATTTCAGACTTCTATTTTAAATAGGACTTTCTTTATGCTTATTTCAATGCTTGACATTTTTCACCCTGTCCTGTTAATTTGCCCTAACATTCTCATCATGTAATCTTTATTAAAGAATCATTAACATCTGTCTAGTATTAAACAATATTTAAGAATTTGAGTTTGGATATGCAGAATTCCTTCTCTGTCTAAAACTTGCTGTTCCTTTGGGATGGCAAATGTGATGTAGTTGAATTTTGCCAGATCTGTCTCTTTTGCATTTCTCTCTCTCTCTCTCTCTCTCTCTCTCTCTCTCTCTCTCTCTCTCTCTCTCTCTTTGTCTGTCTCTATCTGTCTCTGTCTGTCTCTGTGTCTGTCTCTCTATCTCTGTCTCTGTCTCTCTCTCTTCTTTTTTTGGTCATATCAGGGATCAAACTCAGGACCTTGCCCTTCCAGGCAGGTGCTTGTGCCACTGAGCTATCTCACTTACTTACTTACTTACCTTTATTTCTGAACACTTGGGTATTGCCTTGTAGTTAGGTGGGGCCATGGGGTCAGCACTGCCCATTGAGCTGTGAATGAAAGTGTCACTGATGGGCAGGGGCACTTAATTTCTAGCATGAGACCTGCTGAGTGCTCTCTTCTCTGTCCCAGAGTCTATGCAGAAAGCTTCAAGTTGAGGGCATGGCTGCAGTACACACTGCACAAATAAGAAATCTTTGCTGTGTATGAAGCAACTGACTTGGGGCCTTTCTGCTTGTTAACTCAGTCTCTACAAACAGCACCCTACAAAATGTTGGTCTCCTTTTTCTTTATCTTCCTGTTCATTCCTCCCCAAAGTGGCCTGCAGATGGATGAATGTGAGAGGATTTGACTAAGAAACCATGTCTTTTTTTTTTTTTTTTTTTTTTTTTTGTGGAACTGGGAATTGAACTCAGGCCCTTGCGCTTGCCAGGGAAGCACTTATTCCATTGAGCTATCTCCCTGGCCCAAAACCATGTCATATTAGCTTTGCTTTTGTTTTCAAATAGTATCACTTTTAATGGTTTTTTTTTTTTTTGTTGTTGTTGTTGTTGTTTTTGTTTTTTGCGGAAGCGGGGATTGAACTCAGGCCCTTGCGCTTGCCAGGGAAGCGCTTATTCCACTGAGCCATCTCCCCCAAATAGTATCATTTTTAATTACCCATTCATACTATGGCACCTTCTCTGACCTTTGTTACAGCTTTATTGAAGTATAATTAATGTAAAATGAACAGCACAAGTTAAAACGTACAATTTGTATACACCAATGAAATCATCATCACAATTAAGATATAGTAATGACAATATCCATCGTCCCCAAAATTCCCCTTTGCCAATCCCTACCCTTCTCTCTTATCCCACTCCCCAATCTCAACCACTAATGTGCTTTTTGTAACTATAAATTTTCAAGAATTTTCCATGGAGTCTTACACTATTCATCTGCTCTTTGCCTGCCTTCTTCCACTTAGCATAATTACTTGGTGGCCTGTCCTTCTCGCTTCTGGATTCTATGGATTCATCACAGTTTATTTACTCATTTATTTTTGATGGATATTTAAAGCTTTTCCATTTTGTTGTCTTTTTTATTTTAAAGAGGAAAAAACTAAAATAACAAGAACAAAGACAAAAACAAAGCAACATAGCACAACACAAATGGTATAGGATTTAAAACAAAAACAGGAAATTAACAATGGTGTTATGTGTTGTTATCATCAAATTTGTTGCTCAGATTTCCAGATATAGGCATACAAGACTGATCAAACAATTAAACATGAACTCTTCCTTTCACTAAACCATAAATTTTTCCTTTTTGTGTTTTTAATTTATTTTAAAAAGAGGATAGGGCCCAGGGAGATAACTCAGTAGAATAAGCACTTACCTGTCAAGCGCAGGGTCCTGAGTTCAATCCCCGGTACCACACACATTAAAAAAATAATAAATAAAGAGAGCATAAAAAAGAATAGATGAGACATTAGAGATGATACACATTTAAAAGAATAAGATGAAAGGTATTCAACTGTGATCTTCTGTTTTGATTATTATAAATAGAACTGCTATGAACATGTATATACAAGTCTTTGTATGGGTATATTCTTTCATTTCTCTTGGTTAAGCACTTTGTAGAATGGATTATATGATAGGAGAATCTTAACTTTTTAAGAGGCAATAAAAATATTTTCCAGGGGCTGGGGAGATGGCTCAGTGGAATAAGCACTTCCCTGGCAAGCGCAAGGGTCTGAGTTCAATTCCTCGTTCTGCAAAAAAAAAAAAAAAAAAAGAATTTCCAAAGTTTTTGCACCAGTGTTCACTCCTACCATCAGTTTCCACGAGTTCTGCTCGCTTTGCATTCTTGCAGGGCTTGGTACCGTCCGACCTTTAACTTTGATCAAATGTTACAGCTTCACCCCACCACGCTTTGTTCCCACTGTTAGCGACTCAGATTCTTGAGACTTCTTGTACTCGTCTCTTAACTGGCACTCCTCCTTCAGCTAAATCGAGGTTGTCAGGTAGGAACTCTGTGAACTTCCTCCCACCACCTATAAACTTAGATCTATCATCACTGGTTATGCCCACCTTGCCTCCTATCAAAGGAGGGGAACCATGTCTCTACCTCCTCCTGACTGTGTCCTGAAGCCCATCCTCCTCCCAGCAAGTGCCAGCCAGCCAGCATTTTCCTCTTTCTTATCTTCAGCTTTTCCAGTAACATAGTACTGTTCCTTCAGTCAGATAAAACAACTCAGTTCTTGGTCATAGCAAAAAACAGCATAAAGACTACCCATGACCCTGTATTTCCTTCTAGCTACCATTCTCCTTCCCTGTAAAGATAAATTTATTTTTCATATTTAAAAAATTTTTAACTTTATTAGCTCATGTTTGGAGTTCATGCAATTTACAACAATCTTGGGGCTTGGCTACATGTACATACCACAGTTTCTATTTTTTTAATTTCTTCCCCCCACAAGTCCCTTATTCCATCTTTCATTCTTGTTCATATTATTGATCTTAACTCATTCTATGACATTCAATGTTTACGTTTATGGAGGTGATTGGGGTCCTGTACACACTGTGTCTTTCTTCTGCTTATTTTCCCTTCCTATCCTCTTCACCTCTCCTATTTTTCCCTTGAGCCCATTCCCTATTGCAAGAGATCCACCTCCTTGTCCTTTTCTATCCATTCTTTATTATTCTCTTCTCTTTGCACTTTGTCTCATCCAACTGAGAGATACCATATATTATTTAAGCTATGAGTCTGGTTTATTTCACTCAACACTATATTTTCCTAATGCATCTGTTTTCCAACAAATGTTGCAAATCTGTTGTTCTTTACGGCAGAATAATATTCATACATATCTTTTATCCAGTCTGATGATAGGTATACAGACTGTGTTCAGGATTCATCTATAAAAGCTTGTGCTGCTATGAACATTGCATGTATTGCTGTAGAATGATGACTTAAACTCTTTGGTAAAGATATCTAGCAGGGAGATTGCTGGGCATATGGATTTTCTAATTTCAGTTCTTTAAGAAATCTCCACAATGCTTTCCTTACTAATTGCACTTGTTTACATTCCCACCAACAATGTAGGAGGATTCATTTTTACCACAGCCATGTCAGCATTTGTTTGTGTTTGATTTCTTAATGATTGCCATTCTTTCTGGAGCAAGAATGTATAGCCTTGTTTTTGATTGCATTTCTGTGATGGCCCAGAGATGTTGAGTAGTTCATTGTACATTTGTTGATCATTTTTATTTTTTCATCTATGGCATATCTGTTCACTCCTGTTGCCCATTTCTTGATTGGGTCTTTAATTTTGGGTGGTTTATTGTTTTTTTTTTCAGTTCTTTGTATAGTTTAGCTATTAATCCTTTGGCCTAACAGTAGCTGGAATTTTTTCCCCATTCTGTAGTCTATCTCTTCATGCTGTTGATTTGTTCTTTTACTGTACAGAAGATTTTTAAACTAACTTGTTTATTCTTGCTGTTATTTCTTGTGAAACTGAGGTTCTGTTTACAATGTTCTCTTATACCTGTGTCAAGTGTTTTATGTATTTTATCTTCCAATAGGTTTAATGTTTCTGTTTTAATGCTTAGATCTTTAATTTATTTTTAATTTAGTATATGGAGAGCGATAAGGGTCCAGTTTTAGTCTTCTGCACACAGATGACCAGTTTTCTCAGCACCACTTGTTGAATAGGCTGTCTTTCCTGCAACATTTGCTTTCAGGCCCTTTGTCAAAGATCAAATAGCTGAATGTCTATAGGAAGTTTCTGTATTCTCTGTTTTGTTCCATTGATCTGCACATCTGTCTTTTTCCCAATCCCATACTATTGCTTTGTAGTAGAGCTTGAAGCCAGGTATTGTTATGCTTTCTACTTTGCTCTTGTTACTCAAACTTGATTTTGTTATTCTGGATCTCTTATGGTTCCATATGAATTTTAGGATTGTTTTTTTCTGGATTTCAAGATGTATAGAAAGAGGAAAATAGTAAAGAATAAAAAATTTAAAAGTAAGAAAAGTAAAATAAAAATGTAAAGTGAAAAAAGTAGTCATCAAATAAAGCATAGCAAAGGAAATTTTTTGTTGTTGTTTTGGTCACTTGGCTCTTTTCTTCAGCCTAAGGTTAAGGAGCAGGGCTCAAGCCCGGTGTGTCTCTCTTCGCACTGGAAGCCTAAAGTGGCAGTCTGCCCCTAAAACAGTGCTGGATGTAGAGCTCTGCCAACCGTGAGAACACACCATCAGTGTGAGCTTCCCATCCATCCTGTGTAACTCGGGTTTAACTGGCTTCTGACTGCAGGAGCCTGGTCTGTGTTCATGGCCCCTGCCTCTCAGTGGGACCCGTCTTGTCTGCTCTCCACCTACCAGCAATCTCCTGTGACTGTCCTTCCCTCATTCACTCTGGGAATTTGGGAGTGCAAAGCAGCCAAGGGGCTGCTCTGGGACCTTGGTTCACACACTCAGTCCTTCTGTATAGTGGTGTCCACCAGCTCTTGCTACGTGATTGTGGCTGTGGGTGCTTCCGTTGTACGGAGGCCATTCACCAACTGTTGACTGTAGAAGGCCACTCTGGAAGCAATGTCTGCGTTTTCCTTGCTGGCTCTAACTTCAGGTGATTCCTTCAGCCCTGAGGCAGTCTTCTGGCTGTCCATGAGTAAAGTAGGTGAGTTTCAGTTTGCCAGCCAGCTGGTAGCTAGCCAGCTGCTGATGGTGGTAGCACTGAATAGCATCTCCTGCATGGAATGGTCTATTCCGTCTGCATCACTTAATCTTATTCTTTTCTCCTCTGTCTATCCCCTCATGGTTCTTGGGTAACCTCCATTCATTTCAGTTCCTCTCCAAGCTACTGCCTTTCAGACCATAATGACCTTGTCCTGCGAAGCTAACTCACTGGTACTCAGTGCTCCACCATTTTTCTTGAATCTCCCCACATTTATTTTAAATACTGGAAAGTTCACATTTTTTCTTCCCTGCATTCAATCTAGTCCTTACAGCACCCTCCACTGAAGCTGTCTCCTATGGCACAGGGACCACTGTATTCCTAGATCTAACACTTTCCAACCCCTGTCTTACTTGATCTCTTGTTAGCCTTTACACATGTGAGCACTTCCTTCTTTTTTCCTATTTTCCTCTCCAAGGTCTCTCCTGGGCACTTCACTTAGATCTTCTTTTCTCCTTTGCTTTCCTTCATATGACTTCTGCATATTTTTGTATCCCAGGCTATGACTTTGGCACCTTCTCATTCCCTCTGATGGCTTCACCTCCACCTTAGGCTCAATGAGTATAGAAATGGTATTTCCACTGCAACTATCCTTGGAAGATCTCAAGCCACAGGGCCAGATGCCTCCACTGGCATTTCCCCTAAACTTTAGAC
Source organism: Octodon degus (assembly GCF_000260255.1). NCBI lineage: Eukaryota > Metazoa > Chordata > Mammalia > Rodentia > Octodontidae > Octodon > Octodon degus. The sequence continues at coordinate 9,119,692 of NW_004524666.1, read as the reverse complement.
TATAAAAAAGCCTGGCTCATCATCTTCTTCCTCAAATCTGTTTCCCACACCATTCCTATGTCACCAGATTCATTCGGCTTAACATCCTTGACTCCTAATAGGCTCCTCAGGTCTCATCATTCTGAGACATTCACTTTTTTAACCTCTCTTGAGCCCATCTCCTTCTGCGAGCTTTCCCCCCAGCTGAGCCCAGGATGGCATCACCTCCTGCCCAGGTTGCTGCAACCATCCTCCAGAAGAGTCTTGGGACCCAGGCTTTCCACTGGCGATCCATTTTAATGATACCACTGCAGACTTAGCCCCTCCACTTTCTCTCTAGACTCCAGATCTTATACTCTCTGCCTATCTGGAGTGGCCTGGATACCTCTGAATGGGGCATGCTCTTGTGATTTATTCTCATGTACATCTCTTGGTCTGGAATATACCCCTTTAATGCCCTGCAGCTTTGAAATTTTTTTGTTCCTCTGTACTCAGCTTGGTGCTGCCTCCATAGCAGTCTTTCACTATCTCCTGACCTTCCTTCCCTTTCTCACTATGGATGGACCTTTTTGTACTGTTTATTAGTTCTACTCCTAGGTTTATCTGTTATTTATATTATAAGAGATTTCCAATATGATTATGTTAAGGATTCTGAGCTGGATTATTCAGGCAGGACTTAAATATAATCATAAGTGTCTTTATGAGAGGGAGGCACAGGGACATTTGACCTACAGAAGGCAGTTATGACCATTGAAGAAAGATGACACACTTCAGAGTGTGACTTTGGAGATGAAGGAAGTGATCATGAACTAAGGTGTGCAGCTATAAAGCTGGAAAAGGCAGGGAAGCACAAAGTCTTTATAGAACCTCCGGACATTTTACTTTTAGCCCTCGGAAATTGATTTTAGACTTCCGATTTACAACCCTGTAAGAGAACAAATAGATATTTTTGTACGCTTACTACCAAGTATTTCTGTTCCTATAACTTGTCATAGCATCAATAGAAAACAAATATGGGGCTCTGTCCCAGGCTTCATGCCCTAGAGGTCCCTGCTCTTAGCCTCATATAGCTGTGTTCTTTCTCTTGGAGTGAAGAGTCTATGATTTTGCTTCTGGACAAGGCACAAGATATCTAGGACCCCACAGATCCTTACTCAAAAGACATTGTTACCAGAGACCTCTTTCCAGGACCCATAGATGATTTCTCCAAGTTTATCCTTTTGAGACAGATCACATTCCTCCTGGGGGTGCCCCCACCATGAGAGTAATCAAGGAAGTGACTGTTGTTGGGATGAGCACTGTGTGGATGCAGGCTAAAGAGCAGAGGTGCTGAAGAGGAGCCCAGATAGGAGGCCACTGCAGCAAAGTGGATATTGTATATTGGTAATGGTGTAGAGGAGAAGAACTGTCTGGATTCTGGGTACACCTACTGTGAAAATAAAAACAACAGGCTTTGTTGACATGGGGTCATGATGTATAAGGGAAAGGTAAGTAAGATTCAAGGCTTCTGGCCTAAAATTTCACTGTTAATAACTTAGATGGATAGAAAATAAATGGCAAGAGTAGGCTTAGGGGATAAGATCAGTGGCCCAGTTGAAATGTGTTCAAAGGAGGATGTCCATTAGACAGTAGAATGGCTGTCTGGTGAATCTTTGAATGAGGCTTTCTCTTTCTAAGTGACTGTGTGCTTCTAGACACTAGCATTGTGTCTTGTGATAGGAGAGTCTTAATTAATATTTGGTAGGTCAGATGAATATGTGATGACTCTATAAAAGTGTTTCAAAATCTACTCAGTTTTATATTCTGACATTACCACATTGGTTAATGTCAAATGTATTGACATTACATGGCCTGGCCAACTGTGAGAGTCAGGGTTTAGTATCTAATTGTTTAGTATCTTCTTGTTCTCAGCTCTCCTGAACATTCTGATTAGGATGGGGGTTGATATTGAATATTAATACCAAGTAGAATGAAGTCAGAACTGTGGCTTGTATCTTATTATTCTCACATTGAAGTTTCATAATGTGCAGATTGCAGGACATTTTTCTCTGTAATTATAAGTTGTATCATAATATTGACTACTTTGTTCCACTTCTGAAATTATACTGTTTTCCCCACCATGTTTGTGAAAGTTGACAGTTAGTGTAATTGTGTTTCAGTGCATTTGAGTGGAGTCCAGATACCAGGACTTCAGAGGATGCTGAGTCCATGAATGCCAGCTCTTTAGAAAAATTTGATAAATAAGCAATACCATGCAGATCTTCCTTGCTCTAAATTTATAGACAGTATGAACACTACGTTTATAGAATATAGTTGTGTGACAGTGTTCAAAAGGCCACATCTGTGCTGTGGGCTGTTGAAGAAGACTGCTCGTGCATTTTCTAGTCAGGGTCTACTTCCGTCTTCCTCCCCTAAACTCCTCCTGTTAAGTTTGACAGTGACATTGACTGTATGAAATCTTCAGTCATTCTTTTTTTTTTAATTAATTTTATTGAGAAACAAATAGCAACCAGAGTTTCTTTAGGTCCTCACTTTGCTTATCCTGCCAGCAACATTTGGGCCTATTAACTTCTGCCTCAGACAGCTTCTTCTCCTGTCTTCCAGGTCACTGTGAGGTCTTGTTTGTCTCCTACCTCACTTACTGCTTCTCTTTCACCTTTGCTTGATCCTCCTGGTATCCTTGATTTCTAGACACCTTGGGTCACTGGGTGTCTTAGTTACTTTTCTCTCATTGCTGGGACAAAATAACCAACATCTGAAATTAAGGAAGGAAAGAAAGGTTTGTGTAGCTCATGGTTTGTGGAGGTTTCAGTTCATACTCAGCTAACTCCAAGGCAGACTGACACATGGCAGAGGGCAACAACTCACAGCAGCAGAAAATGGCAAAACAAAAAGAGCAAGTGGAGGAGTGGAGAGCAAGCCTCTTTCCCTCCCTTATATTGTACACAGGCTACCTGTCCCAGGGATGGTGTAGCACGCACACCCATAATCCCAGCATTGGATCATGGACCAATCACAAACTCTAGAAGCCCACCCCATGACTGCATGAGGCTTTGAGGGGACATTTGGACACAAACCATAACATTGGTACTCAGTCCTCCCCTCTTCCCTCCCCCCTCTTCTCCTCTTCTCTTTCTCTCTTCTCTCTTTTCCTCTCTTTCTCTCTGTTCACAAGTACTCCTAAGGTGGCCTCACCCAGACCTATGGTCTTAAATACCACCTATAAGTTGATAAAGTCAGAATTCATTCAACATGAATCTCTTGAACTCTAGATGTGTATAGCAGACCTCTCTGCCCATTTGCTTCATCTGTAAAGTGAACGTAATAATAGGAGTACCTTGCTTATAGCATTAATGCTGGGCATTCTCTGTTTGAACTGGCAGATCTACTTTTCAACCTTTTCTACCTACTCACTGCCTGAGGAAAGTGACCTACATGCTTTGCATCAAAGATCTGTCTTGTGGCCGGGGAGATGGCTCAGTAGAATAAGTGCTTCCCTGGCAAGCGCAAGGGCCTGCGTTCAATCCCCAGTTCCATGTTTTTTGGTGTTCGATTGAGTTTAATTAATGGAAGTTGCTTTCAGGGAGGGAGATGGAGGGAGGAGACTGTGGCCCAGGAATTTACTACTGCACCACTCTCCCTCTTTGTCAGGCCACAAGTTGGCAGTAGTTGCTTTCCTCTACTAAGGTCCACAGATCTGGATGTGTGGCCAACACCTCCATCCTTTTCTCCTGACTGTAGGTGCTGAAGTCTTATTCCTCTCAAGTAGTCTTTCTGGTGTGAGCGGGGAGCAGAGGGGGGCTTCACTCCCTTGTTGGGTTCCTTTAATTGAACTCATGTTTTAATTTTAAAAGACTCTTCATGAAACTGCTCACTCATCTGGTTTGAGCATGCTGGCTATTTGTTTCTGGGATCTGCTTAGTTCAGGACTGTTGGGGTGATTAAATGAGCTGATATTTAAGTGTTCATAACAATGTCTGAGGTACAGTAAGTACTTAAAAGTGTTTGTGAAACAAATAAACTGTCTACATGAGCTCCTCTCTATTTAGGAATTGGAAAAAAACCTTTAAAATTACTCATCCTTCTTGTATTAGTCAAGATTTTCAAGACATGAGGTGGGGAAGAGAGATTGGGTGGTTGGATGAAGATTGGATGAAGGTATCATTCATCCAATGGGAAGTGGCTGGATTTTGCAATTATGAAAGTTGGCAAATCCAGTCCCTGCAGGGTGAGATAACAGTCTGGAGACCTAGGAGAGTTGATGCTCTCAGAGCTTTCTGCTGTAGAACCCAAAAGAGCCAATCTTGCAGGTAATATCTGAAGGCAGTCTGCTGGAGAATTCTTTTGCTCAGGAGGGGCTAGTCTTTTTGTTCTATTAAGGCCCTTATATGCTTGATTTTGCCACCCCACCTCAATTATGGAGCCCAATCTACTTTATTAAAAATCCACCCATTCCAGTATTAATCTCAGCTCCCAAAAGCCTCACCAGCCCCCAGAATGACACAGTCAAGTTGACACATAAAATTCACCCACTCACCTGTCAATATAACTCCTCCACTGGTTCTTCCTTGCTTAGTAACTAATGGCCCCTCTCTTCACTCTTTTACTCAAAGTGACCAAGAAGTGAAAGGAGTGCTGAGGGAAAGAGGAGAGGGGGTTGAAGAGGACTAAGATGTGTTAAGTCCACGCACCAGCTCCCATGAGGAATGTAATCATTATGTACTGCAAGCCTGTACTAATAAACAATGAAAATAGGTAAGAACCTTTCAGCAAGAGCACTAAGAACTGAAGAGCAAGGAGGAGGAGGAGGAGGAGGAGGAGGCTGGCTCCGTCCAGCATGAGACCTAGTTTCCTGTGGCACCTCTCTTCCTCTTGCCCACTTTGTTGGGCTGTGTTGGCCTTAAACTTTCTCCATATGTTCCTCCTGAGGCCTTCACACTTGCTGCACTCTGCCTGGAGACCTACTCCCTTATAGTCCACTATGCCCCACACCCCCACTTTACTGCCTTCCTCCTAAGAGTTGCCTCCTCAGAATGACTTTGTGAGTTACCCCAACCAATGGAACAGCCTCTATTGCTTGCCCCCTCTTATTGTGCTTCCTGTCCCTTCATAGAAGTTATCCTAGTGTGACATTTTGCATTTTTTTATTTGCATGCAGGCCAGCTTCCCCTGGAACATAACACCAAAAGCACAGAGACCCGTTTGCCTATTTATTTCATCATTGTATCCCCAGCCCTGCCATCATATCTGGCATATAGTAGGCACCTAATAAATAGGAAATCTACTGACAAAATTGCTGTGTGTATTTTCATGAGGGCAGAGACTAGTAACTACTTGTGCTTGGGGGCATGAGCTCCCCCCAGGAGCACAGAGCATTCCCATATGAGTTCTCTTACTTATCCTGTAAAAAGAGAGGTCATGACTCACACCCAAAGTGGAATGGGAGTGTTTAGCTTTTGAGCATCTTAATGCTATGTTTACAAGCTGGGAGCACCTCCAGAGGGGATGTGGGACATGTCTTCATTTATCTTCTGAAGACATAAGACATATGAGCTATGATGGCAAAATATGATCATATGTTTCAATTTTAATGAATATTATAGCAAAAGACACATTGTTATTAATTCCCAAAATACTCCCCTTCGCTTCAGACACACTTATCCCAACATTCCGGTCACTTCCTGAAGCAGTTCTGGATGTCTTTCATGAGTGCTTTAGTTGTGCTGTCACAGTTACCTTGGTATTCTGAATCAAGTCAAAAAGTTTATCATTCCTGGTCATTTTGACTTTGGGAAGAACCAGCGACTAAGGTATGTGAAGATGCACTGTCATTTTTTTATAAACCTGACTTTCTGTTGGATGGCACTTTGCAGCAATATTTACTGTATTTGAAGTTGTATCTTGTAAAGATACTTAAAAAAAAGAGGGCTTACCAACCTGCTTCAGAAATTGACAAGAGTGGCAAGTGTGTTTTAACCAGTGTTCTGTGAATACTGTTATCTTCCCCAGCCCTCCCTCATCATCTGGATTTGGTATTTTGGTGAATGTATGAGCAGAATGCAAATGGATAGGATTTCGTACAGTAAGATTTTCTCAGGAGGGAGACCATATGGGATAAACTTTTAAAGTAAATGCACTCATAATTCAGCTCTCAACTAGTAATCCTATTAATCATATGTCAAAATCACATTTTTATAATGTATTTATTTGTGTACAAAATATGTTGTAGTTTGTCGATGCATGTGCAGCAAAATATTCTATCACATACAACAAAAATACACCTTTTATTCCCTCCCCTCTGCCCTTGAAAATGGCAACACTGTTTTGGCAGGTCAGCAGCTAAAAATAAAGTGCTATTATAGTAAGCAATATTAGAATGTCTTCACTTGACAAATGTGATGTACAACTTGAGTACACAACCACATCTTTTAGATAGTTTTTCACAGCACAGGAAGCTCCACATCCTGAACACCCCAGAAGATACAAATATTTGTATATATATGTACACATGTATACACTGTATATGTAAAGTACCAACAAGCCTCGCTGTCCTTGTGAGTTTGTTGCATGTATGTTTAGTCCCTCTTTTGCCCCTCTCAAAGTCAGAGTCACACCACAGGGATCTTAGAGTTCATAGGCAGGCACCAAGAAGCTCACCGAAGGCTGGCTTGTGGGGGATGCGGTGTTGGTGAGAGGACATGGAAGAAGCCCTTCAGACCTCACTAGGGGACCTGGAGCGGAAGGGCACTTTGGACTGGAAACAGCCACAAAACAGGAGCCACAAGGCACGCTGGATCTCCTGATTGCGGAAGGCATAGATGATTGGATTGATCATGGAATTGTAGGTGGCAGGCAGCAGGGTGACATAAGTGTAGATGGCCGGGTCCTCGTGGCTCCCCACCACACAGTAGATGGCAAAGGGCAGCCAGCTGGCAGCGAAAGCGCCCAGCACCACGGCCAGCGTTCCCATGCCCTTTCTGGTGGCAGCGAGGTGGGGCGGCGCCAGGCAGTGCTGCTGCAGCGCAATCTGGTGTGCGTGGCGCCAGACCACCTGGCAGATGCGAGCGTACAGGTGCAGCATGACGCCGAAGACCACGAAGAAGGCAGCCGAGAGCAGCGCCACATGACTGCGCGTCAGCGGGCGCACCACGCTGCAGGAGGCACGCTCGGCCAAGCAGTTCCAGCCGAGCACTGGCAGCAGCCCGAGGCCAAGGGACACAGTCCAGGTGGCGGCGAGCAGGAGGTGCACACCCAACAGGGTCCGGCGCGAGTAATAGGTGAGTGCGTTGTAGAGGGACAGGTAGCGGTCCACTGTTATGGCCAGCAGGCTGCTGACCGAGGCGGCGAAAGAGGCCACTAGGAAGCCCACCGTGAGCAGGCTTACAGTCTCTGAGGGCACTACGTATTGGAACACGAAGTGCAGGATAAGGCCGCAACCAGCCAGCAGGTCAGCCGTGGCCAGACTACCCACTAGCACAAACATGGGCGTGCGTAGAGCGGGCGTGGACGCTATGAGTGCTACCACCAGCGCGTTTTCACCCGCGATCACCGTTCCGGACACACACAGCAGCACATCCCAGGGATTCACCGACGACAGCAGCAGTCCTGGTGGCCCTGCAGGCAGCTGTGACGACAGCTCCAGGGACCCGTTAGCGCCGCTGCCGCCTCCCAGCGCCGCCGCTGCTGCCGGGGGAACCCATTCACTGGTGTCCGGCGTTCCTGCCGCTGTGGCCGCCGCCGCTCCCTCGGCTGCCACTGCCACCACCTGGGACTCGTTGAGCGAGGCGGCGCTCGCGTTCATCGCTGCCAGATACTGCACCCTGCAGAGGGAGGGTGGGTGTCAGGTGTGAGATCTAAGCTCCCAGCCCCCCGCCCAAGGCTAGTGCAGATGTCCTGCTCGAATCACCCATTCCTCCTCAGGATCCTGGGGCAGAGCTGGAAGGAAGGGTCAAGTAGGAACACACCATAAACACCTGTTGAGCGAGCGAGTGAATGAGACAGAGTCTCAGTACATACTATCATGCTCAAAGATTATCCCCGTGAGTGTGCTTGTATTTGCACGCGCACCCAAGTGGTCAAGCTACGACTCTGAGCCCGGGCGGGTGCATCCCAAATTGCTCTGTTACAGTTTGGGCACTTCCGGAACAGGGTGGCGAGACGCTGTCCGTGGTGCTGAACGCGAAGTTTGTGCTCGGGCTATCTGGAGAACCCTGGAGCTCAGGGCCCCGGGGAAGAAGTGTTCAAAGTAGTAGAGCCTGGCCCCGGGAGGCGTGCGTCAAGCTTGACTCCATATCCCTAGCTTCGAGAAAGACCCACTCTGGTGCTGTCCTTAACCTCTTGGAGCCTTCCCCAAACCCCCAAACTTCCCCCAGGGACCGACTGCTCACCTGGGAAGTCCAAAGGTCTCAGGTCATGCGAGCCAGGCCGGAGCCCAGCTGAGCTCCCTGAGAGGATCGAGCAGCTGCTGGCCTGGAGGCAAGCACGGGATGCCTGTCGCCTGTCACTGTGTCCGCGCCTTCGCTAGTGAGAGACGCGCGCAGGAGAGGCGCCTGCGAGCTGCGCGCCTGCGGAAGATTGACAGGCGGGGCACGGTGACGTCAGGCTCCGGCTCAGAGTAGGTACAGCCCTTCGCCCCTCCCCAGCCAAGCCTTCTTCTGCCTGGCGGTCCCTCACCCCGAAAAGATATCTCGGGTGCTCAAAGAGGGAGGAGAAAACGGATCTTCCACTTCCAACCCAGAGTCTCCAGGAATGAGATGGGGGAGAGGGGAAAAAGATGTGAGGACCTCAAGGCTGGGCGAAGCGGGTGGGCTGGGAGGGATGGGTGGCCTGGCACAAAACAGATCCCAGGGTCAAAGTCACTGAGCGGCCAGGTGGAAAACAAACCCTGAAGAGGGGCCCCTGGGACAGGGCCTGGGAGAGGAGAGAACAGAACATATGGGGGGCGGGGCGCACAAGAATGCATCCGGGGAAGAAATTCTCTTTTTAAACAGATATTTATGGTGTTCTTGTCAATTGAGCAGAGACAAGGGAAAGGTGCAAGACTGTGTGGACTAGAGGACTGGTGACTCTCAAGAGGCCCTCTGAGGAACAGTTTCTTCTTCCCGGGCTGTGTATGCTGTTCCCCTCTCTCCCATTATCCCTGAGATACAACAGGTTTCATCATGATCTGCTCTGACCACCGTTTGCCAATTTCAGTAGCTGATGGTACCCTTGGAACTCACTCTTTAATTAAAGACAAGGCCTGTGTCTTGTTAGAAAAGAAGAACAGCAAAATGGGATTTACTTTCCTGGCAACAGACTTTGCCCTGTTAATTAGTACCCTATAAAACAAATTACAGGACAAAAATAGTGATAATTCAGCTGCACCAGACTTTGGTAGGCAGAACTTTTATTTTCAGCCCAGATAAATCATCCTTTTGGTTCGAAGGTGTTTTGCATTGTCAGGAAAATGCAAGTATTTATCTTCTGTTCTAATCAGCTAGAATTTCCATACTTGGGCAAAAGCTAAGATAGTTGACTTCACCTAAGGGTCTGAAGTAAATGACTGCACATTGGCACTGTGGCACTGTGCTGAGGCCACTAGGGACTACACCATCTGGGTAAAGAGAATGTGGACTATATTTGCTACCAGCTTTTCTTGCTCATTCCTGTGCACTTTGTTTTCTTCTTAGCTTTACTTTGCTTCTAGTACCAGGGCATCAAAAATGAAAAAGGAAAGATAGATTGGGCAGCACTTGGAGGTGTGGGGCTGTCCTCGATTATTTACTTTAAACCTGCCTCCTATGGCAGACTACTCCTGTCCCCATGCCCCACAGCAGCTGGAATTAACTAGATGGGAAAAAAGCTATAAGATCATTCTATTCTTCACTGCGGTAGCTGATGTTGGGCTGTAAAACAACTTTACACTCCACTGGAGGCATTTAAAAAATTAGCACACCACTACTTTTATGAATACAACACTTGGCTGACATTCAATTTCTGTAAAGAGCCGTTTTGTATTTTAGTACAAGATTATCTAAGAGCTCCTTTATTTCAGAGCTGTCAAATGAACTGTCAAGCCACTGTAGTAGCATTTTAACCAGAAATTTTCCAAATGATCAGATACTGGTCTAAGGATAGAAACCCTCCTTATTGTCTAAATATGTTTGGGTCTTACATGTTATGGTTTGGAAGACAGTGTGGGGTTAAAACTGATCCTACCATAGGGCTTTGGACATTCTAATGCTTTGGCTGGTGCCACAATGGTTTTCCCATGGTTTCCAGAAGACAACTCATGTACAGTCAGGTGCATAAATGCATGTGGAGGATGTGCAGATGGCCTTTGGCCATGCCAGTCTGTGGTTATTTAAAACTCCTTCTTATCTCACCTATGTTTACCCATCTCTTAGGAATGGATAAAGGCCACAATGCAAGATTGAGGAGAATAAAAGCCTTGCAATTCTTTGGTAACTGACAGATATTTGATGTTTTTCATTGCTAAACTTGCCCATATTTCCTATATAAGGAAACCTATATAAGGTTTCCCTGAGTGTCCAGTCTGAAAACCACACTGTTTTGAATCTACCCACCCCCAAGCTAGATTAAGGTCAGAAAGTGGCACTTGACATAAAGCTAAACAATAGCCATCCTTATGCAGACGTCTCTCTTGAAAAGTGTAACTAAAAGACAGCATAACAAGGACAAGTCAGTGTAGGTGTCGTAGTTTGGGGTTTTTTCAAGGGGAACAATATAATATAGGACACGTTTTAGAATATTAGTTTATAGGGAATCCTCCAAGAATCATATACAGCAGGTTCAGGAAATCTATTCACACACTAAATACTAAAGAATCCACCTGACATCCTGGATCCTACTTCATGGATCTGTGCTGGAAAGACCCAAAGGTGAGTGGTGAAAGCTAGAAAGTTCATGCCAGTAGGATGAAGAATTTGTGCTAGCAGGCTGAGGGATCTGCCCTGGAGTTAGGAAGGAATGCTCAAGTTAAGCACCAGAGTTTTTCCAAAAGTACCACAGCCATCTCCATCTCCAGCAACAGTGAGGTCCTAAGCTCCTCTAGAGATGAGGAAAGCTGAGTTCCCATCAGGAAAGTCAATGTGACAAGCTTCTCCATGAGGCTGAACAGTGCACCATCTTTCCCTCTGGAGCCAGGAAGTGATGCTCAAGATGAGGACCAGAGCTCCTCCAAAGTTCATCAGGAAGGCCAGCATAACGAGGTCCTCCAGCAGAACAGCCCAGGAGAACCAACAGCTTCCAAAAGCTTCTCCAAATAGCCTCCCTAACAGCATTCTCGCAGCTTCTCCTGTTCTGCCTTTATGCTGCTGGCAAAAATCCTCAGGGGGGTTTCCCACACCCAGCACTATGCTAGTTCAATTCATCTGGGTGTAATAAATTGGTCACTAGTTACAAATCCACTACAGGAGGTTTTGGATCTGATAGATAATGATGCATCAAGACTGGAGAACTCATATAAAATCTTCTATGAAATGCACAGAAGCCAATTGAAATGGAAGAATGAATCCGTTGTGCAAAGGACAGAGATGAAGTAGATCAAATGGCTGAGAAATACAAGATGTCACTTTAGTCCCCAAGGATCTGGTTCGTAGTTCTTTAAATTTCTCTTTATGTTTCTACTACAAACCTACTTAATTTTTAAATACCATAAGTGGGTTTTTATTTTGGGAATCCTTGCTACTTGACTAAATCAAACAACTAAATTCATTACAAGTCACCATCCTATCTGATCCTGGCTATACTTTGAGGTTCTGCAAAATCTAGTTTTTGACTGGTACAAATAGGTTGAAGTCACTATTACCAACCCAGTGACAAGCCCATCACTTCCTTTTGTGACTCAGTTCTTCATATGTCAGTACCATGCAAGAATGAACACAGAAAATTTCTTGTCTCAAGTTATGCCCAGGCTTCACAGCCTGTTCACCCCAGCACTCATCTGGCTCCTTTTGGCAACATTGCCCTCTCTGGTTAAGCCAGTGGTTCTCAACCCCGCTTCACAGTAAAATTACCTTGAAAAATTTTTGCAGCTATCCGTCTCTGGATCCCTCACCTAGAGATTCTTGTTCATTTAATCAGAAGTACCTAGAGTGAAAGATGGCCAGGCATTGCTTTTTCAACCCCTAGAGCCAGTTTGATAATATTCAATCAAACAATAACATCCCCTGTTATTTTTGAATAAAATGAAACTGATCAAATAGTAGATTGCAGTTTAGAATAAGGTATTACTTCATGTCACTCAGTACCTTTCAGTTTTTGGGGCAGCAACCATTCCTTCTCTGTAGACTTTTAGCTTCCTACACTTATCTAGAATCTCTTCTGTCCCAGGAAGAAGGCTGACCCTTGATTCTCTTTTGGCCCAGATGAACTCAATGTTTCTGTTAGGGAGAGCTACACACTGGTCCTCATCCAGGTTTCCCTGGGCCTTCTATTACACTGTAGATTTCAAGCTGCCTCAGCTGCTGCCCTTGTCTCTGCTCCGATCTTACAGCTCCTTCCTCGATATGCTTCTGCAGGGCCAGATCTTCGAGATCAATTCTCTTTCATAAAATCAGAACCACAGTCAGCAAGCCTGTTATACCTTTATAAAAACTAAGTGGCAAGATACACACTGGCAACTGTGGCTGCTCTCCCTGGGGATCTGCTAACACACACACACACACACACCCCGTCGTCTACTTGATTCTTAGAAAAAAGCAGTATAGTTTGAGGTCTCATGCTGCTCGGTGGTACACAGGCACTTGTGCTAACAGATGAGAAAGCCAACAGGCTGTTTACTGGGGAAAATTGCTCCTCCAAGAGACAAAAATCACACAGGGCCATTGAATGCCTCACATTATTTGTCCAGATCCAGGGCTTTGGATGGAGCATAATCTTTTGGGGATGCGTGCTGAGAAAGATGGGGTCTATTGAAGAAGTTCCCCTCTTCTGGCTTCTACTTGCCAGGGAAGTACTTATTCCACTGAGCCATCTCTCCAGCACCTGAAAGTTTCTTCTTCATGCCAGGTGAACTCCTGAGGGTTGATATTTGATATCCTGGAAGTGCAACATCACCTTGTGTTCCCATTAAATTTACAGGGGGACCAGGACACCAGTATTGTCCTGGCATGGTCACAGTGTGCAGAATGTGTGCAAGGCACTTGAGTTTTTGTTTACTTGGTGAACATTTTTTTTTCCATGAGAAACAAATCAGGAAAAATAGCAGTATTTAGGAGCACGTATTTTTCATAGTGAAAATAACTCTATTGAATTTCATGAAGACATGTATAATCTTTAACTTAGACTACTAACTTTACTGAGCATGGGAATGTTAATGAGGAAGTACTTTTACTGGCATACTTAAAAAGAGACAGTGTGGCAGTCCTCTGATCCACTCTGCCCTACATTTCCAAAGTACTGTGACACTCAGTGGGTTCATACCCATTATCTCATTTTGTTATTTGAAAGAATTACCTGGAGTTAGGAGTTACTGTCTTTACTGATGGGGCACCAAGGTTCAGAGTGGTGAAGTGAGATGTCTCGGAGTACATAGGATGCCAGCAGGAGACTCAAGGCTATGGCGTGTTCATTTCTTTCATTGCCACATTGACTAAAGGTCTGTTTGGACACCAGAAGCCATGGCAGGCTTGAGAAAATGCCCCCCTCCCCTTCTCTGTCATGACCCTGTTGCACGCTGGATGCTTGTCCGCCCCTCTTTTTCTCTGACTGGATCATGAGGGTCTCATGAGCTATACAAGGAAGAGCAGTGCTCTCATTGTCCTGTCTAGAGAGCATGCCACTAGGCGCCATATTCAGTGCATTCTCCATGTGCTGGAGCAGGAGTTCCTACCACCAGGACACAGTCTGTTCCCCTAACTTTCCCAGAAGGACAGAAGAATCAGTGCTTAGGGTTGAGTCATTCAAGAAAGGTTTCTCCCTGTATCTATCATACAAGTACTTGTTTCCAAATAATAATAATAATAATAATAATAATAATAATAATAATAATAAATGGCTGGGAATATAGCTTAGTGATAGAGTACCCCTAGGTTCTGTTTACTACTAGAAAAAGGGGATTATGAAGCCTTAATGCAGGAATTGGAGTTGTTGATGGGTCCTCCTGGTAGTTTGGACATTATATTAGTTAAAGCACCTGTAGTAGCTGTAAGATAACTTTAAAAATTCTGGTGTCACAATTTCTGAGGAGTTTGTTTCTTACATGAAATTCAGTACAGGGCTTTGTTGTCTGTTAGGGAGCACCACACAGACCAATTCAGAGACCCGGTTGGCTCCTGCGGTCTTCCCTCTTCTAGGAGCTCAGAGTTTTCAGTATTTCCCACGTTTACACTTCACCATGCTGGTAGTTGAGTGATGTGCTTGAAGAACTCCACTTGGAACATGGCATGGGACATTTCTTCTTTTGTGTGCAGGGTCTCACTATTTTTTTAATGGGACATTTCTGGAAGTGGGGAGATAAATATAGATACAAGGAAAGAAAGTATCAAAAAATGTCTCCTAGTTTTCAGGGGTTTGAAAGAAGTAGGAGGGGCAAAATAGTGTGATTGTAGACATACTCAGTTTGGAGGACAGCAGGTAAAAGTCCCCAGTAAATGCTGAAATCAGGAGTTGTCTGAAGATCAGCAGAGTCTAGACTGGAATAGTGGATGAGGGCCCCAAATAACCACAATGATTTTAGCAATAATGTCTGCAATTCATTCAATGTGTACCATTTATTAGATACATCATGGGCTGAGTTCTATTGTTATCTCCAATGTATACAAAATTGAAGCTTTAAGAGGTAGAATAGCTGTGTCATTGAAGAAGTAAGGAAATATAGGCAATAGGGAGCTGACGGAAGAAGAGTGAGCAACAAAGCAAGTCAGAAAGGACCTGCGGAGAATCTCAGACTCATAAGAGATGGTGGAGTGTGTCAGTGTACTGGAGAGAGAGGGAGGGAGGGAAGGAAGGAGGGAGAGAGAGAGAAAGGTAAAGATAGAAAGGGAGAGAGACAGAGACACAGAGACAGAGAGAGACAGAGAGAGACAGAGACAGAGATTCAGGAGAGGGAGAGTCAAACTCTAACCTGAGAGGTCAAGGAGGAAGGAAGGAAACGTGTTCACTGAATTCAGCATGGGAAATGTTATTGGGGGCTTTGCTGAAAACACAGGACTAGCAGGCAGCCAAAGAGAAGGAAATGTAAATGAGGGGAAGAGAGGCAAAAGGCCTCTATGGCCAGACTGGCTTGAAGGGCGGAGAGCAGTAAGAGGGCAGCTAGACAGAGCGAGGGTGAGCTTTTCCTGAAGTGTAGAGATAACCAGCGTAGGAAAGGGGTGGAAAAGATGCTGAGTTGATTTCAGGGAGAGTAGTTATGTGAGGGAGAGAGCTAGTGCAAGGCAGAGCAGGGCTGGATGTAGGTGGAAAGATTAACCTGAGAAAGGGCAGGGACAGTGGACACAGACAGGCAACACACACACACCCTGCAGGAAGCCAGGAGACCAAGGGCTGGGCTTCTAATTCCCTGGGCATCTGGGGCTAAGGCTATCAAATCATAGAGAGATGGCCAAAAAAAGATCTTTAATTATCATTTGAGGGCTATGCAATATTATATAAGATCACACTGAATTCACCTACAGTCTCAGTTACTTTTGTCTCATTGTTGGGACAAAACACCTGACACCCAAAATGAAGGAAGGATAGGTTTATTTAGCTCACAGTTTGTGGAGGTTTCATTTTATACTCAGTTGGCTCCAAGGCAGGATTGCACATGGCAGAGAGCAGCAGTTCATGGTGGCAGAAAACCACGGACGCAGCAAGAGCAAAAAGGGAGGAGAAGCAGAGAGCAAGCCTCTTTCCCTCCCTGTTCCAACAGGCAGAAATAGTACTTCTTAAAGATTAAGATTATATTTCCTTTATTACCAATAACTGAATATTTCTGTAGTGTATGCAGCTAACTGCCCCAGGGGTGGATGCAGCACTCACAGCCATAATCCCAGCATTGGATCATGGATCAATCACAAACTCTAGAATCCCACCCGATGACGGCATAAGGCTTTGGGGGACAACTAGACACAAACCGTAACACCTACCATTAGACATTTAGATTATTTATATATTCTCTATCATGGATAGCCTTATAGAGATTACTATCATGAGCATAATTTTATTTTGCATGATTATCTTGCCGTGAAAGTTATCTTGCCCACAAAGGGCAAAAACATTTTCATGGATCTTGAAATGCACTGCTGAGTTGTTTTTTTAAAAATGATTGTAAAGGGGCCAGGGAGATGGCTCAGTAGAATAAGCGCTTGCCTAGCAAGCACAAGGGCCTGAGTTCAATCCCCTGTTCCACCAAAAAAAAAAAAAAAAATTAAAAATGACTGTAAAAATTGACAATGTCAACAGCACTCTGTGAGTGTACTAGTTTCTTTACAGCTTTTATAGCACCTGGCTTTATTATTTTAAAGTATTCTTTAATCCAATAGGCAGAAGTAGGACTTCTTAAAGATTAAGATTGTATTTACTTTATTACCAATAACTGAATATTTTTGTAAGACACTGAATTTTCTCTTATTGAATTATCTATGCTTTGCCTTTATTTGTTAGGTCTTTATGCAGTTATGAAGTTGATGAAATCTACTGTGCATATTAATCCTTCATATGTTGATCTTCAGAGTAATTTTTCCCATTTTTCTTTTTTAAGTTTTAGTTTCAACTATTCAGGGATACTGCATTTTATGAAGGTTTCTAAAAATTTATTTTATGGTTTCTAACATAAAAATGATTTTACATTAATGTAAAATCTGTCATTTCTGTCATGCAATGGAAGACAGAGATCTGGGAAAGAAAAAGCTCTTGCATAGAGCTGCACCCTTCTCCTGCTTGGTCAAGGGCTGGGCAGTTTACCCTGGGGAGCATTGCAACACGGGAATGCCTTTGGGCCCAAACCTTGTGCAGAGCCAGGAGACCACAGCTCTCTAGTGCTAGCTGGCACAGAGTACCCGAGGGAGGGTAGGGATGGGGACCTCAGCTGCGAAGCAAGCCGTAGACTCTGCAACTGGACGTCCAGCACAGCCAGAGCAAAGTGCAGCTCTTCCCTGAGCAGGTGACCCCCAAGTTGACTGCAAGTCCCTGCAAACTCTGAGCAGACACAGAGAAAAATGGCAACGGGGCAAGAGAGGGGAGAGGAAAACCACATTTATTTAGTCCCTTGCTGTGGACCAGCACAGTGTGGGGTGCTTCTCACATATGTTCTCATTCAATCCCCCTTTGCTTCTGAGGGATCATTTTTACTATTCCCATTAAACACACAAGGAAACCAAGGTTCAAATGGTTGAATAACATTTATTCTTAAGCAGCTCAGATGAGATAAAATGCATTTTGTTCTGAAAATCTCACTTCTTGTAAAAAAGATCTCCACTCTGGGAGAGGGGCCTGAGACATGGGGGAAGAGGCATCTGTAGGGACAGGAGAAGACTGGAGTACACTGCGGATCTGGCAGAGACGCTGAGATGTGGTACAAGAGGAAGCACAGAAAGATTCTGAGTATACCTGGTCTGGTCACTTCAGAAAGACAGTGAGGAAGCAGTGAGCAGCACACAAGTCACTTTCCTGTGACACGCTTGTGGGCACCAAGTACTGAAAGCAGGCCACTTAGCTAGAGCAGGCAGGAGCTGGTATGGCTGAGTCGCTGCTCTGGTAACTCCCCACCCTGCATGCTGATCTGAACTGTAATCCCCGATCTTTTCAGAAAGATTCTAAACCCTAGGAGAAGTTGCTAGGGGAATAAAGCCCTCAATATCATAACAATAAAATCCATCAAATCATTTTCCAAAAATAACACGAGCTTCACTTTCCATTCAGCAGCACTTGAAGGGTGAGCTGCAGGTGAGGCTGAAGCCAGTGCTCATTTGTGCCCTCCTCTCCCCACACCTGCTCTACCCGCACACAGAAGTGAGCCCCGGGAGGCTCCACAGGTCACACCTGCCTTCTCAGGAGGCCAGGACCCTGGCCTCGCCAGCTTCTCAACCCCTCCCAGCTTTCTGTTTGATGCTGTATTCCTGCCCTTCTCCCAGGCCCGAATGATGTATCAAACAAACACTATTGATTTGAGTGACTGGAATAACATGCTTCTTTTATCAAGTAAAATTAAATGAGATTTTTCTTTTGAGTGTTCAAGAAAAAGGATGGATAGCTGCACATATAAAAGGCATGCACAAAGCAGGAACAAAAATAGTGCATGCAGTATGCACTCAGTTTTGTTAAAGAAATTACATCCATGTATGCTACACATCATAGAGTTAAAAGGATTTACTGCTGGGCAGAAGCTGTTTTTATTCTTTTAAAATATGTGCAGAAACTAACAGCTATTTTCAATACTCTTGCTTTAATTTATGCTCATAGAACCCCAAATTTTAGTTAACTATATGGCCACCTAAAATAAATAGGCTTCAAAAAAATAAATAAAATAAATAGGCTTCTAGGCTTGCCTTGCAGACAGGCATGGTCCTGTAACTCACTCTTCTGAGGGAAATATAAGTTCACTTGCTATAGTCCCACCTTCAAGATTTTCTCCTTGGGAGAAGGGTCACATCCTCCCATCCTTCTTTCCTGCTTCTTGCTGGCTGGATATCAGCACAATGGCCAAAGCAGAAGTGCTGCCTTGGACCCTGAAATGGAGCTCATATGATAAAGGTGTTGGGGAGGTAAGAAAGAAAAAGTTGTGTCCCTTGTCACTGCTACCATCCAAACCCTACACAAGCTATATACAAAAAGAATTATTCTCCTAAGAGGAGTCTGTTTAAGTCACTACTATCTTGACTTTTCTGTCACCTGACAGCTGAACCAAACCCTACTAACTATATACACATTTTCAAGCTACAAAATATAGGTATATATTTAGAATTCAAGACCAAGTTGGTACACAAAATAATTTTCTAGCTGAAAATTCTTCACGAAGTCACCATCTCAAGTTTTGCTCCTATCTGCACCGGTACTCCATGCAAGCAAGTTGCATCAAATCAGCACTTCACAATGAGTTCATTTTTTGTTTGTTTGTTTTTTTTATAGAAAGGACACGTTGTTCTATCTTTGGTCCATGAACTTTCTCAATTTTAATTCAAAGAGCATCATAACTGTTCTGGGGAATAACATATTGTTTATGGTTCCACTGTGATGATCTTGGGATATTTGTGATTAACTCCTAAGTTACTGGAGACACTTCAAGCTGAGGCAAAATAACAGTTGAGCTCTCAGCCCTTTGCCCTGGTCAAGTGAGCTGCTCCTACTAACATACTGAGCTTGGGACATGAAAAGATGAGAAGGAAGTCAGAGTGTGCATGGGTGTGCCGCGGCTCTACGAGGAGAGCCGTGTGCTGTGTGAGTGTCCTGAGGCTCCTTGTGCTCCTGGGTGGTTCCTGGGCATTGATTTGCTGAGCCCATGTGCTGGATAGGAGTATGTGATGTGCAGATGTGTATTATACACCAGGCCACAGAGGGATATGCACATGTGTGCATGCACATAAGGTAGAATTTTCAGTGTCTGTGTGTATGAGTACATATTTGCATGTGCACGTATGAAGGGATATGTTACCTCATAGAGACAGGAAACACCTTGGACTATGTTGTGCTAAAGAAAGCACTGACTGAAATCATTCCAGAACCAGATATGCAGGAGAAGCGCATGCCTGCCGTGCCTCCTGCCGCAAGCTCCCCATTCACTCCCAATCATAATGCGATTTTGCAGTTTGGTTAGCTAAACTGTAGGTAGGTCTCTGGAGTTTAACTTCAGGTTGGCTCTGATTCAGTTTGTATTTTTTGCTTTTGCTGTTACAAAGGACTGAAAGTCATTATTTTAAGGTCATTTTCCCCAGGCATGTGCTTACACTTTGAGGGAAAAGTTATCGTGAAACATAAGGCAATCTTAATAAAAGAAGAAGGAAGCATCGGATGAAAGAAAGCAGATGCTAGGGAAGCACAGGGTCGACATTTTAGCAATCCTCACCTGCTGGTGTGAAGAGTATATTTTTCAGCATCTCACACACTATTACTATCTCCCCACAAAGAACCCATCATCTCTGGCTTGTTCACTCTCTGGCTGTTTCTCCTGCGCAGCACAGACAGTCTGGATTGACAGGGACCCTCTGAGAGGGTGGAAAGCCTGCTCCTATGGGAGCACTGTAAGGTTAAACCCCCACACGCATACAGGTTTTTGACTCTGCATGATTGTGCTGCTCTTCTGAAGTTTCTCTCACACAGAACACCAGGGTGGCCGTGGCCTTGAAGGTACCTGAAAAAGACCCCCTGTGATGGCTTGCATCTAGAAGTACCCCCAAAACCTCACATAGTAATAGGTGGGGTTTTGCAGAGATGGCTGCATCTAGAGTGTGTGTGATTCTGGGATTAAGGATGTGATGCTGGGATCAGGCGTGTCCCACCCAGGTACGAGTGTTATCCATCCAGAAGGCAGGGAGATTGGATGGAATATAAGGTGCTTTTCTGCCATCTGCCTTCCTGACACACTACAGACTCTTTCTTCTCCATCATGCCATCTCCCTTAGTACCAGCCAACTGTGGAATGCAACCTCTAAAAACTGAACCAAAATAAACCATCTTCCCTTAACTGAGTACTGAGTATTTTGTCACAGCAATGAGAAAAGTAACCAAGATACCACCTGACCCTTTCCATGCTGTAGTGCAGGGAACGGGGAGCAGGCTGGTGCTCTAGGAGGTGCTGTTGAGTCCTTGCTCAGTGCTGAGTTTCCCACTTGGAGATGAGACGGTGAATTGTGAATGGGCATTGGGAGTGTTTCCCTCCCTCAGGGCCCTTCTGGCCTGCTTTAGCCACATCCCAGAATGCATTCATGCTATGGCCATGACATCATTAGTATGGTTATCAAGCACATCACCTGGTGATGAATAGATGATTACCCTTATTTTAAACTGAGGTTTAATGATCCTTAGCCAAGATCGTGCAAGTAGTAAATGTCCATGGTGAAATTTGAACCAGGAAGCTTGGCTCCAGAGTTCCATGCTTAGCTGTTGCTCTCTCCTGATCCCCCACAGCAAACCACAAAGGAGCCATGTGGCAAAGGGCTTTTCACAGATGCAAACCTCTCTGTTCTGAAAGGCAACCTTCATGAGCAAGCGAGGCCAACAGCCCAGTGTCAGCAGATGAGTTTGGCAAATGAAAATTCTGGTTTTCTGAAAATGTTTAAAATGTTAGCTGGTAGTGAGAGAGGGAGAAACACAGCCTGAAGAGGGCATTTCTCTCAGATCTTGCAGAAAGTAAGTGACTCCAGCAGGGTGTCCTCAGGGCTCCACTTTCTTTTTTTTCTTTTTCTTTTCTTTTCGCGGCTCCAGACTGCCTCCAGCGCTGGTCTGGATTGCCTTGAGTATGCGGGAATTGAACCACCCATCCCAGAGACTGACTGCTTTGTTTAAGCAGGCACTTAAACAACTGAGCGAGTGGGCAGGCTCCCTGGGCTCCACTTTCAAAGGAGAGCCAGAAGCTGGCCACAGCCTCATCCTGGGAGGCCATGGGCTACTTTCATGCTCCTCTAAATGCAGCAGAGAGAGTTCCGCTTGGCAAATGAAAGCCAGATTCTTCACTTCTTCTGCTCAGAATGCCCCAAGGCTCCCATCCTGCCTGCAAGCCCAACACACATGGTGGGTCCTCCTCTTCCCTTTTTCTCACTCTCCTCCAGTCACACTTGCCTCCTCCTCCTTCCTACAAACACACCAGCTACGTATCTTCCCAACAAAGGGCCTTTGAGTGATCCACTCCTTCTGGCTGGACTGCTCCTCCCATTGGTGTTAGGTCGAACTCCTTCACTTCCTCCAGTCTTTGCTCCAAGCCACCCTCTCAACAGGATCCACTATTCACAGTTGTAATTTGTCCCCATCCTTGCTCTCTCCACCTTCCTCCTCCTTCATTTCTTCCTTGCCATCCTCATCAGATTTCAACATACTACAGAACTTAGGTGTTAATTGTTTGATGTCTCCCCTGTGTGCTAGATTGTGAGCTGTCATGGGGCAGGCTTCACTGCATTGTCCACAGGGACTTGCTAAATTGCCCAAACACTTATAACAGGGCCTGTTATGGGCTGCACTCTCAATATTTTCTGAATGAATGAGGACAGTGCCAGCAGTCTGCCAATACTTTGGTCTGTGGCTTTGGGGCTCTGTGGAAATTTCAGGAAAGCGGACAAGGTCTAGATGAGCAATGATCCAATGCTATTGACAAGGAGGGGCTGGAAAGGCTTCCTGGACTCTGGGGATAATGTCCTGCACCACACATTTGATCTATCACTGCATGTGTCAACCAGGCTTGGCTGGATTCCACAGTGCATCTGGACACTGAATTAAATGTCCTAATAACAGGAAACTGTTGCCAAATGCCACTTTGGCTTACTCATGCAGACCAGTGGCCTTAAGTGGAGGGATATATACCAAATGTTTGACGCGGTGCTCAGCACACTTTATGTGCACGAAGATCCCCATTATTACCATTATCTGGCCTCCGCCCCAAGCTTTGCTTCATTCTTCCCAGCAGCTCCCTTTCTGCCTTTTGCCCTTGCAGTGATTCTCAGGTTCAGCAATCCACTGCTCTCTAGGAAGTGATGCAGCTGAAATACATTTCTCTGTGGCTTTGGGGCTCTGTGGAGATTTCAGGGAGGCTGTCAAAGTCCAGAGGAGCAATGGTCCAGTGCTCATTGTAACACCCGACCCTCTCTGCCCAGGATATTTGGCGCTGCCATAGGAGAGGCATGGCCTGGAAGATGGGCTGGGGAAACAATCGTCCCTCAGGGCCTGAGGAGTCAGAGTAGGTTGCTCTCTGACACCCTCAGGCAGGGAATGGAAAGTGGGCTGGTTTCTATTCTATTCTTTTCTTTTTTGTGGTGTTGGGGGTTCAATCCAGGGCCTTTGAAACTGAGCTATATACCCAGCCTTGGTTTTCCTTCATTCCCTTCCCCTTCTCCTCCCCCTCCCTTCCCCCTACTGCCTCTTCTTCTTTTCTCTTCTCTCCCCTCCTCTCCTCTCCTTTTCCCTCCCCTCCCCCTCTCTACCCTCCCCTCCCTCTCTCTACCCTCTTCTTCCTTCCCCTTCTTTCCTATCCTCCCCTCTCCCCCTCTCTCCCCTTCCTTCCCCTCCCCTCCCTTCTGCTCTCCTCTCTCTCTCCCTTCCTCTATCTCTCTCTTCCTCCCTCCCTTCCTCTGTTCTGTTCTCTCCTCTCCTCTCCCCTCCCCTCCCTTCCCTCCTCTCTCTAACAGGGACTTATTAAATTGCTCAAGCTGGGCTCCACCTTGCAATCTTCCTTCCTCAGCCACCCAAAGTTCTGGGACTATAGCTACGCATCACCATGCTCAGAAAGTGGGCCTATCTCTTCATCCCCATCTATTTCACGACTGAAAACCATCTGTCATTCCAGACCTGCTCTAGGCAGCAGAGCGAGAGGCAAGGTAGCCCACCTAACTTGACCTTTCCCTAGCTGGCATAAGCCCAGTGCTGGGGTAACTGATAGGGGAAAACTTAGTGTCCATGGTATTTCGTGCTGATGGCAGTTTTGTTTTTGGTTTAAGACAATACAGATTTATTAGCCCGCAGTTCTTAGAAATCCCACATGGGTCTCACTGAGCTAAAGTCATGGGGTCAGTGAGGCTGGCTGCATTCCTTCCACTGGTTATAGGGGAGAATCCCTACCACTTCTGGAGTCTGCTGTACTCTTTGTCTCCTGGACTTTCTAGTGTTGAGACAAGTTATGTCCCATCCCCCTTGCTTCTTCCATAGCCACATCTCCCCACCACTGGGAAAAGGTTTTCCCATTTAAAGATTCTTGGGATTAGACAGGGACCACCTGGACATTCCAGGATAATCTTTATTTCCCAAAGAACTTGGTCTTAATAACATCTTTAAACTCCTTTTGCCATGTAAAGGGACATAGTCATGGGTTCTAGAGATTTGGACACAGATATATTTGGGGGTCATTATTGTGCCTACCTCAGCTGCCAAGATGAGGAACATCTTTTGGTTGTAAACTTATCTCTGTGCTGGGACTATAAATCCCAATGTCAAGTTGCCTTCAAATCCAAGAATATTTGATCATCCCTTTTGTTACCCATTGGTAGATTTGTAAAAGAGGTCATTAAATGATGTTACACAGATTCCTCCCATCCTGCTGGCTCTGGCATCTTCTAAAATGCACCAACTGTCTACAGTTTAGTGCAGCTCGAGTTCATGAAGCTTCCTCTTAAAGTGCAGAGGTGAGAGCCTCCAGGGAGCCTGGGTGGAGATGTCTACATACTTTAGATGTATAAAGTATTTTATTTGCCACTTTGAGATACAAGAGAGGGTGAAAAGAGAGTGAAGGATTGTAGATGTAGACGAGACTAGGGAAAGGTAGGGTTGTGGCCAGTGATCCACTAATGGGTATAGGACATGGGGCAAGCATTAGTAAGTATTCAGGGCAGGGGGCTTTTTCCCATAGGACAGGATAATCTGCTGAGAGACTGCAAGTTACCCAGAGTTCTGGAATTACTTTTCATGTTACTTTCTCCTCACAGAGACACAATTTCACACACACACACACACACACACACACACACACACAACTCTGAGGAGAAAAGGTTTAACTGGCTCACCTTTTGTAGAGGTTTCAGTCTGTAATCAGCTGGCTCCCAGGAAGAGTGGCTTGACAGAAAGGAAAACAGAGAGAAAACAGCTTGTGGCATGGCCGCAGGAAACAGATAAAGAGAGGAGGGGGTAGATAGTCCCTTCCAGGCCATGCCTCCAGCGACCCACCGCCTTCCATCACACTTCACTTCTGAACCTCACATTTCACTCAGGTCTTCTGCTGATGAATATCACATCCACCCAAATATATCTGAGTCTCCTGCTCAAAGCCCCCTACCTAGGTGCATGTGAGGCTTTAGGAGAACACCTAGATATAAAGCATCGAAGTCTCCTTACTCTTCTTTTGGATCTTTGGACATATAAGAATAGTAGCATTCTAGGGGCTGGGGAAATAGCTCAGTGGGATAAGTGCCTGCTTGTTAAGCACAAGGTCCTGAGTTTGATCCTCAGTACTGTAAAAAAAAAAAAGTAGCATCTTGGGAAATTTTTCTTTCCTCCTATTTCTGACTTTCTCAAGAGGTGCTTTTTTACTTGCAAGTTGTGAAGTAACACTTTAGCTCTCTGGCACACTCACATATCAGGAACTCAGCCAACTGTTACCTGTATTTTATAGATGCCTTACACGTTTAATGATAGGAAGTAAGCTTTACTAGAGCTTACTTTTAATTTTATCACAATGAGGACAAGATCAGATTATGTTTCGAAGCTATGCTTTAGAAAGCCAAGATAGGGTCTGACCACTTGGTTATGAGCCAACTTTTTAATATATTGCTGGATTCTGTTTTCTAGTATTTTGCTATAGACATTAAAAATCTATGTCCATGAGCAGTATTGACCTGTAATTTTCTGTTCCTGTAATCTCCGTGTTAAAATGTTTGTGTCAGAATTATAGACGGCTCATAAAATGAATTGAAAGGATTTTCTTCTTTATGTTTTCTGACAGATTTTGTGTAATGTTGTTAATATTCATAGAACGTACCAGAGAAATCACCTGGGCCTGAAATTTTCTTACTAAGGAGGTTTCTAGCTGCAAATTAATTTCTTTAATATAAAAGATATTCAGATGTTCTACTTTTTGTTACTTTAAAAATTATCTTATACAGGGAATTTATGTCTAATCTAAGTAGTCAAGTTTAGTGAGGTGACATTGTCCATAACATTCCCTTATTATCCTTTAATGTCTCTCTCTTTTTCCTCTTTTTTCTTTGCCCTAACTAACCTTCTAGAGGTTTTTAATTTTATTAAACTTGCAAAAGAACCATTTGATGATTTTCCCTATAATTTTGAATTTTGCTCTTATTATTTCCACCTACTCCTTTATGTAAGTTTTAATTTGCTTTTCCTTTCCTGAGTTCTTAAGGTGAAAGCTTAGATTATTTTTAGGTTATTGATTTTAAAGCTTTCTTCCTTTCTAGTATTAGTACCAAGAACTACAAATTTCTCTTAAGCCACTGCTTTAATTGTACCCCACATTTTCAAGTGTGGTCATTAGGTTCAAAATACTTCCTAATTTCTTTTTTTGATTTATTCTTTGACCTAAAGGAAAGTGGTAAATGATTTAGAAGCATATTATTAAATTTTTGAATATTTGGAGATAATTTTCTAGATTATTGATATTAATTTCTAATTTACTGTTATCGTTTGTTATTAGCATATGCTTGTACATAATGATTACAATGATTGTGGGGAATTGGTACATGGCCATAGTAGTCTTAATTCTTTTTCTCTTTCTTTTTCATCATCCCTTACCCCCATCCCCTCCATCCCTCCCTCTCTGCTCCAACTCTTGGTCCTCTTTCTGTTTGTAAAAGTTGTATTTTTATCATTTTCCCCTCCAATTCTTTTTCCCTTCCCCTTTTTTCCCATCTCTTGTTCCCCTATTCATCTGTAAAAGATCTCCTTACTTTCTATTAATCTATCTTCTAATTTCTAATTTAATTTTTATGTTAGAAAATTATGGATTAATTCCTTTGAACCTTGTTAAGGCTTATTTTACGACCTAGCACTTGGTGTATTTGGTTGAAGACTCTGGGTATGTTTCAGAGAACATGTTTTGCAGTGTTTGATTGTAGGTCCATGATGTCAACTTGATCATATTGGTCAATAGCATTGTTTAAATACATAATACTCTTACTTATGTTTTTAGTCTACTATTTTACCAGTGGCTGAGAGAGGAGTGCTAACATCTACAAGTATTGTGTAACTGTAAATGTATCTATTTCTTTCTTTGGTTTTGCCTGTGTTTAGTTCATGTATTTCAAAGCTACATTATTAAATGAGTGTTCATTTGGGTTATTATGTAATTGTGCCTTTGTCTGTTATGAATTATTTCTCTTTATCTCTTGTTGCACCCTTGCCTTAAACTCTTTTTTGTTTGATATTAATACAGCCACGGCATCTCTGTTCTGCTAGCTATTTGCATGTACCCCAATTCTCATCCTGCTACTTTCAACTTGGATGAGTCCTTGAATTCAAAGTGCATCTGTATGGACAGAATATATTTGTAACTAAACAAAAAAAGTGGATACAAAGGAAGGACCATTTTGTATCTGTATATACAAAATAGTTAGGATAGATATACAGCTATTTTCTCTTAATTCAACGAGAAGAAAGATTTGTACTGATAATGTTTGGACAAGATAGCATGTCTGCTTCGTGTACTATGAATAACCACTATGAAGATATGAAGACAACAATATGCAATGTATTAATTATTGAAACTGTCCTACTAATAAATTTTGAAACTGTCTCATTGTCATTTCTTTTTCAATAAAATTAATGAAAAAAGAATGTGTTTGTACCTAGGCTTTTTAAATGTATTCTTTGAGTTTTAACTGGACTATTTCATTTTGTAAACATTTAATGTACTTGTGGATATGGCTGGGTTAAGTTACTCTTAGAATTTATTTCATTTGATATTTGCCCTGGTGATATTTCTTTTCTGTCTTCTTTCAAATTGATTAGCTTTTAGTAATCCATTTTATTCCTTCTATTAGTGTGTTAGTTTATTTCTATTAATCTATCTTCTAATTTCTAATTTAATTTTTATGCTAGAAAATTATGGATTAATTCCTTTGAATTTTGTTAAGGCTTATTTTATGACCTAGCACGTGGTGTATTTGTTGAGTGTGTGTCCTTTTTTTTTTTTTTTTTTTTGTGGAACCAGGGATTGAACTCAGGCTCTTGCGCTTGCTAGGCAAGCGCTTATTCCACTGAGCCATCTCCCCAGCCCATGTGGTATATTTGATTACACCAGATACAACTGTAATAATCTTAAGAATATACCTTCTTAAAATTTTTAAGCTATTGTTTTGTCGTTTTAAATATGCAGCCATAGTTTGCATCTCATGTGTTACTTAATTTTAAATTAACATTGTTTCATTTAATTCATAATATAAGAATCTTTTTTTTTTTTGTATTTTAGGGAAGGGTCTACAGGGTGTTCAGGGTCTCACTACTAGATCAGATTCATAGTGATCTGCCTGTTTACAGCCTTCCAAGAGTTGGGATTACAGGTGTGCCCCCGGGGGCGAGGCCTGGATGGCATGCCCAGGGATAGAACCCATGTCCCCTGTGCCTGCTTGCAGGCACTTTTATCTGCTGAGCTATTTGGCCAGCCCTCATAATATAAGAATCTAATAACAGCATATTCAGTTTACATATTTTTCTATTCTTAGTGCTATTACATATTTTGCTTAGGAACTTCACAAAAGATTATTTTTCTCCAATTATTTGTTTTTCAAACAAATTGTAAGACAGAAGGGGAGTCTTTGTACTTACCCACATTTTCCAGCAATCTTATTTCCTTCTTGTAGAGCTGAGTTTTCATCTGATATTTTTTTTTCTGTTTGGAGAACTATCTTCAGCATTGGTTGTAGCACAGGCTTTCGAGCACTTAATTCTCAGCTTTTGTTTTCCTTGAAAGCTTTCTGATACCTCTTCCACCGGCTCTCTGGTCTCCCTATTTCTGGTGATAAGTCACTACCATTCTTATCATTCTTTCCTAGTTCATAAGAAATTAAAAATAAATTTTCTGGCTCTTCTAAGTTTTGCTCGTAGTAAAAAAAAAAAATAAAAAATAAAAAAAAAGAAAGAAAGTTTTGCTCATAGTTTAACTTGGTTGTAAGAGTTTCATCATGGTGTACTTACACTTTTTGCATCTGCTTTTATCATAGCCAATTAATATATGTCTTAAAAGGAAACCACACTCATACTGCATCTACCTGGGGACAAATACCACATAGTGCACTGACACAGATCAGCTAAGCCTGAAAATTCTGCCTCAGGCTGCGACACAGTGACATTGTCTCCTAGTCATAAACAACACCGTAGGACATGATGTGTGAATCAACTGTCTCCAGACATTAGTCAAGAAACCACACAATTTGTCCCTGAAAGGTGACACCCAAAGTGGCTCTGTTTGCACTCCCATCTTCCTCTTCCTCATTTCTCCCAAGGTGCTTCACTCCTTGATGCAGAGATGGGGGCTAAGCGGAGCTGTGAGTTCGCCAGGTAAGGGAAGCATGGGGGGCAGATACTGAGAGGCTGGCTCTCATGAGATGTGTGAGGGGCTCACTCCCTTGGGACCCTGCACCACTGGGTGCCATAGTAGTGGGTGCAAGGTGAGACTTCCTGGGGTTTGAAGAGGCAGATGGGCAGGGATGGAGACTTGAGTGGGAGAATGAAAGATTGCACAGAACTAGGAGAAAATGCTGAGTCAGGCTGTGATGCAGTTACGTTGCTGATAACTAGAAGAAAACGTAACTCTATCACAGCCTGAGGCAGAATTGCTATGACTAGAAGACACTAGGCACTGGGCCCAGCGAAAACAAAGAAAGGTTGTTAAACCTTTATACTCTGAACATTCACTTGAGCCCAGAATCTGGCAGCATCTTCAGAGAAAGGACTGCGCTATGGGAGAAGGGCTCTGCCCTTAACCAAAGTACAGACTTGAAATAGAGGTGCCCATTTCTCACACTTGGTTGCTTTCCCATCACGTTTTTTTCATCTTCTTCTGTACCCCAAACTAGTAATCATAGCCAAGGCTTATGGGGTGTTTACCAGGTGCCAGGGAGGCTGCTCTGAATTCTTTGCAATTTTTCTCTTTTTTCACAGAAAACTGGCTACTGAGAAATTAAACAACTTGCTCAAGGTTGAGACTGGGCATGGTGGTGCACGCCTGTAATCCCAGCACTTGGGAGGCTGAACACAGGCAGATCACTACAAGTCTGATCTATGTAGTGAGACCCTGGAGATACTGGAGATCCTGTACCAAATACATAAAAAATAAAAATAAAAATAAAAAATAAAAACTTGCCCAGTGTTTCCAGCTAGTATGAAGCTGTGTTGGGCTGCACTGTTCTACTCTGAACCACAGCCCTCGGGACTTTACTCTTCCTGAGTTGCTGCATGCAAGTTGAAAATCCTCAGTGTCTGCTTCCCTTGTTTGCATGCCCTGTCACCACAGCCAGGTTCCACTTCCACTTTCCTTGCTGGGACTTATTTTATTAGTACCTACTTGGAGTTCATGATGTCACATTCATCTTAGGTTATTGGCCACATACCTAACCTATCTTGACCTTTTTTATTCTCCTTCCCTTCTTCCTCCCACCCTCTGTCTCTAGAGTTCCATTCATTATTATTTTTTTAAATTTTATTTTGAGAAACAAATAGCAATGAGACAGTTTCAAAACTGATTAGTAGGACAGTTTCAATAATTAATACGTTGTACATTATTATCTTCTTAGTGGTTATCCATAGTACAAGATGCAGACAGGATATCCTGTCCAAACATTATTAGTACAAATCTTTCTTCTCATTGAATTAAGTGAAAGTAGCTGTAAATCTATCCTAAGTAGTCTATATATACAGATACAAAATTATCCTTCCTTTGTATCCTTTTTTTTTTTTTCTTGTGTGAGATGGGTATTTCATTGGCATCTAACTACTATAGGTGCGTAAATTCAGCAAAACAATCCAACACAGTCCAGCAGTCCACAATAGTAGTGGGTTATCTGCAGAAGTTGTTGACTTGAGCCTTTCATAGCTCAACATATTAATATGGCTTTACTTTATATACCTCATTTTTATACTTTTGCTGGATGGTTAAGACCAAGATAAAGCAAGACCTATATAATAAGAAATGCAACTTTTATATCTGATAAGGTCATTCAAGTCCCCTCAGGATTTATCCTGTAACCCTGTACCGTAGTTTGCAGATCCTTTGTCAGTGTCAGCCATGTGGATGAGTCATGGTCATTGCTTGACCAATGTGCTCTCTGTGAAAGCCTGAGAGAATGTTTTCTCTCCATGTGACTCTCCTTAGGCACACTCTACATCATCAATCACGTTGCTCTGTGGCCCCATAATCTCCTTGATCAGAAAATTTGGGACACAACTGAGTTACATGATGTTACAGTATAGGTTCTCCTATGTCCTGAGTCTTCACTGACTTTGAAAGGCTAGGGTCAAAATGTTGGCTGTCCTTGCAGCCCTTCTATTTCTTTAATTTTTGGTCTGCAAACTTAGGTTGTTATCCCTCCAGAAGAGAAGTATTATTGCCATTCTTATTCTTACTATTATTGTTAATTCATGTTTGTGACATATAAAGATTACATCCACTGTGGGTAGTTGGTATATGTACTTAATGTGTTTTTTTTTCAATAAGCTTTAGGTTTCTTGCCTCTGTCTTTAATCAAAAAGTTATTTCTAAATGCCAATCCAAACATATAAAATCTTTTTATGCTGCTGAATATCCTTAAATAATGGCACCTAATATCTCTTTTGGCCCAGTCCATGCCTGCATATCCAGAATTTTCCCAGCATTTTTTTCTTCCCTCTCTCCCTTTCTCCTTCCCTTAGTATAGTTCCATCAAAAGACATCCACTTGTGATCTAGCAAATGATGTTATTTCCACCTCCAAGCTTCTACTCATGTCTCTCTTCCTGACACAAATTCCTTCCCCTGCTCCTCAGCCTGGCAACCTTGCCTCACCTGACTTCTCCCAGGTGGACACAGGGCCCTGAATTTACAACTCTGCCCCCAGCACAAGAGGGGGAAATCCTTCTGTCGCTGGAGTGGAGTCATGTCTCACTCAGGTGCACCTAGCACAGGCTACACACCTAGCAGGCACACAACAAACCCTCCTTGACATGTTGGCCATATCAGATTCTTAATAGTAGGTGAGTGACATTGGATTTTCCTGTACTCAGATGACACTTGATTTTCCTGTCCTCAGGTAGGCAGGATGGGAATATAAGCATCTTGTGAACCCTGAATAAATTGAGGAAGAAGAGGGACAAGGTGGCAACATGTCATTGCAGGGTCTCAGATTTTAGGTGGCCAGCTCTGTTGACAAGCAGAAGAACATGGTCAGCTGACATCC
Source organism: Octodon degus (assembly GCF_000260255.1). Taxonomy (NCBI): domain Eukaryota; kingdom Metazoa; phylum Chordata; class Mammalia; order Rodentia; family Octodontidae; genus Octodon; species Octodon degus. The sequence goes on along the minus strand of NW_004524666.1, from coordinate 9,087,714 downwards.
TTACAGGAACGAGAGTCCTCTTTTCCTTTTTCCAGGCACTCTGAGTTGGCCCAGTTGTCTCACTCTGCTCTGTTGGTATCCTTTACTGTCTTACCTTGGAATGATTTTTCTTTTCTCAGAAGGGACTGAGAGCTGAGAAGACACGGTTGGATGTGGGTCACAAAGAGCTCTGCCGGGCTTCTACTGCAGAGGTGGTCCTGGGCACTGCTGTGCTGTGATTTCCAGAAGCCAAGGACTAAACCACAGCACAGCTGCAGTCCACAGTGTGTACCACAGAGGAGAGGACAGCTTTGTGAACGCAGGTGCAGCTTAGCTGGCTGACCCACCTTCCTGCTTGGCCTTGCTGGGAAATTGTGTCAGTAGGATAGCTTTTGTTTTTGTTCTTTCAATTTATTTTCTCTTTAAAGTGTTTTTACTAAGATTTTCAGAAGGCAGCTGTGACTAATCTGCAGCTATGAGGAGAGAAAAGGTGTAATCAGTGAACCAACCCCCACGACAGTGTGGAGGCAGGAGGCTTGGCCAGCATCCTACTGAGACTGTGTGACTGAGGCTGGCTGGCCTTCAGCCTTCAGCAAGCACAGAGGAGTGAGCCCTGGATTCCTCTTACAGCTCCATCCAGGAGCTTTTGACTCCCACCCTGGGATCAGGGACACTGGATTTTTCCTCCAAAGGAAAAATTCTATCTGATGGTCTCCCTTGTGTCATAATCATGGCTTCTGATGTGTGGAACTTTGCAGTCCCCAGGGGGCTGTCCCTCCATTGTGACCAGTTCCTAGAAATTAGGTGAAGGAAGAAAATGAGCACATCTTTGATATACATTACAGCAGTCCACAGTTACATACCTGCAGCCACCTTGTCGGTCAGGGCTTTTTCTGGGCTACTCACTTCCGGCCCTAATCTCCCTTCCACCTCAGAACTATTCAAATGAACCTGTTTCCCTGCCTCTCTTTTTTCCTTCCTGAGGAACCTGTAATAAAGGCTACTGCCCAGGTGTCCCCTCCTTCATTGTCTGCTGACCAAAACTGGGGTTAGCCTGGCCTGTGATCTTATGCTTGTCCTGTTTCCAGGGATATGTGACCACTGAAATATTTTCCCTCGTGACAGTCATTTCCATGTCTGACCATAACCATAACTGCTTTGGAGAATCATCTTACTGAGGATTCACTTCACTGACCTATGATGTACATGATGTACATGAGGAAAGAATGTGTCTTTGTTATTGGCCTCTGTCCCAGTTCTTGACACATACCATTTGCTGACTGACTGACTGAATGTTAAGAGTCCTTGAAAATTCTGAAAAGAGCAAGCATTTTATGAAATACTTTCATCATAACATATTGTCCCTCTCTCTTTGGATTAGCACTCTAGACCTAGCTGTTAGAGATGAGATCACTTATGAGCTGTTGTCCAGGAGTAGTGGGGCTGACCCTACACTCTCAATCAGAGCCAGTTTCCTTCTCCTTTGTAGGGGACTGTGCTAGGCACTGTGGCACAGCTCTGATTAGAACTTTACTACAAAAGCTCTGAAAATGTCTGGGAAAGAATGACTGCTTCCATGGCTCTGCAAAACTCTGAGGATAGCATAATACCTAGGCTGGTCTTGAAAATCTGAAGAGGGTTTAGGGAGCTATGGAACACTTCATTTATTAAGAACTCCTGGATGTCTCATTTATGGGATTTCTCTTGGGGCCATCTACAAGTTCCTCTTTCCAGGGAAGAAAATGGAGGATAGCCATAGCTAAACAACTGGTCTAAAAATTTGAATTTGCTATTCAAATTAGCAAAAATTAGAATTAAAATTAGCAAAATTTGAATTCAGTGCCATGTTAGCCCCAAGTCCTATCTCTCTTCATGGGTACATCAGGAAGGACTAGTGATGATAACACCATGTGCACACTAGCACAGGCCAGCAGGCACCTAGAGCACACACATTATCTAATTTATTCACCTCCAAGAAATAAGAGATGCTTTATATTTTACATATTCTAAAAAGATGCACAGAATATTTTAGTGACTTGTACATGATCACACAGCTGAGTGGCGGAGCTCCAAGTTGCATCCTGGCTGGCTTCAGAATCTGTGCACGTACCCCATTCACGTACTATTTCACATTTGCATGTGTATGGGGGCTCAGGAATGCCTGGGAGGGGATGAGGAGGCGCAGAGGCCAGACGCTGTTAGTTTGATCATTTTAGTTGGAAAATCTTTTAGGACAGAATTGATTGGCAAAATTCTATGTGAGTGATAATAATAGTAATAATCAGCAGTGAAAAATATAGCCAAATATTTGTTTCCTCTGAGGTAAACCAATTAGAGTAAGGACATTGTGTCTTCCTAAATCGCCTCTGTACTCTTAAATGGGCACAATATCCTTGGTGCTTCTGGGCTGAAAGCAGCTGTGAACTGGCGTCTGAGCTGGATGCTTCACTTGCAATAATCCCTGACAGCACTGCAGATTCAGGGGCCTGTCAGCCTCACATCTGCGCTTGCTACCAAACTCCAGCAGCTGCCCATTGGCTGAGGAGTGAAAACTAAGGCCAGAGGCCTGTGTCCCTAGGAATTGACAGCTTGGGGCAGGCTGAGGCCCTCTTTTGGTCTCTGTGGACAGTGGGCAGCTCTTCTCTCTCAGCATGCTGGGCCTGTGAGGTGGGGAGGCTGCGAAAGGCCCCTGCCAGCCACTGTGCATGATAAATGATCAGGGCTCCTTCACTGCATGGGAAAGATAGTCTGCGTAAGACAAACAGAACTTGTTCAACTCAAGTTCAAGAATTCCCTCAGAAATAGGCCCAGGGCTTCCCTGGCTTTCCAGCATCTGCCATTACTGCCCACAGGTACCCAGAAGTAGTTGCTAGGCAATGAGCCACTGTGGCCTTCTCTTCGGTTTCTAGACCTCTCTGCTTGGATCCTCATCTCTGTCCATCCTCACTGCAGGGGAATTGGCCAGATGGAGCTAGCATTTCTGGAGACTCTTAGAGTGCTTGGGTCATGCTGTAAGAACAGCCAACCTGAGAACCCATCACGGCTGCCTGGGACACTGTACCCTCCACTGTCCCTGGTATTACCTTCCAATGTTTCTGGTATTCACCTTTTCTATCATTAAAAGTAGAGCTATTTGGAGGCACTTCATCATGGCAAGGTTTACTAGTGTACCTGTGGGTTACCTGGGAGTTTTTCTTTCTGATTTCTCCAGCTACTTTGGGGCTATGTTCCCCTAGGAGCCAACAGTCTCAGGTGCCATGACTTTGCCATAGCTTGTGTGGGAAACAGTGTGTTATTGATTGAATGTCTTGAAGTTTTCTCAGGTCTGTGGGCTAAGATGAACAAATTGCAAAATTAAGAAGTAATTCTTAATTATTCCCCACCAGTCTTCTCACTACTGATGAAAAAGAGTACTGTGGCAAAACTCCATCAGGTGTGCATGTGAGGCTCCACAGTGTAACCCTCTGCAGCTTGCCATATTGAGTGTCTTCCCATCCCTCTGGATTTCAAAGCTCATTGCAAGGCTCTGAACAACATGTAACTATAGAGAATGGCAAATGACCAGGAAAGTATGGCTCAGGTCTTTATCAACAGCTGGCAGATTTCTATCACCTATCCTAGAACATGATCATGGTCTTGGATGTTTTTCTTTTTGGGCTGGATTCTATCTAGCACACACCCTCAATCCTACCTCAAAGCACATCCCTTGTTATTTGCCATACTTCTTTTCACCCCTGCGTATCAAGGCAGCTTGCTCTTTCCTCCCTATTCCTTTGCCCCTGCTAATGCCAGTCTGTCTTGCTGATGAAGGTGGTTTTCAGAGAGGAGATGGAGGAGAAGAAAGCCAGTATTTATGAGGAGACACTGCTAGGTGATAGTGCTAGGTGCTATCTCTACTGTTACTACATTTTTCTTTGGCATTAAATCTTTACAATAATCCCATAATGTACAAATCCTATATTAGAAATGAGAAAGATAAAACTTAGGGAGATTAAGGGATTTATTTGTTCATGGTTATATGGATTATCAGTAAAACCCCAGCTGCCTCCCCTGTTCCTTGGCCAGTTTGTCCACACAGGGGCTTGCTAATCCTCCCAGTTCTCGGGGACAATTCTCCATGGCCCATTCACACAAAGAAAGTGGAATGAAAGGGAGGCAGCCTAGTGTCAGGTCCAGCTGTGAACATTTACAATTACCTGGAAAACAAAACAGAATTGACCCAAAGACCCAGGAAGGCAGAGACTTGAGAGAAAAGCCAGCTGGAGGAAGCTGATTTTAGCTTCTGCAATTCCTTGGACATCCTTGGGAGAGTTTGAAATCACAACCTTGTGGCTCTTGGCTGTGTTTTCTGAAGGGTCAATCTGGAAACAAAGTGGAGGTGATCATATTCTTAAGAATGCTGTCATTTCCCTTTCCAAGAAAGCCTCAGTCTGAAAAGGAAGAACTTGCTTGCTGTACTCTGCAATCCTGTTGGAGAAGCAGACTTAAATTTCATTCTCTTGTTGCTATAGGAACAATTTTCTACACATTTTCTGAAACACACAGGCCTGAGTGAATGTTGCCACTATTAGTGAAAGTGCTTCCACTGGTTCAGTTGGAAAAAGAATGGCCTGGTGGTCACCTACCAAGGACAGAATCCATGAGCCTCTTTCCAACTTGAAAACAAACTGGCAATTTCATTTCTAATCACAGGAATATCTCATGACTGTCCCACGGTGCCTTCTACCTCTCCTCTCTGCTTGTTTCCTGGGTGAAGAATGATTGGGGGGAGAAGGTGTTGGTGGTTTGGTTCAAGGAATGCGTCCTGGTGGCCCTGACTCATTCTAGGAGGCAGAGCTCAGAACAAGCACAAAGGGACTGAAAATAAGGAGTGGTGTGTACACATATTCATTTACACCAACCTCCTCAGCTCCCAGTTTAATCATCAGTAAGCTCTTTGTTCCCTTTCTGTAGTTCACATCACACTGGTCAACAGACATTTCTGAGGGTGAGCCACAGAGCCTTAGGATTTGGCCATCCATGGAATCTCCCTACACTGAGACCCACAACTTATCATTCACACTGGTGTGTAGGATATTTCCTTTTGAAATGGAGTTAAAGGCATCAGGGAGATAGCTCTGCATCATGTGTCTACCTGGCATGTACAAGGCCTTGAGTCTGATCCCTGATACTGAAAAAAAAGCATGAAATGAAATTGAGGACATTGGGTCAAAGTGGAATTGTCCGTGTGGATATAGCTGAATTTCAACTCAGAAGCTTTAACCTCCTCAGACCTAGCTCTGAGGCTATGGATAAGTCATTGCTTCCAGCTGGATGATGTCTTTCTCATCTATGGAAAAAATGATCATGCCTCTTTCTCAACCAGGTTCAATCAGTTAAGTAAATTAATTCTTGCTTTTTTCACTATTTAGGGCTGAGAATATTTCAAATGAAGATGAGACAAAATCCTGCCTTCATTCCAATATGAATAAGTGAGAAAAACAATAAATAAGAATAAATAACATAATTATGGACTGAAAGCACTAAACACTGAGCTAAATAACCTTTTTCTCCTTATTTTTTAAAGAGAGTACAAATCTAAATTAAAACATAAAAAATTACAAGTGATATAGAATGTCACTTAACAAAGTAATATGAATTTCACAGTATTTGTTGTAATGCATAGTGTTGTCTTCCAACAGTTGCTCATATTACCAGATATATACATACAAAATTAGAAGAAGAAAGAAATGAAGAAAAAAGAAATATATAAGAAATTAAAAATAGAAAAAAGAGACACAATTAAAAAAGGAGAGAAAACAAATTAAGCATTAACTGCTCATTTCCATAGACCAACAGAAATGCACAGTACAGTTAGTTTTCCAAACCATCCTGTCCCCCACTCCCTCTCCTGTCCTTCTCCTCAACTCAGTAACTCTTTCCTTTCGAATAAGTTCATTTCCTTTTCCAAGTACCTATTGTACCCTTCAGATTCCATTTTCTTTTTCAGGTTCTCACACTAAGGAGATAGAAGTGACTTTGAAGTTGAGAATTCTTCGTATTGTTTAAATAGTCTCAGAGCTCTGGAATCAACAACTGAAGAATTAAGAGTAGGTGTTACAGAGAGAGGTTTACTCTGAATGGGTTTATGAAATTTCTTTTCTAGAAGTATATAATTCCTTATGCCTATTTTTAAAATATATTCTAATTTTTAGGGGGCTGGGGAGATGGCTCAGTGGAATAAGCGCTTCCCTGGCAAGCGCAAGGGCCTGAGTTCAATCCCCGGTTCCTCGAGGAAAAAAACCAAAAAAACCCAAAAATATATTCGAATTTTTAAATGTTTTTTCATTGTATTCTATAGGGACTTAAAGTTCAACATATCAATACTTGATGAAAAATACCTGTTCCATGTTATGCCTAAGATGTTTGATATTCAGACAGATAGTGAGGTTAAACTTAACAGCCTAGGTTATATGGTAATAACAATAAGCTTGTCTTCTGGATGGTTAACAACCTAAGTTTGCAGACCAAAATTAGAGAAAAAGGAGGGCCACAAGGAAAGCCAACATTTTGGCCCTAGCCTTCCAAGGTCAATTAAGACTCAGGACATATGAGAACTTGTACTGTAATGTCATGTACCTCGGTAGTGTCTCAAATTTTCTGATCAAGGAGATTATGGGGCCAAAGAGGAAAGTGATTGATGATATAGAGTGTGCCTAAGGAGAGTCACCTGGAGAGAAAACATTCTCTCAGGCTTTCACAGAGAGGACATTGGCCAAGCAGTGGCCGTGACTCATCCATATGACTGACACTGACAAAGGTTCTAGAATCTGACGTACAGGATCTCAGGATAAATCCTGAGGGGATTTCACTGACCTTCTCAGACCCAAAAGCTACAACTCTTGTTGCATAGGTCCTGCTTTACCTTGGTCTTAATCATCCAGCAGAAAAGTATAAAAAAGAAGTATAAGAAGTAAAGCCATGCTGTTATGTTGAACTGTAGGGGACTCAGGTCAACAATTTCTGACATTGCCAGTTAAGCGGAAGACCCAATACTATTATGAACTACTGAACTCTTTTAGAATATTTTGCTGAGTTTACACACCTATAATATTTAAATGATGGAACTTAACAAAAAAAAGGGGATACAGATGAATGTCCATTTTGTATCTGTGTATTCAAAGTGGTTAGGATAGATATATAGTTACATTCTCTTAATGAATAGAGGGATTTGCTCTAATGGTGTTTGTAAATAGGATATCAAGTCCGCATCTTGTACAGCACTTAACCACTAGGAAGAATGTATGCAATGTGTTAATTATTGAAATTGTCCTACCAATTTGGTTTGAAACTGTCTCTTTGCTATTTGTTTCTCAATAAAATTATGGAAAAAAATAAAATAAAAATGAAATTTCTCTTCTAAAAGTAAGCTCTATTTAGTAAAACTAAAATCAGCAGGTTATGTATAACACCTGATTGTTACCTTTCAAGGGATAGCAGCAAGGTGTGTCCCATGCCTGGTGCAGCCACAGTGGCCCTGCAGAAGGCTTTCCCGTTGTCCACCCATTTTCCTCCACTCTGGTGTCTCTCTCTCTCTCTCTCTGCTCTCATCATCTTTCACTTTAGGGGCTGTGGATTAATGAGCAGATGTAGACAGGGTACAGTAGTGAAGGGAAAATTTGTAAAGCTCCTGTAGGTACTTAATTGATTTTTAATATGTCATACTAATAATTGTGTGACAATTGCTTCCGAGAAGGCTGCTGAGCATTTGGGGAAATAGTTATGAACACATCATTAAGTCAATTATCGCACAAATAATCAAATGGCCTTTGTTTCACATTCATACACCTGGATGTGGCTTGGGAGGGTTGTCACAGGAGTACACTCTGCTGTGATGTCTTTATTAATGAGCAAAAAGTGGAGGTAAACATTGCACTAATTAAATCTACCATGGATACTAAAATAGCAGACACAGTGCTGCAGGGAAGCACTGATGCTGCACTACCCACCCTGAGCTTTTAAGGATGTATGAGAGCACAATGAAAATGTGAGGGAGAAAAATTCTAGATTATTGAAAAGATTATAAGAAGCAGTAAATACCAATGATCATTTTTATAACTCAGCAATGATACTGAGTGGGCGTACTCCAGCCCACAGATCAAGTCACTAAGGAAGCTTGGAAGAAGTCAGGTAGAAAACTAGTTTTCAAAGAGAGGAAAGCAGAGAGCAGTTCCTGGGTGGATGTGATGGATGCTGGCCCTGTGAGAAGTAGAGGCTGACTGAAGGGAGCAACATTCATGACAGAAGCTTAATAGCAACTGAGAAGGATTCTGATGTAGATGCTCTTTCTCTCCACGTGCCAGGGCTTCATGGTCAAGGCGGTGAGCCAGAGGTTGACATTAGTATGGGGTGATTATGTCCCAGAAGGAAATAGAGAAAAGGCCTTCACCACCTTTATGGTACCAGCTTTTCCACCTTTGCTCCCATCTTCCAACTCTTGCTCTCTCAGAAGTAGCCCTTCCTTCCATCAGATCTGGGCCTGGCCCAAGAAAGGAGAATCCTGGAAGCTAACAATGATCCTCTTGGCTGCTCCTAGCTGTACTGGTTGGGCCCAAGGAGATGAAAGGCCTGTCTGACCAACAGACAGAAGGCATATGGAAAGACAAGGACATAAACCCTGATGTGGGCCATGACTCCAGCTTTTCTGAATCTGGAAAGTGTGCCCTGGAGGTGGGGCCCATGAGAAAGGCCTCTCCCTGCCTAGAAGTGGGCCAGACTCTATGTTGGGTTTGTGTGACAGGGAGTGGGAAGGAAGATGCAATAGAACATGTCAACACAGAGAGGTAAGCTCAGTAGATAGCCCATTATAAAAGAGGAAGGAAAGCCACTCACTGTGGGCTACAGGACTGTCAGGGAAGGCTTCAGAACAAGCTTGAGGTCCAGGGCACATGTTGTCAGTGAAAGAAAGACTGAGAGAGATGAGAAAAGAAAGAGGGATTCCCAAGGGAGGGAGCAATGTGAGGGAAGGCACAGAGGCACTGTCCCACAGGGAATGGAAGGAAGATGTGGGGTTTCTGACATACTTGGCACATGAAAGGCATAAGGCAAATATTATTAGTGTCTAACAATAATAATGATGTCCTCATTCTCCTTTATGTTGTGAGCACACAGGAAATTATGCTTCCTATGTATTTGCAGGGCCTGTGGTCATGGACAAGTTCTGACCCGCGAAATGTTAGTGCAGGTGATGTGTGCCACTTGCAGGCTAAAGCAGTGGAAGACTTGTCTGAGTCTCCAGTCTCGCTCTTCCTCTGCCAAGAAAAACTTACGGGATCTGGGCTGAGAGACCAGAATCACAGAATTAAAGCAGCCTGGATCTCTGGGTCACCCTGAGGAGGGTAGGTTCCTGGTCCCCAAGTGTTCTTTGCATAAACATGAACCAAATATCTTATATGATAGTCTCAGATATTGTAGGAGTTTTTATTCATATACCATAAAGAAGCCTATACTGACTCACACAGTACATGTGGGGAATTCCCAGAAGCCAGGCTGGAGAGACCGGCAGAGCTACACAGAGTGGTTACGGACGTAGGGGCATCTTTTCTCTGAGCTAAGGAGTTCAGTAGTCTATGGCCATGGGGAAGTGCGAAAGGCATTTTAAACACAAGGGAGACATAGTCAGGTTTGGTGGCCACCTGGAAGGTTGCGACAGAAAGCGACAGGGAGCATCTGAGTGACACTGATGGCTTGGACTAAGGCCGTAGTGGTGAAGATAAGAACATGTGAATATGGTGAAACTAGACTGCATTAATGATTGCTTAGATGGCTGAAAGAGATAAGGAAAAAGAGATAAAGAGATAAGAAGGAATTAATTCAGAGTGACTCTCTGATCTTTGGCTTGGATTACTAGATGAATAGATTCATCATTAACTGTAATTTGGATAGGAGCAGATTATTTACTTTTCCCCATGAATTTCTCCAAAGAACTTAGTATTATACCGAATAACAGTTTCAGTCCACAGGACTGGGGCTTTTATTTCTCCACAGTGTTTCCCAGCTGTGGTCTGACTCATTCCCAGAACTCCTTTCACTGCTCTGTTGCCCCACTAATGTAGACACACAGAAGTGAGGCTGTAAAATTAGGGGCCCAGCTTTCACAGCATACGCTGGAGCTTCGGGGAGCCACACTACTCAGAAAAACAAGCAAAAAGGATTCAGATTGTACTAGATTTTGAAGCTTTGGAAGGCACCATTGACAGAAGAAGTGAGCAGGCATAATCTTTGCCCCAGAAGAGCCACCATAACATTTTCATGGCTAAAGGAGCCTTTTGGTCACTATGAAGCAGTGGTTTTCCCAGGTGTTATGTGACCACAGACTTATACCAGCACTGTTCCCGAAGGTCTTCAGAATCCTGTGGCTACGTTGGTAGGTGCTGGTTATGACTCAGAACAATAGCACACTAAACCTAAGCATGTGCATGCCGCTGCTGAAAACAATAATAACAAACATTCGTTGAGTATTGGCCCAGTATACACAGACACCCTGCACCAGGGGCCTGTGGTCAGCTTTTATACTATAGACGGTGGGAAGCACCTGAGTTTCTCTTTAAATAAGTGCAAAAGGGTAACTAAAGGAATATAGACACTGGTTATTTCTGGTTAGGAATGATGGACTAAGAATTCATTCAGTAACAGGCACATGGAGAGAGGGATAAGAGGTAAAGAAGGAAAGGTGGTTCGTGGCTGCCCGCGGCCATCAGAGTACTCTGTAGCCTGTGCCCACTGAGGCCATTGGCTGCCTTTTCCTGTCTCTCTTAGACTTAGCAGGAGAAGTGGCCTAAGTCCATGGGTGTCTGGACATAATATCCACAGCCAAGCTGGGCAGCTGAGGGACTGATGGGGACTTCCAGCTCCTGAGTGAAGAAAAAGTAGACAACAGCACAGGGTAGTTATCCAGTCCAACATCTTCTCTGGCTCTTCATCCTCAGAAAAAGAAATACATGGGAATTAGTAGGTATGTTGACTGTGAGGCTCTTGGAGTTTGCTTTCTTTCTTTCTTTCTTTCTTTCTTTCTTTCTTTCTTTCTTTCTTTCTTTCTTCTTTTTTTTGTGGCTGGCTCAACCCACTCTGAGGGCATGGCTGGTGTGGCATGTGGTGCCAGGGATCTAATTGCACTTTGCCTAAGTTTGCCTAAGCAGGTGCTTTAGACCACTGCGCTATCTTGCCAGCCCCAGGAGTTTATATTCTTTTGCTCTTTCCCCTTTGTGGTCTCTGGACCCCAGTGGAGTGGATAAGAACATAGGTTGCATTCACTACTGCATACTTTATGTGTTGTGTTAGAAATGGGCCAGTCACTTAACCTCTCTTGGACCTTGTACTTCTCTAGAAATTGCAGATAACATCAACCTTATAGAATTATTATCAGGAGGATGAAGTAAGAAAATTAAGGAATATGGGAAGGTCTCCATCCCCATCAAAAACTTTGCTTGTAGTTTTCTATAATTGGGTCCTAAAATTAGAGGAGAGGAGCCCCCAGTGGGAGTAGTTTTTAATGATGTGAGAGGAACTTGGAACACAAATGCAGGGCAGAACTGGTGGCTAAAGAGTTAGGTCCCAGGCCTTTATGTCTCTAATCTCTCTCAGCTACACATCTTGAGTATAAGCTTTGCCAGACTGCATCCAGAAATACCAACTCGCCTGGGGTTTTATTCCATCCTTGGTTGCTATGAATAAGTCCCACTTCTTATTATGTGGTGGATTTTATGCTTAGAACCATCTGCCCACAAAACTTAATACAATATAAATATTATTTTAGCCTACAAAACAAGATCTTGTTGCTCTCATGCAGCTTCAGAGGATCTTCGAGTTCATCCTGGGAACATTTTGATTCATGCTCCTAGCCTCTCACAGTGCATTTGTGCCTCCACCCTGGACTGCCATTGCAAAGACTATGAGAAAAACAGAAACCTCGATCTGGCTGAGTGCCTACCTGATTAGGAAAGTACATTAGAATCTCCCAGATTGCTTGATTAAAATGCAGATGTCTGGGCCTCCTTCAGAGCTACTAACTCAGAATCCCTGAGCTGGGAATCTGATACATTACATACGAGGCAAGTTGCTTGGTGATCCTGACATATGGTAGCCTGAGAACCACTATGCATATGTATAAGAGGAATCCATTTACTTAAGTGGATTAAAACTAGAGTGGTAGATTCAGAGCATTAGGAGTCCTGGTTTTCACTCCTTCCTGGATCTTCCCATTTGCAGGTAACTTCTGCGCTGATGCAGGGCTCAGCCACATGACTTGCTTTGGCCAATGATATGTTAGTAAAGGCTAAACAATCAGGGCTTAAGAGCACGGGCAATTGGGCCAAGTTGTCCTCTTCTGTCACCATCCTAAGAATGTTATCTGGGCTGGCCTGATGGAGGACAATGGATGCAGACAACAGAGCCAAGCCCCCTCAGTCATCTCAGCTGATAGCCAAGGTATCCCCAGATGTGCCAGTGAACCCGGCCAAGGTCGGCTGAGCAGCCCAGCTGGCTGACAGCTGGCAGAAGCTGCTTGACCTTCTGATATCAGCAGAACCCTGCAAGATACATAAAAGTTTATTTTTGTGGAGCACTGAAGTGCTAAGTCCTAAGGCAGGACCATGGTGACCATAGATAACTATGCTGCTTTCCTATTTCCCAGAATACTAGGGAGATGGGAAGTACAGTGT
>NW_004524666.1:9047159-9074892 GCF_000260255.1 Octodon degus | reverse complement strand
AGAAGAAGAAGAAGAAGAAGAAGAAGAAGAAGAAGAAGAAGAAGAAGAAGAAGAAGAAGAAGAAGAAGAAGAAGAAGAAGAAGAAGAAGAAGAAAACCAAGTTCACTTAGTAAAGTAAATAATTAAACTCCACCTGGGGATATAGCTTAGCAGTACAATGCCTGCCTGGCAAGAGCAAGGTCTGGAGTTCAATCCCCAGCACCAAAAACAAATGCAAAAAATTAGTTTTGATTCATAGAAAGACTGCCTGGGCTTAAATCCTTACATCTCTATTCATGAATCATCTCGCTTGCTATAGTTTGGATCATGAGTGTCACCCAGTGGTCTCTGTGTTAAAGACTCAATCGCCAAAGTGGCATTATTGGGAAGCTGCAAACCCTTCACGAGGCAAGGCCTCATACAGGTCTTTAGGTCTTAAGGGGTATGTTCCCAAAGAGAAGAGTGGCGTACCCGTCCCTTCCTCTTTCTCTCTTCTGCTCTGGGTATGAAGTGAGTGCTTTTGCTTGTTTGTGCACTGGCTCCTACCACCACAAGGGTGCCCACCATGACCTGCTAGCTCACTGAAAGCAATAGGGCCAACCAGTCACAGATGGTGCCCTCTAAAACTGTGAGGAGTAATAAACCCTTTTTATTTATAAGTTGATTTTCTCAGGTGTTTGTTATAATAAAGGAGAACTGACTAGGTGGATGATTAATCTTTCTGTGCAAAACTCCTCACCTGAGACATAGAGATGATACGCACACCTACCCATGAAGTTGTCTCAAGGATAAAATAATTCAGGGCAATTAATGTTTTTCAATAGTACCTGACACATAGATAGTACTCAAAAATTAGGAGCTACTTTTGTTTCTGTCTAAAATGTGACATCACTCTTGGGCAAAAATTTTCATGTCATTATTTATACAGTAAACATTTACCACTGTGCATAGGACTCAGGGTCCTCCCAGAGATCCTCATCCACTAACAGGGGGTCTGCTCACTGGAGGCCCACCATGTCCCAGCTCTCATCATCGTCTTCAAAGTGTGGTCAAAGAGTTGTGTCTTTCCATAAAAATGTTAAGGAAAGTCACCTGTGGATTGAGCTTCCACAATAGGGTCTCTGGGACTTTGATTTTTCATGAGGTGTGACTCTGGGCAAATTATTTCAGCTTTTAGACCCTTTGCTTGCTCACTGTCACATGGGGAGGGAATGTGGGTCAAAGGTTTGGGAAAACCACCTTGAGATGGCTCCTGCACTTACTTTCGCACAGACCCTCTCCCTAGCAGACCTGGCTGGCAGGGCATTTCTGTCCTAGCATCTTCACCGGCACTTTTTGTCTCTCTGAAAGGCTGCTTCAGGTGTGGCCGGAACTCTCCACCACGTTGCTTGTGCTCTCCAGCCCTGCTGACGAGGGCCACCATTCTCAGCACCTGAGCAGGAACCAGCTCCCCATGAAGCACAGTGGGGGCTGCAGCCCTGGGCTGCCATAGCTCTAGCGGTAAGGTCTTCCCTCCCTCCTGTCTCATCTGGCCCCAAATGACAACATGCTTTCCAGATCCCGGCTCCCTCCTGTCTCTGGCCATTCATTCACACTGCTTCCTCCTCCTGAACCACCGTCTTTCTTTCTACCCATTCTACCCTTCACCCAGGCAGCACTTCTTTGTTCCGAAGTCTCTGTCCAGGTACCACCTCCAGAAGCAAAGCCTTCCTGATGACATATACCCCTCCATAGGCTGGGATCAGCCTCTTCCTAGAGTAGCCCTGACAACCTTGGACCTTATAATCCACTGCAGCTCTTCTATTCCCTTGTCTACACATTGAATTCAGCTACTGGCAGCAGCAGCTGGTGTTTTTCTGTCTTTGGATCTCCACAGCTTCTTGCTGTACTGAGCAGGTGAGTGAATGGAGGGGTGAATGAATGAGTTCCTCAGCGGAGGTGACAAAGGTAGGCTTTGCCCTTCGTCATCTTGAGGACAGCCCAATGTGCCTCATGTCTTACTTATAACTTGGCATGCTGCCCTGATCCTACTATGCTACTAGAGGCTCTGCTTTGTGGACATGGATGGGGGCTCATTCTTTAGCTTGGTCTGCTTTCTGAAGTCTTTGCTATACTTCAGGTCATTGATTTTGCAAACAATAGTATCAACATATTCTTTTAGAAACAGGCTCTTGGCAGGCAGTTCAGGCTGGCCTTGAGCTCACTTTGTAGCCTAGGCTGGTCTTGAACTCACAAAGATTCTACTACCTCAGTCTCCTAAGTGATGGGATTACAAGTGTGAGCCACCATGCCCAGTTTTATATATAATTTTTATTTTTTATTTTTAAATATTTATTTATTTATTTGTGTGTGTGTGTGTGTGTGTGTGTGTGTGTGAGAGAGAGTGTGTGTGTGTGTGGCCAGCTCAGCCCACCAGGGGGCGGGGCTGGCTGGCATGTGGTGCTGGGGGATTGAACTGAGGTCTCTGCTTTGCTAAGCTTGTTCTAAGTAGGTGCTTTAGACCACTGAGCCATCTCACCAGCCCTATAATTTTTAATTAACTAAATAAATGAGAATTCTCTAAAAATAGAAACCAATAAAAAGAATTTGACCACACATAAAAGACTTATTTCAAATAATTTTAAGCTTCTGTATTTTCACTATAATACATCCCTAATGGGACTCTACCCCATGGACACAGAAACATAACATTTTATTCTATGCACTGGTATTATTGCAGGTAGTAATGTTGATTTTTTTGTTATTATGAAAGCAGAAAATAGGCCAGTCAAATAGCTCAGCAGATTAAAGCACCTGCAAGCAGGAGCAGGGGCCAGGGATTCAATCCCCGGGCCTGCTGTGCCAGCCCCGCCCCTGGGGCATGATGAGACAGCAACTGAGACTGGGTGTGGTGAGGCATGCCTGTAATCCCAGCTCTGGGGGGGGGGGGCTGTAAACAAAGAACCACTATGAGTCCAATTTAGTAGTGAGATCCTGAACACCCTGTAGAGCCGTCCCTAAAAAAAAGGTATATATATGAAAGAAAGCAGAAAATAGGATAAAACAATATATGTCCTATATTGTTAGGAAGGAACCAAGATTTTCCAAGGCAAGAATATGAACACAAATTACAAAATCAGAAAGTTTAAATAAAATCTTGTAATTCTTACTTGAAATTGGAAATATCTATATTAACTCATGATTTATTTTTAGTTTTTGAAAAACCTGGCATTTCTTACTTAGATCCAGTGAAAAGATTTTGCATCAGCAATAATATAATAACAACAAATAACCTTCGTTCCCTGCTTGTAGTGACTAGATGCTGTTTCCCATTAAAAGGAACAAGGACTCTTTGAGCTGGAACATCTTGTCATGCCAAAGAGCAAGAGAGCTGTCAAGAGTACTGTGGTCGTAAAATAATGTGGCCGCCAACTTGATGGGGATCCCACTGACCAAAGAGCAGTTTGACGTTTATAAAAATTGCTGCCTTAATTGAAGACAATAAATCCATAAACTTCTCTGGGTGTATGACAAAACTCCATAACCCCCTTCACACGCACCTCCTTACCACCACCCAGTCGGTAAAACCTATTGCTAGAGCTATGTTGTGCTAGAACATCAATTCATCACATCAAACATTAAGAAAAGAATGGGTAAGGGGCTGGGGAGATAGTTCAGTGGTTTAAGTGCCTGCCTGACAAGCCCAAGGACACAGGTTGGATCCCTAGCGCCACATGCTGTGCTGCCCCTCAAATCCCAGGTGCACTGAGCTGGCCACTGAAACCAGGCATGGTGGTACACACCTATAATCCCAATGCTAGGGAGGCTGAGACAGGAGGATAACTACGAGTCCAACATGCGCAGTGAGACTCTATCAAAATCAATAAATAAATGATAAAAAAAATTTAAAAAGAATGAGTAAGTATCCTACTTTTCTTAAAGAGTGAATAACTGCTGTTTGATAGTAGAAGAAAGATTACTAGTTGAACTCAGACAGAATGACAGAACTGGGAAATTACCAGTTTGCAAACTGTAAAGAAATAATAGTTCAAGGGAATAGTCAGCAATGGCTTCGAAGGCCATTAGTTAAAAGCTAATAAGGAATTCAAATAAGATATGGATCAAATTTATGCCACCTATGTTAATCCATTTTTTTTGTTGCCAGAACAAAATGCCTCAGACTGAGTACTGTACAGAGAATAGAGATTTGTTTAGCTCATGGTTTGGGGGCTGAAGGCCCAAGATGGAGAAGCTCTGTTGGCTTGCCATTTCATTTGAGCCTCTTGGCCATATCATAGCACAGTGGATTCCCTAAAGATGAGAGTGTATGTGAAAAAGAGAGATCTTATGCTGAGGCAAGATACTAGAGAACTATCTTAATCCCATCTGAGGACACACAAACCAATGACCTAACTTATATCCCACTAGACCCTAACTCAACAGCCTACAACACATGAACCCTTAGGAGACAAACCACATCTAAGTCACCTGAGTCCCCAAATCAGGTTTAGGTCAACCAGATATTATGGGCATCTTGATATGATATGTGGAAAGCACATGGCATCATTTATGAAGTACTATTGTGGAGGACCACTATTCTATTACCTCTCTCCCCACTGTTTCCCCAGCAACCAACCTTAATATAATCCAACTATAGATCTAATTTCCACTCCACAGAAAATATGAGACTTTAGAGAAGACCATGAATAATTAATCAAATATATTAAGTATATGTGAAAGTCCATGTGCAAGAGATCCTGTTTATTTATTTTTTCTTTTTTTAATCCATAATTTTATTGAGAAACAAATAGCAATGAGACAGTTTCAAATCAAATTGGTAGGACAGTTCCAATAATTAACACATTGCATGCTATCTTCCTACTGGTTATTTGCTGTACAAGATGCAGACATGATAGCCTATTTACAAACACTATTACAACAAATCCCTCTATTCATTAAGACAATGTAACTATATATCTATCCTAACCATTTTGAATGCACAGATACAAAATGGATATTCATCTGTATCCCCTTTTTTGTTTAGTTCCGTCATTTGAATATTATAAGTGTGTTAACTCAGCAAAATATTCTAAAAGAGTCCAGGAGTCCATAATAGTATTGGGTCTTCCGCTTGACTGGAAGTGTCAGAAATTGTTGACAAGAGTCCCCTACAGCTGAACATAACCCCATGGCTTTACTTCTTATACTTCGTTTTTATACTTTTCTGCTGGTTGGTTAAGACCAAGATAAAGCAAGACCTATGCAACAAAAGTTGTAGCTTTTGGTAGAGATCCTGTTTAACTAGAACTAAATAGTGCTATTTTATTTTGTTATGTTTTATTTTACTTTATTATTTTTTAATGTATTTGGTTGTTGTAGAGTCTCACTATACAGCTTGGACTCATAGTGATCCTACTGCTTTCAGCCTCCCCAGTGCTGAGATTGCAGGTGTGCACCACTACGCCTGGACTCTGGCCAGCTCAGCCTACCCTGGGGGTGGAGCCGGTGTGGTATGTGGTGCTGGGATTGAACCACGGCTCCTGTGCTTGCCTAAGCTTGCCTAAGCAGACCATTTAGTCCACTGAGCTATCATGCTGGCCCCCAGCGTTCTTTCATTTTAAAGACAATAAAAATGATACAGAACTTCAAAACAAGATGTTGGGAAATTAAAATAGTGCTTTTCTAAAAGAAAGAAGTGTAATAGTATAGTTGAAAAGAGATTTAAAAGACATGTCAACTTTGGTGGCTTATATTTTTATAGGCGTTCATTATACTATTCTTTTACTTTCTATATAAGGTTTGGAATTTCTTCAAATTTTTTAAAAAGTCAAAGACCTATCAGCTATGTGAAAGGGGTGGATCTTTTTAGAACTTTAGTACTTTTTAGAACTAATCATTTTAAAAATTTATTTGAAACCACCAAGGAAAATGAAGCAAGGTCTTTCTTGTGAGTATTATTAATTGTGTTTGATGCAATGATTGTACTATGCTTGTGTTTTATTAAAACCTGTATTAAAAACACATAATTAAGTAGTAAGGAATAATATTAGCTGTGGTAAGGCCATGTGTACAGCAGAAGGAACGCATTGCATGTTCATAGGTACAAGGGCTTAGGGTCTATCCCTGGTACCATTACTAACTGGGAGAATATGAGAAAGTTTCTTGGTCTATCTTATTCTCAGTGTCCTGCCTTACAGTGCTGTAAGAATTAAATAAAAGAATGTTTGTGCCAGTGTTTGACATATAGTTGATATTTTAACAAAAATTGTTTTAACCTAAGGATTATTCTTTCCAGACAGACTTGTTTTTAACCAATGTCAACTTCTTTCTCTAGTAGCTGATGATAGATTTTTCAAACATTCCTTAGAAGATAATTACCAAGTTATTCTTTGTATGACACAAGCTGAAGTCACTTGTAGGATCCACTGGTCCTGAAAGCATTATATTGTAAAGGGCAGAAGCAAAGAGACTTAGAGGAGAAGGTAGCTCAGTGTGGCTGTATCAGTTAAATGAGTAACATTCTATCCACAATATTATTATTGTTAGGCATGACCTAACAGAATACAAGCCAGCTGCAGCTTCTGAAAAGCCCCCCTTTTTTCTATTTCTCTGACTCCATTTCCAGTGCCAAGTTAGCAATCTATATATTGATATATTTTTTCTGTACTTAGGAAGGATGATTCAATCTCTTAATTCACAGATTCTGCTCTTGCCCTGGGCTTGGACCATTTTGAGTTTCCATTTTGACTGCATTTAAAAAAAATTATTTATTTATTTATTTGTGTGTGTGTGTGTGTGTGTGTGGCCAGCTCAGCCCACCAGGAGGCAGGGCTGGCTGGCATGTGGTGCTGGGGGATTGAACTGCGGTCCCTGTGCTTTGCTAAGCTTGTTCTAAGTAGGTGCTTTAGATCACTGAGCCATCTCACCAGCCCTTGACTGCATTATTGCTAATGAGTCTTTGACTCTCTTGGAGAACAACTGCCATGGCCCACAATGCGAGGGAATTGCTGGTCTGTGGGTCCTCCCTCCAGCCCGGTCTTGCTGCTCCACCATGTCTACTTCATTTTCAAGCTGCAAGTAATCAGAGACAGAGACCAGATTAAACTTTTACTAATACACTAAGAAGTTCTCAGAGAAGAGTATGGGCTACACAGAACCCTAAGAGCTTACCAGTTTGGTAAAAGAGAAAAACATTGGGCAAAATGGTTAGGCAGCTCCATCCCGCAGCCAGAAGGGATTGATGAGAGCTTAGCAGGGCCTGGGGAAGGACTCCGACCACAGCCTGAGGACCCCTCGCTCCACCAAAGAGGAAGTGTCAGAGCTCTGCTGGAAGGAAGCCCAGCAGAAGCAGTCACCCTCTAGGGGTGAGGTACTGGCACGTGGAGCCGTCTGCACAGCATGCCCAGGCTCTTCCTCCGCAGAGACCTGCACCCACTTAGCCCCTCACAGGCTAGGCTATTTCAGAGCTTCCACTCTAAAATAGGCAGCCAGGTGCAAATCCCATTTCTACTACTTAAGAGATTTGTCATTTGCCCTTTCTAAACCTCAGAGTTTTTTTAGCTGCTTTTCAAAACTTATAAGTATCTCTGACCTGCAGAATTGTTTGGAACATCAAATGCACAAGAAGCGCGTGGCACAGAGCCTGAAACACGAGGAACATCTAGTAAGTGCTTCACGTGATCGCTATCATTGTTACCACCATCACTACTACCACCCCTGAATTTTTACAGGCCCAGAAATTTTTGAATCTAATAATAACAATAATAATTATTATACAATAGTAATAATAATGATAAATCCTCCATGTGGTCTTTCTCTGTCAAGTCACACATGTGCAAGAGTTAACTTGAACTATAGGGGCCTTCCAATTTCTACTCACATTTCTGGAGGAAGATTACAGGAACTCCAACTCCTGTTTCACCACAGTACCTCAAAGCCCTCACTGCCGTCTTACTCTGCCAGGTTTGTCTCTGCTGCAGCATGTCTGGAGTCTCTTCCAAGCAGCCTGTCACCCACCTTTCCATTGTACCCCGTCTGCTTGCCTCTCTCCTTCTTTCTCACTCCTGGGCTCTTTTTTACCCTCTGTAGACCCTCCCACCCAGTCTCTGTCTCTTTCTACCTTATCCCCACTCACAAAAGGGCTGGTTGGCCAGCAGGGCATTTCCATACACAGTAGCCTGGGAAGTTCCCCAATGAGTAAAACTACTAGAACTAATGTCAGTAACTATCTATGTAATACCCTAACACATACACATACACACAAGTGAACGTAATTGCATAGTCTCATTTGACAGTCCAATTTAATGCTCAGCAGATCATGACAACCTTTTTGGCAGGGGAAGTAGAGAGGAAAGAAAAAGATAGGAAACATTAATAGGTTAATAAAATCTGGCCACCAAAAACTTGTAACATGATTGCCCTCGGGCCATGATTAATTGGTGCAGGGTGGGCACCAATGATCCCAGCATCCATCCTGAGCTCCCATGACCCCTGGGCTTAGGATCAAGAGCAGGTAAAGTCTGGAGGATTTATTCAGGTACTGAGAGCAAGTAGTTTATTCTGGTTTCCCCTTGGCTTCATTGTGAAGAGTCTGGACTGCAGGACCCAGTGAAATAGCTTACCAGACTAAAGCACCTGCTTAGGCAAAGTTAGCCAAACTCAGGGACCATGGCTACATTCCTGTGCTACATAAGGCACCAGCCCCACCCCCCAGGGCAGTCCAAGCTGGCCAGAGTCTGGGCATAGTGGTGCATGCCTGTAATTTCAGCAAGGGGGAGGCTGAAACCAGGAGGATCACCATGAGTCTGAGCTACTTAGTGAGACCCTACAACAACCAAATACATTTAAAAAAAATAAATAGTCTGGGCTGAAGGTCTGGGCTCAGGCCTTTACCTTCCATCCAAATTCTAGCTGCAGGACATCTCTGTTGCTGCCCTGTCTGTGGCAACTGGCTGCAGCAAGTTTCTTGCTCCTCCCTTTCCTGTGTGACTGGACTCTGAGGTTTCCTTCCCAGTGACTAGGTGATGCCTTGGTGTATCCACAGAGGAGTAGAGCTCTGTGTTCAGCCAGAAGCTGCATTTCAGCCCCAGCAGAGTTGTCACACATGTGGCCTCCTGAGCTTGCTGCCCAGGCCAACCCTGGGGACTTCCCAGGGAGACCCCACTGCTGCTCTTACAGCTCTCTCGTCCCATTTGCATGCGTAATTCAAGAGTGGTGATGAGCTCACCTTTCAAGTAGCTTCCAAGGATTTCTCTGTAGTTTGCTCTGTGGCGTGTTGGAATAGCCACTCATTTCTATAGGTGTTACTAAGCATTATCATCTGAGTACAGAGAAAATTAGTTTGGAACCACAATTCTGTTCAAACAGTGCTCACCTGACTCTACTCACCAATCAGGAATGATGCAATAAAAATAATGTGACCAAGGTGTTTTTAAGCTTTATTGCTTCGTAGGTGGATTTTAAAAATGCAAAGATTTTTTAGAGCAATGTTTAGGCAAGTTTGTGAATAGACATACATTTTCAACTCATTCGAGTAAATACCAAGAAGCACAATTGCTGGACTGTACAGTGAGACTCTGTTTCACTTAATGAGAGCCTTTAATTCACATTGTCTGGTTTTACCTTCTGGCTCAAGGACTTTACTGGAAACGACTCCTGCCACTGCCCACTGCTTCTTCCCTACAGGTAGCACTGGTGCCCTAAGCCGCACCGCTCCCTGGATGCTCAGGGTAAGGAACCATGCAAGGCTGACCAGAAGCCAAGCAGCAGCAACAGGTTCTGGCAACCCTGTTCTGCATGCAACAGATGGCAATGGGAAGGAAGTCTGAGCCTTAGATCTTCCTTCAAGGACAAGAAAGCTATGCCAGTGGACAATTCATTGTCTTCTGAGTTTCTTCCTTTAAAAAAATCATTCAAGCTCTGTTCTTTTAGTAATTATTCATTTCAAATAGTTTCTTCAGAATTGCCTGTTTATTCTCCTCCAAATGTAGTACTTTGTGTTTCCCGTACAGTATGTTCTTCACACGGGAGATGGAGAAATCTTGCTAATAGGAACTATGGACATTTTGTTGTTCTCTTCTTTTTTCTTTTTAATATGAGAGAACAAAGCACTCAGAACCTAGACATTTTCTTTTTAGTAAGATAGATGAGCAATTGCCAGTGGTGTGATTAGGATTGTCTTTTCACAATTTTGACTGAGATCAATTTATTCAACCTAAGTAGCTGTAAGAAAATAGGAAGGAGGGAGAAGGTCAGAGTCTTTTATTTCCCCGCCACATCTTGAGTTTGTTATTCTATACAATAAGGAGACAGATACAAAAGCAGGAAACAAAGTGGTTTTTTAAACTTTAAGCATCAGGTGCACCTGGAATCCAAGGGGACAGAAGCTACTGTGCTTGGGGCCCTCCCATTGGCCAGACCTTGTCCCACTACTGTTGGCCACTGTTGCTTCCTTATGGCCATTCCCAGGTTATAGCCTTTATAGTAAAACTGTAGTTGTATTTTTAAAAACTAATAGCCAAACATGAGAAACTGTTGATCACAGGTGAGGATGGAGACTGTAATGTTTGTTGGAGAAGCCATCCCAGTGATTCAGAACTCTTAGATAGTAACAGGCGAACCAGAAAGGGAGGCCAGGGGCAATGGGAGGGGCTGCCTTTGACAACCCCAGCAGTCACTGTGACGACACATCCTTCCAACATGTAGGTGTGGTCCTCAGCCTGCAGCTCAGAAACAGTGAGCATTGCTGTTCTGACAACACATTTGCTCAGGACCAGTGACATCAGTGTTTTCTGCACCAGGAGAAGCAGGATACTCCCTGGTCCCTGTGTGTAGGGACAGAGAAAGGCCCTTGTGCAAGGAACCAGGGGGCAAGGAGATGGTAGGGCTTTGGATGGGATGACTGTTCTGTAGGGCCATGGTGCACAGAGCTAGAGGAGACCTCTTCTCATATTCTGGGTTAGGGACATATCCTGGTTTGCATGCACAGTGCAGGAAAAAATGCATGGAGTTTGCTGGGCTGGAGAGGAATCCAAGTTCATAAAGGTCTTGGAGAACCATAGTGGCTTCAACAGACTAGGAAGATGGAGAAGCCAGTGAAGCACTCTGTGCTCGGTGAGCAGCTATGTCCATTTTAGGCCCGGAACCTGTACCGCTGGAAAATGCCTTGTGAAAGGCGAAGTGGGATAGCCGCACCAATGCTGCCATCATTCACCATGATTATTTTCATGGAGGAAGCAGAAAGGGAGTTTCTGCTTTTCATTAGTTTCTTTCTTTCTTTTAGAGTTAATGCATTATGTTTGACTATGGGCCAGAAATGGAACTTGCCGACCTGACAATGTTTGCCCCTAACCCCCAGAAAATTTTTTATTTTTATTTTTATTCATTTTACTGAGAACATAACATAGCAATGAAGTAGCTTCAAAACAGGTTAGCAGGACAGTTACAATAATTAATACATTGTATATTGTTGTCTTCCTAGTGGTTATTCAGAGTACAAGATGCAGACATGATATCTTGTCTAAACAATATTAGTACAAACTTTTTTCTCATTGAACTAAGAGAAAGTAGCTGTATATTTATCCTAACTAATTTGTATATACAGATACAAAATAGTCCTTCATTTGTATCCCCTTTTTTGTTTAGTTTGGTCAGAGATGGGTACTCCATTGCCATTTAAATATTCTAGGTGCTTGACTTTGGGAAAATAATCCAATATACTCCAGTAGTCCATAATAGTAGTGAGTTATCCGTAGTACTGGCAATGTCAAAAGTTGTTGACTTGAGCCTTTTATAGCTCAGCATATTAGTATGGCTTTATTTTTTATACCTCATGGTCAGACTTTTCTGCTGGATGGTTAAGATCAAGTTAAAGCAAGACCTATATAACTAAAAATTTAACTTTTGTACCTGACAAGGTCAGTCAAATTCCCTCAGAATTTGTCCTGAAACTATGTATAGCACCTTATAGATCTTTTGTCCTTGTCAGCCATCTGGATGAGTTACGGCCATTGCTTGACCAGTTTGCTTTCTGTGAAAGCCTGAGAGAATTTTTTCTCTCTAGGTGACTCTCCTTAGGCACACTAGCATCATGGATCACTTTCCCTCTGTGTCCCCCTAATCTCCTTGATCAGAAAATTTGGGACACCACTGAGTTATAGGATGTCACAACAGAGGTTTGGTTATGTCCTGAGTCCTCACTGCCCTTGAAGGGCTAGGGTCAAATTATTGGCTATCCTTGTAGCCCTTCTATTTCTCTAATTTTTTGTCTACAAATTTTAGTTGTTAAACATACAGAAGAGAAGCATGATGGTATTTTTATCTTGTAACACTATCTGTCTGAACATCAGACACCTTAGACATAACATGGAACTGCTATTTTCCAACAACCATAGATATTCTAAACTTTAGATCCCAACAGAATGTGAAACAAACAATCACAAATATTTAAACAGAAATTTACTGATCGAACCATATACAACACTGTAGCAGGACAATCCTATGACTTTTTTTCTTGTCTCTTGTTTTCTTTCATTGCCTGTTTTTTTTAAACAACATTACCCCCAGAAAAATTTTAAATGTTTTTAAAACTCTTAAAAAGTATAAATGATTCTGTAGGAGAGACTTTCAGGATCCTTATATTAATGCATTGTCGCTTCACTAAATATTTACACACCCTTACAAAAGGTGCACAGCAGAGGATGGAGTAGGAGTTGAGATACAGCTATGTTGAGTGAGGAAGGCCCACACTAGAGGGAACAGACAGTAAGACACAGGTGATCCTAGCCAGATGAAGCTTGCCCCTAGCCTGTCCTTTAGATGCCTCTGAACACACTCCCAAGGGAGACACCATTGGCTCTATCCCTCAGCATCTGAAAAGGGGAGATAATAATAATGCCTACCTCCCAGTGTGGCAAGAGTTCGATAATCTAACACATGCAATGTAGTTCCAACAGTGCCTGACAGATAGATAGATACATAAATAGAGTATGGAACATATATGTATGTTTTTTCTATAAATACATATACTGATTTATGAAAAGGTTTAATTATAAATTACACAGTGAGAAATTAATGACTTACCATAGATTCTAAGCATATGATTTTATTCCAGCTTCTCTTTGGTATATCCAAATGATCAGCATCATTATTCTTGTCTTTGGGGCCATTGTTAAATAAAACAATGGTTTCTTGAAAACAGCACTGTGATGCTGGGACAGTTGAGTGGGTAACCAAGACACCCACTATCAGGCAGGTAGTGTATACCTTGTGGATACACTGGACAAAAGGAGTTTGGTGTGAGGGCAACATAGAGTGAGATAGCGTGAGTTTGCCAAATTACTCAGGACAGTGCACAGTCTAAAACTTATGAATTGTTTGTGGCTAGAATTTCCAGAATACTTTTGGATCTGAGTTGACCTGGGACAAGTGAAATCTCAGAAAGTAAAACTGTGGATATAGGGAAACTACTGCATTTTATTATTAGTTGTATTTTAATCTTTTACTGTGCCTAGTTAATAAATTAAAATTTACCCTAAGTTTGCATCATGGAAAAAACAGTCTATGTAGGGTTCAGTACTATATCTGGTTTCACATGTCCAGTGGGGGTCTTGAACTATGTCCCCCTCAGATCAGAGGGAAGCTACTTAACTATTCAGTTTTAGGAGGAAGCAGAGGTAAACGTCTCCACTCAGGCCATCAATCCTGAATCAGACACTGTTCTGTATCTAGGTAGTATAGAAATAACACATTTAAGAGTGTTTAAAAGCAAGTTACAAAACAGTAATTATATTACGATTCCTACAGTGTAAAGATGTTTAGGTGTTATGGGCTGGATTTCTCCCTTCCTCCCAATATATATCTTGAAGTCCTAACCCTCACATTTTTAAGGAGGTATGCAAGGTGAAGAGAGGTGGTCAGGGTGGGCTCTACTCCAATATGGCCAGTATTCTTAAAAGGAAATTTCAAACAATGTAACAGATATGCACAGAGAAAAGGTCACCTGTGGATGTGGTGAAGTCAAGGAGAGACCTCAGGAGAAGCCAAATCTATCATACCTTCCAACAGCCTCAGTCCTGGACTTCCAGACTCCAGAAAATGAAAAAATAAACTCTTGTTGTTTAAACCACTTAGTCTGGGTTACTTTGTTATCCTTAGGGTGGAGGAATTTCAGAAAATTTTAATTTACTTTGTTTTCTTCCCCCCTAAAAAAGCTCATTGTTGTTTTGCTAGTACAACGTTTTACAAAGAATTACAAGACAAAGAAATAACCCCAGTTTGAGTTCCCTGAGCCCATTTTGATGTCAAATTGCTGTCTGCCACTGTTATTTTCCCTGGCTTCCTGCAGCCTGTGCTTGGAGACCAGGCTAAATGAGACACAAGCCAGGGTCTACTGCCATGGACTGAATAAGTACCCTCACTCAAAGGATTTTACTGCAAGCTGAGCAGGGGCCTAAGAAGTACAGGGCTGCACTCTAAAGAAAGGGTGGTCTACATTTATCTAGTGAACAACTGAGCCTCTGTTACAAAGTCCCTTATCAGAAGTCTTCCAGAAGGGCTGGAGAGATAGCTCAGCACATTAAAGTGACTGCTTAGGCAGATGCAGGAGCCGGGGGTTTGATCCCCAGTCTGCCATGCTCACCCCAACCCTGGGGTACACTGAGATGGGGAATGAGACGACGTGGTAGTGTGTACCTGTAATCCCAGTTCTTGGGAGGCTGAAAAACAGGAAAGATCACTATGAGTCTGATCTGTGCAGTGAGACCCTGTAGACCCTATACAGAATTAACATTACCACAGCCTGTGGATGACTATCCTGAGGCTGGTAGCTGAGAAATAGGACTTCCTTACATCTCAGCCAAGCATCTGACCTCCTCCCAGGAGGGACTCCCTACTGTGACTATTTGGGTTGGCTCCATTTCTGAGCCTTCTGATGTGTTGTGTGGACATGTGTCTCTCCACCTGCAGGATCCCAGTACAACCAAGAAGAGGGAGTGGACCTGGGTACCCAACAAGGGACACTGGACACTCCCCACACACACCTGGAAGAAGACACAGGAGCCTCTTAATCACAGTTCTTTGGAGAAGGGTTCTGGGGAGCTGGGCTGGAAGAAAGACTAACTTGCCTGCCCTCCTTCCTGTTCCCTCCTTTTGTCCTGCCTCCTGGGCCTCAACTTCCCTGGGAGCCTCTGAGACTTCTGCTCCTCCTTCCTGACTCACATCTATTGGATCTGACAGAGGTTGAAGGCTGGAAGATCCCAGATTTGAATTTTCACTCCATTGCCCTTATGATCATGAGCAAATGATCAAATCTGTTCTCATAAACTTACACAATGGTGAGAAGTCTAGTGCTGCTTTATGGAATTCCAGTTGAGGATGAAATCAGATGAGGTATAGTACTATGGCTGGCAATCACTTAGTAAATATTAACTTGAATCTTTCATTACTTTCTAGGCAAAGAGAAAGATGCAGAAGGTACTGGGAAAAGTGGGCTGAGGTTAGGAGCGCAGGGTCTGGGCACCTAGGATGTGCTCCCAAAGCAAGCAGGGCTTCTGTGGCTCAGGCAGAGACTGGTAGATAGGGGCCTGGCATGATCTCCCAGCTCTGTGCTGTGGGGAACAGAAAGACCTTGCTGGACATGGGCAGGTGCTCAGGGATGTGTTATAGAATGGTGCTGGGGATTTATAAAAGAAACACAGTCTTCTTTCAACCAGGGACAACATGGTTTTATTACTGAATAAGCATTAAACCAGAACGAGATACACACTGAAAAGATTCAGAGTATGTGCCGGTCTGGTGGGAGGATCATTCTGAACTGCAAGTGCTTGAGAAATAGCAGACGCAAGAGGACCTTCCTGCTCTCCCATCTCTACAGGGCAGGGCAGAAAGATTCTTCATCAAGAGGTAGTGCTAGACCCATAGCAGTCCAGGGACAGCAACAAGACGCACCTACTCACTGACCTCATTGGCCTTTATCGTCTCATGGTTTCACTCTCCACTTATTTACCGTCCTTCAGTTGCCATCCCTGAAGCCCTTTTCCTGTGTCTTGCTTCTCTACAAATGTGGTTCTTTTGTTCAGAGGCTACAGAAGCCAAGTTCACTCTTTAGAATTACTCGTTACGGACCACTTCCATATCTGGTGTGTATCTGATGCAAGTGGTAGTAAACCTCTTCGTCTTTCTCTTGTTCACCATCTTATCAGTCTTATTAATCTCACCATCTTATCTTTCTCATCAGAGCTTCACAGTAATAAAAGCTCACAGAATAGAAGAAACAGTTTTGTTTTGTTTTTTCTTCCCTTCTCCTACAACATCACAGCCAGTCCTCTAAGAGATCCCAAAGACAGAAAAGAATGTAACCCCCCTTAGGGCACCAAGCAAATGCAACTTGTCACACTCATCTTCCTGGGTAAACAATCTCTAGTTCTCAAGTAGGAGGTTTTATAGCACCTTCTGTCACATGAAGCAGGCCTTAACTCCGCCATGGTAATGGGGAAGACTACCACAGTGGAAGGAAAGCTTCACCTTTGTGCTAGGCATCCACCCAAGTCAGGCTCCCCTCTCCTCCTGCCTCCCCCCAAAAGGGTAAATGGGGCACTATCTCCAGCTAGACTCATGCTTCAGGAAGATGGTCGCTGGGCTCTTACACACCTCTCAGTTATGAGACTGGAGAGAGGCTTCACTGAGTCACGATAAGGGTCTCCTTACATTTGAAAAGGACAGAGAAAAGAATTATGAGATAAAAGGGAAAGGATGAGCACGCACTCGTTCCTTGTTTTCAATAGGGAGAACTAAGTCTCTTAAACGTGTATCTGCCCTTATAATTTATGATTTAAGGATGCAGGGAGATAGCTCAGTAGAATAAGTGCTTGCCTGGCAAGCGCAGGGTCCTGAGTTCAATTCCTGGTACCATAAAAAAAATCTTTGATTTAAAAAACACAGCAATAAAATAGTGTAAATTTTTTGAGTTTACTAAGGAATAAACAAGTATTCGTGAATGCAATATGCACAAATCTTATGAGAACCATGGAATTATTCCCATTTTACAGGTAAGGAAACGAAGGCACAGATTATTATTGCTTGCTCAGTGCCTGGACCCCAGTGTAATTCATCCTGATACACGGGTGGACACACGGACGGTGAGGCCTGAGAAGGAAAGAGTTTTTCAAGCTGCAGTTGAATTTGAAAACCAGATGCAGGAGACTGCAGAAAGTCTGTAATAATTGCATTTGCCTGAACATATTTTTTCCAAGTTCACCAAGGTCATTCGTGCTCCATGCCCTTTGCCTTCTGGCTTCAGAGTTCAGCACCCACCCCCTCACATTCTCCCATGAGGAACAGGCGTTTGATGTGTTTTAATGGTAAAATTACAAAATCAGATGGTTGTTGATTTGAATCTTCGTAGATGTGTCATGCTCTTAATGATTCGTCTCCTGTGTCTTCCCACCTTGGCAGTTGGAGAAAGCGGCTTGGCTCAGCTGCCAGCTGCCGGCACCCGCCGAATACGGCTACTGTGTTCGGTGGCATCCAGGACAGAAATGTTGTTTCATTTTTAATGGCCTTTTGCCTTTGATTTCTCCCCTACATCATAGAAAATCATAGCAGATTTCCCTCCAGGGAAGAAATTTCTTCATTTCTCAGAAATATATTTCCAAGTTTGGGGAATGTTACACTTGAAATATATTAATGACTTATAACATTTCTTTTCCCCAAAGAATGTAAGATTTGCTGAGCAATGCTCTGATACTGTACAGTGTACGTTGTAAATTTTATAATTTATATCTGCTTTTTCCTCCAGTCTAACAGTCTCACTTACCTGATTAATGATGCAAGTTTTAGGAAAATGCACACAAAAGACACAGTATCACTGCCTTAGTCACTTGTTGGGACAAAATACCCCATAAGCAAAGTTAAAGGGGAAAGATTTATTTAGCTCACAGTTTTTAGAGGTTTCAACCATAATCAGCTGGCTCCAAGGCAGGGTGGTGCAAGTCGGAGAGTAACAGTTTATGGTAGTGGAAGGCCACAAAAGCAACAGGAGAGGTAGAAGGGACAAGCCTCTTTCCGTCCCTTATATCATATGCAGGCTACTCACTCTAGGGTGGGTATAGCACTCGTACCCTTAATCAAGAGTTGCACCATGAATCAATGACAAATTCTACATTCAGCCACCTCTGAAAAGACCACCCTTCATGACTGCATGAGGCTCTGGGAGGGGACATCTAGTCACAAACCCTAATAATCAGAAATATACTACCATGCCCAATTACACTCCATAGGGCCACACATACACAAATACTGCAACTGTATGGTGTCGAAAGTTCTGAGATTGAGCTCTGCCCTGTTCTTCTCATTGAGAACAGAGACACAGTGAACAGCCTGATGAGGACAAGAGAAAGGGAGAATAAAGCAATAAGTAAATGCGTAACAAGGTCACAGAGCACCGTCACATGGAGCTTGGCTTAGAAGTCAGCATGCATGGAACCAGTGTATTGACAAGGTAGACTGTTGTGATGTGAGCCTTATCCCCCCCACTCCAAAAGATAATACTGAAGTCCGAAGTTTCAGTATCTGTGAAAGTTGCCTTGTTTGGAAATAGAGGCATTTAATTCAGGTCGGATGAGCCTCTTAGGTGGGCCTTCACCTATTAGGACCGGTATTCTTTCCAGGAGAGGAAATGTGGGTACAGACACACAGAGAAAATGCCATGTGAGGACAGAGACATGTGACACAGAAAAGACTCCACTTGAAAATGGAGAAGGAAGTTGGAGTGATGTTGCTATAGCCAAGAGACATGTTGGGGCTACCACTGATGGAAGAAGTAAGTGGAGGTGCTTCCCTCGAGGCTTAAGAGGGGCTTGGCCTGGTCAGCAGCTGATAGCAGGCATAGTGTCGGCCATTTGTGCTGCTATTACAAGATACCGGAGACTGTCATTCAAATCATAGAATGTACAACACAAAGAATGAACTTTGTGAACACCGTGGACATTCATGACTACAATAATAAATATACATGGTATGCACTAAATTTAGTTTGTATAAACATGTAATAATAATAATAATATCTCAGTTGACTAATCAGTTGTAATAAGTGCAGCACAGCAGTGCAAAACTTCATAAAGGGGGGAGCCAAGTGAGGGAGAGGAGCATATGAGAACTCTATTTTCTGCTCAATTCTTCTGTAAACGTAAAACGGCTCTAAAAATAAAGCCTATTCACTTTTTTTTAAAGAGTCAGATCCGTTGTAGCACTGAGTTGCTGCCTTGAAATGCAATATTGTGACGTGGCCGTGGAGTAGCTATAAACTGTGGGACATTAACCGTTTCTTCTCACGCCCCGGGCGGGACTCTATGTGTTATTTCTGTGGGGAACATATCTATGAATTTGCTGTGGTCAAATAGGAAACCTCTGGAACATGCTCTAGTGATAAAAGTAGTTTCTCTTCAAATGCTTTGTTCCCTTTTCCCAGAGCTAAGAGTCTCACCGTCTTATCCCCTTTTCCCTACCCAGATCTAGCATTCATATTGCCTGATTCCTAGGACTGAATGGTATTGGCTTCTCTGACTTGGGAAAACTCAGCTCCTAATGTTTTTTAGTTCTTTATAAATTCTACAGAGAAGACCTTTGTCCGAGTGCTTATTAGTTAAGATTTTTTTCCCCAGTTTGTAGGTTGCCTTTTCACTTTGACGTGCAAAATAATTTCTTTTGATGTGAAAAAACTTCTCCATAAGAGGAGGTCCCAGTTGTTAATTCTTTCAAGTATTACCCATGTGATTTGATTTTTGTTCATGAACTCTTGGCCTACCCCTATGTCTTCAAGAGTTCCTAACCTGTTTTGAAACTGTCTCGTTGCTATTTGTTTCTCAATAAAATTAATTTTAAAACCCAAATCAATCTATTAGTTAATGAATAAAAAGGCAAAAGCAGCTTTTATTCATGATTAAATTGAATTTTAACAAAGAAAAAAAGAAAAGAAAACTCAGCTCCTTTGAGCTTTTACCTCCTTTTTCATACACAAGAGAAACAGTAGTACAGTGTCACCTAGTTCCTATACAAAGAGCCTGCATCTACTCTCAGAGCACATTCATGCTGGACAGAGACGTTGCAGTTGGGCTTCGGGCAGCCTGGGTGATCATAATTTGACGTGAACATTTGTGTTAATGGCCTGAACCTTGGGGTGGCATTGGAGAGACATGGCAGGACAGCCTGCGTAGATTCATGAGTCCTGGCCTTCCAAGCCTAGACCCAGGCTCACCCCAGCCATCTGACATGGTTAGATCAGCCTGCCTGAACTAAAATTCCAAGTTCATCTTCCCTGTTAGAGCAGGTAACAGGTGGTTGGGCAGGCATGCGACATATCTCTGAAGCCTAAGTGTACTAAGCCTTCTCCACTCTCCTGGGCTGCTTGTCAAAGACTCCCTGGCCAATCTGGTTCTCCTTCTGCTCCTGTTGTCACCTTAACTAGGAATACCTGTTGTCTCACTCCTTTTTCTCCTGCTTCTATATCTTTTTAAATCTGCTAATTAATAGCAGAAATTATAATTGGGAACAGGATATCCAAGAAAGTTGATCTTATCTAGTTGAAATTGACTATCTCAGCATGCAGAAGTGGCTGACTGGTAAGCATATGTCCCTTCGGTCAATAAAGATCAAAGTCCTCCCATGAATCCAGCTTTGAACTTGCTACTACACAAAACACTGAATTTAAAGACTGCACCTACCTTCAAGGAGCTCAAGTCCTAGAGAAAGACAGACGCTCAATAGGTGAGTGTTCTAATCCTCCAGAACCTCAACTCCCTGGCATGAAATCCTAGCATATCCCTTGGAAACTAGAGTTTCAGTGGCAGCCCAGTGAGTCATTTCCATGAGAAGCCATTAGATTGGAAGTGGGGAGAAGGGAGGACAGAGCACATTCACTAGAATGGAAGAATAGAAATAAAATCATTTTCTCTGCAATCCTGGAGGGAAGGGAGTAGGAAAACTAATGGAATGTAAGCAAGGAGCTATATCCCAGAGAGGGAAAAAGAGAAATGCTGGTCAGTGAGGCTCATAGCAAGAGATTTGCATAGAGTTACTGTGGACAAATTAAGACAACATGACCTCTCATAAGAAGGAGGAACTAGTTATTGTTAGCAGCAAGCTTCCCAATCAGCCAGCCATGGTAATTAATAGGATCTGGGTTTCAGAAACCAATACTTGGTGAAGAAGCACACACAGAAGCAAATCTCTTTCACTGAGCAAGCTACCTACAAGAAAGTTAAGGAGGACTGGCTGAGGCAGGAGGATCACTATGAGTCTGAACTACATAGCAATACCCTGTACCAAATGAATAAATAGACTGAAAAAAAGTTTTAACAGCTCAATTATTTTTTGTATTTTTCTTGGTCCATATTTTCTAAGAATAGATGTTCACTAACCAACATTACACATTATTTGAACATGCACAGGATAAAGTCAATTTACATGCTACTAGACTTTCACTTAGCATTGTTCAGTCTCATTATAAGGACAGTATCGAATCTAGTGTACATTAAATGAACAGTATTGTTATACTCTAATGCTAGAAATCCGTAGCAGAAAGACCATCTGCACTGAACAGAACATATTTTGTTCCTTTGGCTGAGAATAAAATTGGACAAAATTGTTCTATTCAAACTTCCAGCCAAAGGAAGAAACTAGAGTAAGATTGACATTACTGTTGCCAATATTAGAAAAACATTACCAAATTAATTTTGTCTGCAATTGATGTTTAAGAATTCTGTTGCTAGTTTAGTTAACATTGATATGTTACAAGAAAGGACTGCTAACTTTAACAATCAGACATTTTATGGCAATCATGTGTTCAAGTTGTGTTCCAAATCGACTTTGTATTCCTAAGAAACAAAAGCATCATGGGAGAAAATTTTTGGATATTCAACATTTTAGCTTTTCATAAAGTGAGATTTCAAAGTATCAACAAAGGATATTGAAAACATATTATCTTCTACTTGTTACTATGTATGAGCTGGTATCTTAATGGTCTATATTTAAATCTATCTTTATAAATATATAGTTAACTGAAAGGTAATGGTAAAATGAATAAATCAGTAGTATGATTCAACAATTATTTTACTTTCTAGATATAGTGTATTGTTTCAAATTTATATTTTACCTTATTTAATGGTAAATTCTCAAAAAAGAATATATAAACTACTTCAATTCTAGTACTTCTCTCTCACCCACCAGAACATTATAATCTTATAACAACCTTCTGTGTAAATTTTGCCTTATTAAAGATTCTGCCTTATTTTATTAAATAATTTTTGTGGAAACCCAATTCTATATTTTGGAAAAGTAACAGTGTTTTCTTCTTAACTAACAAGAATTGAGATTTTTTTTTAAAAAAATCTAAAATTCTCATTTTGTATTTGCCTGTTACTTGTTATGTCATTGTTTGTCTGTTTATTGAATTTATTCAGTACATGAATCTGTAAATTAAGTGCATGTTTCAGCATTTGTTCTCTGTGCTGGATGCAAGGCATAAAATATAAATAAAACCAGCTTCTTGATACTGGAAAAAAAAAAAGAAAGTTAAACACTTGCTTTTACGTCTTACTTTGAGATAGCTAAGAATGGAGGACCTAAAGATTTTCCTGTTAACAAATAGATGTTAATAATGTAATATACATGACTATTAATGAAAAATGTATACATTTATTAATAGTCTCTCCATCTAAAATGTTATATTTATTTTAGTTCAAGCAATAAACACTGTAATAGTTACTTACACTCTTCACCACACTTTCATACAAGATGTTAAACCCTGACTATTGAATTCTCTAGAGATATTCTAGAGCCTGCACCATGTAATTGGAGAGGAATCTTGTGGAGGCTCTTATCAGAGAGCAAAGAAGGGCAAGCTCATTTTTACCTGGAATTTAAGGATACCTTGTGAAGGACACAGTTTTTAGACTGATTATTGAAAGGGATGACACTGAGCTGAGGAGTAAGAATACTCCATGGCTCTTCCCCGCAGGCCATCAGCCCTCACTCCCCTGTATTTCCAGTTGACAAGAGGGTTGAGTGGGGTGTCCAAGAATAACAGTAAGGACATCAGCAAATGGCTATCACCTACATTCCCTCATGTGAGCCTCTCAAAACCCCTGTGAGAAAAATGCAATGAGCCCAAATTACAAAGGGCAAAGCTAAGGCTCACTTGCTAAAATCACGAAGCCGGTAAGGGATGGGCCCAGGATTTTCTCCAAGTATTAAGGCTTAAACACGCACACTGTTCATAATGGTTTCCTGTTGTCCTGTGTGTGCCAGAAGAATGATACCATATCAGCACGGATGTGCTCTGTTGTAACCAAAATGGAACTACACCAAAAGGAGCTATTTGTAATAATTTTAGAACAAAAAAATCTTTAAAAAATTATTTTGACGTAGATGACACCAATAAATGAAGGCAAATGGAGAAAGAGACAGGGCCAGCACCAGCATTAGATATTTAGAGTAATATTAGTTTAACCAACTTGTGCACACCAACAAGGAGAAGTAAAGAGAGCATCAGAAATCGATAGCACAATTTTAGTGTTAGCTACATTTAAATGAGACAGCTCTGACTCATTCAACAGTGACGTCAGGCCAAGCAGGTTACAAGGGGCACAAATATATTTTGGGGAAAAGTTGGAAAAGAAATGGTAAATTGGAACATATCACATCTCAATAACTTATCCCTGTCGATGGAGACTAAAGAATCATCAGGGTTCTTCCTGGAACTCTGAGGAATCTGTATGCAAAACTAAGCCTTCAGAGAAGGGAAGAGCACACATCACCTCATGCAGGGCCAGGATTATATGCAAATCACTGACAATAAATGGACCACGCAGATTGGGCAGTGAGTCCTAGGGCCCAAAGCAAGAGGCTATGAAGAATACTAGTTCTTAGAGCATCAGTGCCTTTGATCCTTACAGCCATGGAATCATCTGCACCAACATAGGAGAAGAAGAAAGTATCTGACTACCAATGAAAGGAAGATTTCTACTGTTCTTGGTGGTCGAGGCCAAAGCTTAGTAATATTTATTCTAAGGAAGCAAATTCTATTGCATCAACTTAATCCTTGTTGTATAACACTTAAACCCTGCCCAGTCCTTGGATCCCCCATTTTTTTATTCCTTCATAGTTTATTATCTTGATCTAACATTTATGGAAAGACTCCTCTGGTGTTGCTTTTAGGAGAAAGAACTGATTATTTCATGTAACAGATGTTGCTGTTTTACTCCAAAAGGGATAATTTGATCAAGGGCTCTCCAGAGCCATGTAACAAAAGATCTGAGTATGTTTTATTTTATTCTGCTTACATTTCTTGTCATCACTGGGGAAACGATGCTTTCTCTAACAATATTCATGAATTCCTTTCCTAAACTATAAACACTTTGGTTCTTGGTATCACTTTTCTATTGCATTGTTCTTATATAACTGCATGAAACTCATAGAAATGAATTTAAATTTAAGTTGAGCTATGAGATTCTAGAAGGCCAGAGAAGATGAGCTTGGAAGAAAAAGTACTCAGTTTAAAGCTGAACTTATTGCAAGTTTTGAGGCTGTGTCTTCTGTGTGTGGGAAGCTACTGGCAGGGGGACCTCCCAGCAGGTCTTCATCCAATACATTCTTAGATAACTGGGGCCTTTGGGTGTCATGAAGTGGTCACTTTCCTTTGGAATTTGTTCTTTCTTTTTACCTAGAAAAAGGGCAAGTGCACAGAAGCTTGTGTTTAAGAGAAGGGATTTATCCCCATTGTAACAAGAATTGTTTCACAAGATATTCATTACAGTTGTACAACAAGAAATCCTTGATTGTCTATCCTCCTCTTTATTGAAAATTTGAATACAAAAGCTATTATAAAGTGGATAGGAGGAGAGATGATGTTTGACAGTTGTACCCCACATCCACCTCCTCCAATCACCCACCCATACCTTCATCAGAGTGTACAAACACACATCCCCACAAGCATACATGGGCACAGCAAAGCCTGTGTCTTGGCCTCTTCTCAGAGCCTTCCCAGCTTCCCAGCTTGAAATCAGGTTATAACTTCTTTCATTCTCTGCATTTCTCATGTGCTGAGCACTTTTCAAGTCACCACTATCCATTCAATTTTTTTAAAAAATAAGAAGAAGAATGATGGAGGAGATTCACAGAATTTATTTATTTTTAATTTTTAAAGAGACTACAAATTAGAATTAAAACAAAAAAATGCAACTAATACAGATTTTCACTTAACAAAGTAATATGAATTTCATAGTATTTTTGTAATACATAGTGTTATCTTCCAACCAGTTATTCATATTGCCAGATACACACATGTAAAATTGGAAGAAGAAAGGACAAAAGAAAGAAATGTATAAGAAATTAAGAAGACAAAAAGGAGAAACAATTGAAAAAAGGAGTGGAAACAAATTAAAGTGCTAACTGCTTCTTTCTATAGACCAGCAGAAATGCACAGTACAGGTGTCCAAACCATCCTGCTTACATACATAGATAAATCTCTTTCCCCACTCCTTCTTCTGTCCTTTGCAACTCAATAACTTTCTTTTTGAGTAAGTTCATTCCCTTTTATCAGTGTCTGTGGTACCCTTCAGATGAGGAGACACACAATATGCCATCAAAATAGGCTGGCCAGATAGCTCAGTGGACTTAAGTGCCTGCTTAGGCAGAGTGCAGCAGCTGGGACTCGATCCCCTGCACCACAAGCCATGCTGACTCCACCCCTGGGATGCACTGAGCCTCTGATTGAGTATGGGTGTGGTGACGCATGCCTGTAACCTCAGCACCTGGGAGGTGGAAAACAGGAGGGCCACTACAAGTCTGATCTGTGTAGTAAGACCCAGTAGACCCTGTACTAAATACATAAAAAAATAATAAAGCAAATGTTGAAGTTTTTAAAAAAATTATTGTGGTGAAAGAAAAATTATAATTAACTTCCTCAAAATACCCCTGTCCACTTTGAACACACTTATCCCAATACCCTTGCTACTTTCTGAAGCAGTTCAGGAAGTCCTCTTTCATGAACATCTTTAGTTGTATTGTTGTGGCTACCTTGATATCAACTCATTTGCTTTCTGCTGGTGTTTTGACTGGGCAGGAGCCAGAAGTCACAAGGTATCAGATGTGGGAAGAAAGTGGATGAGGACACACCACGATGCTTTTATAAAGCTGCCTTTACATTGGATGCCATGGGGCAGCAGGATTCTTCATCACAACTGGGAAAGACAATCACACAGGACTTACAGAATGGCTTTAGAAGGTGGTGAGAACAATGGAATAAATGTGTTTGATGTGAGGGGGAGTATTTTGAGGGAGAATAATGGCAATGTGTCTCCTACTGTAATAAATTTTTAAACATTCACAATCTATTTGACCATGTAGTGTACAGTCCTAGGAGGCAAGTTCTCTAGTGAATGCAACTCTGCTTGCTCATAAATCCAAGCTGCCTAATTCCTCTCTGATGTGAGCTTTTAGAAAGTATGAAGATTATATGTGAGAGACCAGTATGGACCCTAGTACAAGAAGGTTCTGGAAACTTCTGACTAAGCAGGAGAAGCTGGAGTATGTTCTAGTTTGACAGCTGGCTCTGGAATATTCAGGGGCCATGAGTGGATCATTCAGGACACTTCTGTTCAACCCCCTGCTGAGGGAGGTGTCTGGGCTCATTAGCACTCACCCTAGGGGCCAGCCCTGGCTGGGAGGAGAAGTGAGAGCAGTCAATTTTCCCACTCATTAGCAACTCTGGGCAGACAGGGGTGGGAGATTGAAGCTATTGGCAAAATGGGAAGTTCGCTGCTCTGTGGGCACCATTAGCCATTCTAGGCCTTTTGGCCTCAGTCAGTCACCCAGAGTCGATTATCTGCTGGCTTCACAGAGAATGAGCAAGACAATGTTGCTGAAAGTATTATTTACTTTGCATCTTAACTCAATGAGTAGCTAGTGTTTTAACTCCCTGCATTTCCATGGAAGAAAACAATGGGCGTAAAAGTAACATGCGCAACCAAAAATTTCAGGAAAGCAGCAGTTAAATCCTTAGTATGTTTTGTACAACATTGCATAAAATTATTCTAAAAAATTTCATGAACTTATAATAAAAACTGTTCATATGAAATTAAAATGTAACTGGGCATCATGTATTTTATTGGTCAACCTTATTTAGCTGCCCCAACATGACATAATTATAGTGAGGTGAAATGAAATTGACAGATAAAGTGTACCTAATAGGTTGCTTAGCGTGTTTACCTTCTCAACCACCCTATAAGGTGGATGCCATTACGTACACTATATAGTAAGTTAACTAGAATTCATAGAAGTAAAATGGTATGGCCAATTACAGGTGAGAGGGAGCCTCTGATTCCAGAGTGGGTTTTGTTTTGTTCTGTTCTGTTTGATGCGATACTAGGGATTGTACTCAGGGCCTTCACATTGAGTAATGTCTTCTGTCCTCAGCTTGTTTTTAATATTTCTACTTTGTTACAGCATATTTCTAAGTTCATTAAGTTGCCCCAAACTGGGCTTGAACTTGATCCTCCTGCCTCAACCTCCTAGAGTGCTAGGCACATATGCCACCATGCCCACTTAGTGTATATATTTTACTGTCACACGAATTGCCTACTTCCTCTCTATACTTAAGCAGCAGATGGATGACAGTCCACCAGAGACCACCAGGGATACATGGAAGACAGTCCTCCATTCTCATTCAGCTCAACCATTCTGCTATGTAAAGCCTTGCACTGCTCTCTCTCTCTCTCTCTCT
>NW_004524666.1:9043237-9046995 GCF_000260255.1 Octodon degus | reverse complement strand
TGTGATCCTCTGTCACTGGGTCTTCAAACTCATATCTATAGAGTTTCTGCCAGATATTGTGCTATGTGTGTGTGTGTGCATACACTTGCATGTGTGTGCACATGTGTGTGTTTGTGTGCTGCAAAAGTAAATATAGTAATATAGTTAGAAACTAGTGAAATTGATCACCTAAAATGGAGGGGGAAGGGTATGGAAGGGGTGGCACTTCTCTGAGTATAATAAATGATCTAGTTTTGATTTTGAAAATGTACTACCATTTTGTTTATTTCTAAATATAATTGTGCATATCGAAGAAAATGGGATTCAAGCAACCATGATTGAGTTTCCAACAAATAATATGACCACACTGAGGAAAACTTAAGAAATATATTCAACTAATTTTGAATGCAGTAGTTAAACTCAACCTGAAGAGCTAATAAGCTACATCCCCCAGAGGCTCATGGGCTGGAAGTTTGGTCCTCACTGTAGCGATGTTTATGAGGTAGAACCTTTAAGACGTAGGGTCTAGGCCAGGTACTTGCTCATTAGGGGAACCTCCCTCAGAAGGGATTTCTGCTGGTTTTGAGGAGTAAGTTATTTTCCATGAGACTGAGTTGTTTTAGAAAGACTCATGAATTCCTCTGGGCTCCCCTCTCACTTGGTGCTTTCTCCCTGTCATGCATGCTCCCAACATGATGCCATCCGCCATGTGATGATAACCAGAGTTCCTGACCAGAGCCAACCAAAACTGCCATCATGATTTTTTTATTTTATTTTATTTTATTTTTTTTTTGCTTTTTACATATTTGGTACAGGGTCTCACTCTGTAGCTCGGACTCGTAGTGATTCTCCTGTTTGCATCCTCCCCAGCGCTGGGATTACAGGCATGTGCCACCACACCCAATCTCATTGGCTGTCTCAGTGTGCCCAGGGGCAAGGCTGGCATGGCATGTGGTGCTGGGGATCAAACCCTGGTCCTTGCACTTGGCTAAATAGGCACTTAGTCTGCTGAGCTATCTCGCTGGCCCTTGGCATCGTGTTCTTGAACCTCCAGAACTGTAAACTCAATAAGCTTTTCTTTACAAAGTACCTGATTCATGTATTTTGGCATAGCATCAGAAAATTGATTAATATATAATTAATTTATTGTTGCTGAAGGAATATGAGTAGCACTTCTGTGATTTTTTTCTTGTATTGCTATTTTAGGGCTAAGCAATAGAAGTAAATATTTCGATTTGGAGGGAAGAGTCAGGGTCTTCACTAATAAAGAAGACACGTATATGGACTAGAGAAAAGCCAAGAACCCTGTGGGCTAGGTTGGGAATAATAGTCACCCCTGTTTCTGTCCATTGAAGTGGCAATGACACTCCAGGAGCAGTGGTGTCAATCTTGCTTTCTAAATACCATGTCCCATCACAAGGAACCTGGAGTTCTCAGGAAAATGTTGATTCCAGGGTTTGGCAGGGCAAGTATATTAATATCTTGCTCCTAAATGTAAGAGAATATGAACACTCTGCATGCATCCCCAGTGCTCCACAGACTCTGTCTGTCTCCGTCTGAGTCCCTGGCCTCTTTCCTCTGCTCTATTATCAGAATGTCACTTTTTAAAAAGCTGACTCTGGTCAAGCTGAATGTGAAGGGTAAGTGCGTCATTCTGAGAGTGGATTTCAATATTCCCATGAAGAACAACCAGATAACAAACAAACAAACAAACAAACAAACAAAAAAACCCAAGGCTGTTGTCCTAAGTATCAAATTATGTTTGAACAGTGGGCTGGCCTGATGGTGTCCCAATGCCTGACAAATACTCCTTACAGCCAATTGCTGTAGAACTCAAGTCTCTGCTGGACAAGGCTGTTCTGCTCTTTGTTTAAAATGTACTTGGTACAGGGTCTTACAATGCAGCTTGGACTCATAGTGATCCTCCTGTCTTCGGCCTCTCCTGCACTGGGATTACAGGCACATGCCACCATGCTCAGTCTTGGTGGCCAGCTCAGCATGCTCAGGGTCAGGGCCGGCATGGCATATGGTCCCTGATCTTGTCTAAGCAGGTGCTTGGTCCACTGAGCTATTTCACTGGCCCCAGTGTTTTGTTCTTGAAGGACTGTGTACACCCAGAAGTAGAGAAAGCCTTATTGACCCATCAGTTGTTTCTGTCATTCCTGCTGGAGAATGTCCATGTTCATGTGTAGGTGAAAGGGAGGGAATGATGCTTCTGAGAACAAGGTTCAATCTGAGCCAGCCAAAATAGAAACTTTCCAAGCTTCCATTTCCAAGCAAGAGTCTATGCATGTCAAGGATGCTTTTGTCATTGCACACTGAGCCCACAGCTCTATGGTGGGAGTCAACCTGCCATAGACACTTTTGGAGTTTTGATGAAGAAGGAGCTTCACTATTTTGCTAAGGACTTGGAAACCTGGAGCAATCCTTCCTGGCCATCTTGGGCAGAGCTAAAGTGGTGGATAGGAT
Organism: Octodon degus; assembly: GCF_000260255.1. Taxonomy (NCBI): domain Eukaryota; kingdom Metazoa; phylum Chordata; class Mammalia; order Rodentia; family Octodontidae; genus Octodon; species Octodon degus. Next base: position 9,044,547 of record NW_004524666.1, on the reverse strand, counting down.
ACAACTGATTAATAATATGCTGGACAAAGTCAATGAGATGATTATTAGTGGTGAAATGCCTTTGACCTCCTTAAGATGCTCAATATGGAGTTTGGCATTTCTTTGTTTGAAGAAGAGGAACACAAGATTGTTAAAGATCTGATGTTCAAAGTTGAGAAGAATAGTGCAAAGATTACTTTGCCCATTGACTTTGTCCTGCTGACAAGTTTGATGAGGATGCCAAAGCTGGCTAAGCCACTGTGGCCTCTGGCATACCTGCTGGTTGGATGGGCCTGGACTGCAGTCTTGAGAGCAGCAAGAACTATGTTGAGGCTGTTGGCCATGCTAAGCAAAATGTGTGCAGTGGACCTATGGGAGCATTTAAATGGGTTTGTTCAGATCACCAAAGCCCTCATGGATGAGGTGGTAAAAGCCACTTCCAGGGACTGCATCACCATCATAAGACTTGGAGACACTGCTACATGTTGTGCCAAATGGAACACATAGCAGAGTCAGCCATGCAAGCACTAGGGAAGTGACAGTTTAGAGCTCCTAGAAGGTAAAGTCCTTCCTGGGGCAGATGCTTTCAGTAGTGCTTAGTGCTTTCCTTCCTTTTGATTCCTGTGCACAGAACCTTAATTTTTTAAAGCATTAACTGCTCCTTTTAAAAGTCCAGCAGAAATAGACAATATAATTATCCAAACCATTCTGCATATATACCTAAATATATCTTTTTTTGTTGTTCTTTTTCTCATCTGTTTTTCCTTCCTATGTACAGCTTCTTTCCCTTTCATAGTATCTGTTGTACCTTTTAGATTCTCATTACTCTTTCAGGTTCTCACTCTAGCACGATAATACAATGTGCGCACATGTATATCTGTTTTATTTCACTTACCAATATAGTCTCTAGCTGTATCCATTTATGTACAAAAGCCTCAAATTTATCTTTTTTATAGCTAAATAATACTCCATTGTGTAAAAATATCATGTCTTTTTATCCATTCCTCAGTTGATGGGCATTTGGGTTGATTCCAAGATTTAGCTATGACAGATTGCACTGCTATAAATATGGGTGCACATATATTGCTGTGATACAATGATTTCAGTTATTTTGAAAAAAATACCTAGGAGGGGAATAGCTGACTTGAATGGGACCTCCAATCCTAGCTTTTTGAAGAATCTCTATACTGATTTCCATAATGGTTGTACCAGCCTGCACTCCCACCAACAGTGGGGAAGTGTTTTCTTCTTCTTCTTCTTCTTCTTCTTCTTCTTCTTCTTCTTCTTCTTCTTCTTCTTCTTCTTCTTCTTCTTCTTCTTCTTCTTCTTCT
>NW_004524666.1:9041963-9043127 GCF_000260255.1 Octodon degus | reverse complement strand
TCCTCCTCCTCCTCTTTCTTTTTCTTTAATGTATTTAGTACAGGGTCTACAAGATCTCACTACAGATTGGATTCATAGTGATCCTCCTGTTTTCAGCCTCCTAAGTGCTGGGATTACAGGTGCTCACCACCATGCCCAGTCTTGTTGGCTGTCTCAGCCTGCCTCAGGGGTGTGGTCAGCACAGCACTCTGGGGATCAAACCCCTATTCCCTGTGTCTGCCTAAGCAGGCACTTCAATCCACTGAGATATCTGGCTGGCCCTTTCTTGACTTCTTGATGACAGCCATTCTTTCTTGCATAAGATGGTATCTCAGTAGTGTTTTAACTTGCATCTCTAAAATGACCAATGATGTTGAACATTTTTTCATATATTTACTTGCCATTTGTATTTCTTCATTTGTGAAGTATATTCATCTCAGATGCCCATTTTTTGATTGGGTCTTTGAATTTTGCAGACCTAATTTTTTTAACTCTTTACATGTTCTAGATAGGAGTCCTGTGTCTGAGGGACAGTCAGCTATAATTGTGGAAACATCTTGAAGGATGTCTCACTGGTCAAATCTATGGCAATTTTAGCACTAAAATGAGAAAGTGATAGCTTATAATTTTTTTCATTAGTTTATACTTTTATTAAATGAACAGTGTAGGGAAGGCTCATTAGAATAGAAAACAAACTAATGAACACACACTTGATGGAGTTAGAAAATAAACATTGCAACATTACAGTACTAATTGAGTTAGGCAAGATTCATTAATGGATGCTAAAATGATCAGGTGAAAGTCTCAGAGAATCTTTCCAAAGATGGCTTATTAACTACGAAGGAGCAACTAGTATCTTTATAGTGGAAAAATTGGCCAGTACCACTTCAATCAAACGATAAAAGTTAACATTACTAAGACAGAATTACCTACCCTATTGTGTCTTCGGATTTCATGCACCAATGATATATTGCTTATGATGTAATTCTGCACAAAACTTGTGACCCAAATTTACTGTAGTCATCTGAAGTCAACAAAAAAATCCAATTTGATAACATTTTACACATCACCTAGCCTGTGTTTTTCAGGACTGTCAGTGTTACAAATGACAAAGACAAAATAATTCGGAAAAATGTACCAATTAAATGAGTGAAACATAATTCTGGAACCAGTCTTAGATTTTGG
>NW_004524666.1:9015780-9030873 GCF_000260255.1 Octodon degus | reverse complement strand
GCTGCGCCTGGGCTGTGACTGGACTGTGTAACTTTTGCAGTTATTCTACAGGTGAAAAACATTTTTCAAAATAAAAAATTCAGACACCATTGGAGAGGTGAGGATTAGGTATGTCAGTTATAACTGAAGGTGTGGGATGGTTGAAGGACTTGAGTTATTGACAATGTACATGTACTGGAAGTCAGTCGGGACCTAGAAACCCTTCTTTTAAGTTAGTGTCTCAGTTACTTTTCTCTTATTATTGGGACCAAGTACCCAACACCCAAAATTAAGGAAGGAAAGATTTATTTAGCTCACAGTTAGTGGAGGTTTCAGTGCATACTCAGCTGGCTCCAAGGCAGAGTGGCACGTGGCAGAGGGCAGCAGTTCATGGTGGCAAAAGACAGCAAAGAGCCAAGTGAGGGGCAGTAGCTGTGGCTTCTAGCAAGCCTCTCTCCCCACCTCACATTGTAATGCAGGTTACCCACCCCAGGGTGGGAATAGCACTCATATTCATAATCCCAGCACTGGATAATGAATCAATACAAACTCTGGTAAGTGTACCACCTCTCTTCCTAGCTTATGTTGGGAACAATGTTGAAAATAAAGGACTAAACAAATAAAAGAAGGGGCACACAGAGATAAAATTATCTTGCTGAATGAGCCTGAGTTGGAGGCTGTTGGTTCAGGTCTGTTGGTCAGTAGGCCCTGTATACAGGGCTGGGCAAAGCTGGCCACCTCCACCTGCATGTGTTACCCCACAGGACCCCTGGAACACCAACAATGCTCCCCAATTGCTCATGCCCAACAGAGACAGAGAATGGCTAGGTTTGTGCTTCAGGAAAATCTCTCTCCTGTGGGACACCGTGCTTGAAATAGATGGCTCCTTCAGACTCCTCAGCCCATCTTCTGTCTGTGCTCAACCCGAAAAGCTGAAGGGAGAGCCTCACTTGAAACAGACTGCTCAACACCCTGATTCAGACTTTCTACCTCCAGAGCTGTGAGAGAATATATTTTTGTTGCTCAAGCCTTCTGGTATGGGGCACAAGATGGCAATCCAAGCAAACTAAGACACTGGGTGTGTTCCAGAGCCTCAGTGTGTCCTCCTCAGTACTACCTCCTTTTACTAAAACAATTATTTTACCAAACATCGACATGTGCATAATTTCAGAAGCCAAAATTTTGAAAAAGCTTATACTAAAAATATTAGTCTATAGCCCTCCTGCCATCCCTACCTTGAACTCAGCTCCTAGGAACAGCACTCTCTACTCCTTTTTTCATTATTATGGGACATGTTCAGTGCTTCTGTGTAATGTTAACACCACAATTCCCTGATTCATCAACTGTAAACACTAATTACTGATATCTTATAAAGATTTAGTGGTTTTATTTTACCCTTAACTACCACTTTATTTCCTAGATTAATGATGCCTCCATATTCAGTAAATGTTCAGTGTCAATGTGATTTTGATCACCTAGTTGTTGTTCACTGCCAAGACACACAATGTGACACAATTCCATTTCCTTTGTTATACAAATTTGTGTTTTCCTGTAGATATTAATGTTCTCTTTTCCTTGAGTTTAACTTTGATATTACTGTCACAAATTCTTCACAAATTCTCCAACAGAATTATAAAAACCTGAATGCTATTTTCCATATAGCTAAATCATCAATTAATCAGTTTGAATTTTGTTTCTGTTCCTGTTATCATACTTTTGATACCCATGAGTTTCATACCATTCTCCTAATGTTCCTTCCTTTTTAATGTTTTGGGAAAATAATTATATTAGAATTGTTGCTAGATGTGGTGACACATGCCTGTAGTCTCAGTTGCTCCAGAAGCTGAGGCTGGGCCACACAGAATGATCCCAACTTTATGAAAAAATAATTAAGACTAATTAAATGTAGAATTTTTCTTTACATTCCCAGTAGATTTTATTTATTTTTTATTAGTCCATATTTGCAGTAAATGGCATTTGCATTCCTTGTGTGGAGTCAGGGCTCACGCATGCCACTCTTATCCTTTTCTTCATCCCCTTCACCTCCCCTTCTTCCCCCAACCTCCAACTCTCGATCCCCTTCTGTCTTAGGTACTCTTCTCTCATTGCTGGGACAAATACCTGACACTCAAAATTAAGGAAGTAAAAGTTTTTTAGCTCACAATTACTGGAGATGTCAGTCCATACTTGGCTGGCTCTAAGGCAGTGTGGCACAGAGCAGAGAGCAACCACTCATGGCAGTGGCAAAAAGCAAAAGAGCAAGGGAGGAGTAGCAGCAATAATAGTTTCAGAGAGCAAGTCTGTCTCGCTTAGGTCCCATTCAGGCTGTCTGCCTCGGCTGGGTGCAGCACTCACATAATCCCAGCAGCATTCACACCCATAATCCCGGTAGATCATGAGTTAGTCACAGAGTCTAGAAGTCTACCTCACGACTGCATGAGACTTTGGGGGGAAAACTAGACACAAACCATAACACTTTCCCATTTAAAAAACATTTCCCTACTTCCTTTTATCTCTCATTTTTCTTTTTTGCTTTTTACTTATAATGTGGATTTCTCACATAAGAGAAGCCATGCAATATTTAAGTTTGTGTGTCTGATTTATTTCACTTAACATACAGTTGCAGGATGCATCCACTTTTATGCAAATGATTTGAGGTCATATTTATGGCAGGGTAGTAGTCCATTGTGTATAAATACCACAGCTTTAATCCACTCATCTGTTGATTTCCAAAATTTAGCTGTTGGGAACTGTGCTGCAATAACCATGGGTATGAATGTAGCACTATAGTATGATATCTTTAATTCTTTTGGGAAAACCCCTAGAAGGACAATAGCTGGGTCAACTGGTATTCATAGTTTTAGTTTTTTGAGGAATCCCATAGTGTCTGTGCTAGTTTACATTCCCCCCCAACAAGCCCTCTCTCCCTCCACAGCCTCACCAACATTTGTCATCACTGTATATCATTCATTGATAGTGGACATTGTTTCTGGGGTAAAATAGAATTCCAGTGTTATTTCCTTCTTATGGCAAACTTCTTAGTTTAGGGGTGCTTTCCCTCTCTGAGGCTATTGACTATAGGATTTTTGTTTTATTGTTTTCAGTTTGCCTTTGCTGTCTACTTTCATACCTATTTTCCATGTTAAAAGTTTCCCTAATTGCTTGAGGACTCTTGGGCCATTTATTAAACCTCAGTGTTGATCCAGGCACTGTGTGTATGAAGGGAGGGGCCGTGTGTGTGTGTGTGTGTGTGTGTGTGTGTATAAAATGGGGTTTGTGGGGTGATTTAGAGAGGACTCCTTTATCTTTTTTTCTTCTTGTTCCACCTATGATTTTCTCTCAACTTTTCTCTGGAGCTGTTCAATTTCTATAGAGAGAAGCCCTCAGCCTCCTCCCTGAGGGCTGTAGTCTCATGTCTGCCTCCTATGAGTGTAAATGAAGAGGACTAGGGGCCTACTAGTGTGTATGTTAACATTCACTCTAAAAATAGACTTCATCCCCTTTTCTGAGGCTGAAGCCTCTTGGGGTCTTGCTTTCCAAGAATTCATCTCCTCCTTAGGGGACCCCCTAACTGCTCCAGATGGATAAGTAATCTAGGATCTAATTTTTCCTTAATAGAATTTCAACCAAGCCCCCTGTTTTTACCTCAGGCCCACCACTACCTCTGACTGGTCAGGTGTCTCTGCTTTCTCTCTCTCTCTCTCTCTCTCTCTCTCTCTCTCTCTCTCTCTCTCTCTCTCTCTCTCTCTCCCTCTCCCTCTCCCTCTCCCTCTCCCTCTCCCTCTCTCTCTTTCCCTTTGGCAGAACCAGGAATTGAACTCAGGCCCTTGCACTTGCAAGGGAAGCACTTATTCTACTGAGCCATGTCCCCAACCCCTGCCCCTCCCCTGGTTCTCACTGCAGCCTAGGCTCCTGGAGCCAGTTCTTTGGTCCAAATGGCATTTGCATACTCTGGTTTCTCTTCAAATCATATAAATCTTTCGCCTCTTACCAAATGGCATTTGCAGGCCTGGTTTCCATTCTACCAAAACCAGTGGTGGTTCTCATTTGTTGTGGTTTCTTCCCTAGTTCTGTGTAGCCTTTGGGATTTGTGCATATGCATTTTTACTAATTCATCACATTTTGGTGTGGGTTTAGGAGGGAGCAGGGAGAGATAGCCATGCCCAAGTGGCCCTGCTTAACTGGAAGGTCATTCCTTGTGCCCTTGTGAGCCTACCCGTGCTTCTGCACCGCACTTCCTCTGTGCTCCATCTCGTCTGTTGGGACTTGTCTACCCCACCAGTGCACCTGGGGACAGTGGTCTATTTGCATCCAGCCCCCAGTGTAGATCCATGACATGCAATAATTACTGACTGAGTTGAATAGAACTATCCACTGGAAATCACACCACTTCTCTCTGGCTGTCTTAAGCATAGCCCTACTGAGAGGTTTTTAAAGATTGATCAGAAATAGCAAACTCCTACTCATATAATGCCATATTTACAGTACATATGGCTTTTCCTGGCTTTTTCAGAGATGTGCTTTTTTACTTAGAAATAATTGCTCTTTAAAGGTTAGAAATTCTCCTTAGTTACCAGGTAAGTGAAGTTAATAAGCAAAGTTTGCTGACTAGCACAGAACAAAATGTAGAGTAGGTTTTCCCCTCTCTGCTCCAACAGGTCATGTGTTCATATAATTGAAAGAAAATTGACATGCGTTATCTATAATGCATTTCTCCCATGCACACAAATTGAGCTAGACATGAGGGGAAGAAGTCCTTTGAGGCTGAAGCAAAAGCTGTTCAAAGGAGAAATTTTACCTTTTCCAGAAATTTAATGGGGCGCTGTTCCATGCTTCTAGGAAAACCTTCTGAAATGGGCTGTGTCTGCTATCTAGGGCTTCTGCAATAAATTACTGCAAAATGGAGGTTGAGACAACTACTTCTCACAGTGCAGGAGGCTACATCATGGAATGAGCAAGGCTGATCCTTCTGGAAGCTCAGCAGAAAAATCCTCTCCATACCTGGGTCCCAGTGCCTGCTGGTGACAGGTCAGACCTGACTTTCCTTGGCTATAAAGGAGAAAAGATATAATTTCTTTTCTCAACCCTCACAGCTTCTTTGCTGAAATAGATTCCTATTGACAGAAGGCAGATTAACTCTGGGAAACAGGTAATTTTAATAACATGCTGTCTTAGTTACTCTTGTTAAAACTGAGACAAAACAGCTGGCACCTGAAGTTAAGGAAGGAAAGGCTTATTTAGTTGTGGAGGTTTCAGTCCATAATCAGCCGGCTCCAAGGCAGGGTGGCATGGCAGAAGGGCAACTGTTCATGGTGGCAAAAACAGCAAAAAGCAACTAGTATCTTTCTCTCCCTTTTGTACCCTATCTGAGCTCCCAGGATTAGGGCAGTGCCAAACCAGCCAGTGGGCTGATCAGACATCCTTCATCCCAGCATCATACATTCTAGATTCAGCCACCTCTGAAAGAGCCCTAAGACTGAACGAAGCTTTGGGGGGACATCTAGACACAAACCATAACACATGTTGTGCCTGTCATGTGGGAAAGAAGCAGCTCTCCAGAACACAACCTTTCCTCAAACCAGTAGCTTGGGTCTCTGTCTTAAAGACAATTCAACGAAGAGCAGTAGGCATTAGGGTGACAAGGTAAAGGAGCAAGAAGTTTGCAGCTTTAAAGGCTGGAGAACTGCGGGAAGATCATTCTAGTGTCTTCTGGGACTAGCTTAGGCCTGGAGGGTGGATTTTCATCCCCTTTCTGGGGAAAAGAAAGCCAGGGAAAGACAGAGAGGGGTAGCATAGCCCTTTGTCTGTGCAAATCTTCCTGCACGCTGTAGTCAGGCCATCAGGGAAAGGCTTCTATCTATAGCTTGATAATCCTTGGTATTTTACAGAAAAATGCTTCTGTTTCCTTCAGCTTGCAGCTGCCTGGTCACAGTTTCTTTTCCCATCTTCACCTTCTTCCTGCTGTGTGTGCACTGGGATCTTTTCAATTCTCCCTTTCATTGTAAGGGCTTTAGGACCCATCCTAAGCTACAGCATGATTTCACTATAGCTTGACTATGTGCAAAGACCCTAATTTCAATATTCTAAGGTTCTGAGTGGACATGACTTTTTTTTGGAGGGCGGATATTATTCAATCCAATACATTGCTCCCAAACCCATATCTTCCTTCTCCTACTTTCTATAATTTTAGAGATGTTCATAATCAAATACTTTTGGAGTGTTAACATAGGGGGAAGGTCCATTAATATGAAGCCTCTGGAAGCTGGGCTTGCAAGTGAGGTGCCCCCTTGGACCGAGGTTCCTAACATTGCACATCGGGTCACTCCTGCTGTCCAGACATCAGTAGCTTTTGGAGTGAGCCAGGGATGCAGATCACTTTCCAGGACTCTTCCCCAGACCTTTGCTGAGAAGGCTGCCTTTTCTGAGATCCTCCGACCCCAGCTGATGCAGACCCCACATGTGCGTGCTCTTGCTGACAGCAGAGAAGACATCTTGGGCACCTTATGTCTGTTACATCTGGTCCTTCATTTGATTTTGAAGAAACTCCCCCAGGACTGCAAAGACTATTTGTGTAAGGGCGATGTGAGCAATATACCCACATTCAATTTTATATTATAGAAATGATTTGTTTGTATTTATCATAGTAATATGCTTGTCATAAAAATTTCAAAAGCCCTAAAGCATAGGGGAGAAATCACTTATAATTCCATCCTAATGCTGTTATTCTTTTTTTTTTTTTTTTTTTTTGGAACTGGGGATTGAATTCAGACCCTTGCGCTTGCCAGGCAAGTGCTTATTCTACTGAGCCATCTCTCCAGCCCCCTAATGCTGTTATTCTGATGAATGTTCTTCCAATGATTTTTTTTTCTGTGCCTCTATAAATGCAATTGTAGTTGCAAACATGAAGTTAAGTGGTTTTCGTGCCTAAATTCTCTGCTTGTAATATATCATTAAATACATGTCAGTAGTGTGTGTAAATAAACATTTCCCACTAAGTGTTCCTTGGATTTTGAAAGGCTGCATTTAAACCCTTTATTGAGAATATTCTCTAATTATTTAACCAACCATCATAAAGAAGTTGCAGGAAGTTATCCTATAGTCAAATTATTGAGACTAAAAGACAAAGATCTATAGGAGCACAAACCCTGCCTACCTTCTCCCCTGCTGTGAAGCTATCCCCACAGAACTCTGCCACTTCCACTACTGTCCCCACCACAATCTCTACTCCAGTTCTAAGATAATGGAAGGTAGAGGAGGCATCAGATGGAGGTTCCTGACCCAGCAGGGAATGGCTCATTTGGAATCCTGTCCAAACGAAGCACAGGATTTGAAAATGTCTGGACAGACAGTCAGGCACCTTGTTCCTTGATCATTTGCTTAATGAATAAAATTGCTGACCTGCATTCTGTACTGAAATAGCCGGAAAAAGGAAGTGGAGAGAGAGAGAGGGACCTGCAGAGAGAGGGGGCCCTGCTGCTGCCTCCACTGCACCTCCTTCACTAGGCCAGGGACGAGTGAGCTGCCTGTGGGCCAGTGGTTCCCAAGAGAGAAGCCAAGCTTGTGCAGCCTTGTCCCACCCTGCCGGGAGGAAATCCACTGACAGGAAAATAAGCTCAGCAGCAAGAGCCTGTGGGGTTCTCTAATATCAGCTGGATGTAAGGGAAGAGGGCCACAGAATCTGCCTCCACTTTAAGGGAACTATGCTGAGGGGAAGAGCTTATGTAAGTGCTCCATCAGCGGCTGAGCACATGCATGCCTAATACTCGGGGGACATAGGTCTCAAAAAAGGGCCACATGAGGCAGACTTGTCCCTTTCCTACCTCTTACACTCTTTGACATACCCCACCCCAGGTCCTGGAAGCAACAGAGTGAGGAAAGAAAATGGACAAAGGCCAGCTCACACCCCACCCCAGAGCTGGTCCTCAGCAGGACAGGGCATAGGTACTCAGGGGTAAGAGAGGACTGGTTGGCAGCGTGAATCATTGGCATTTAATATCAGCATGCCATGCACCCAGAAGATGCACCTCTAGGAACTTATTGAGGGAATAATCAAAACTATACTTATATAGTACAATAATTTCCATGCATAAAAATACTTCCCTGAATCCTCAAAATCTGTATTTTGTTTTTGTACTGGAAATCAAACTCAGGACCTTGTGCTTGCCAGGCAGTCACTTGTGGTACTGAGCTGTATCTTCAGCCCCAAAGCTGTAATTTTTATGTTAAAAAGCATATATTGCTTCAAAGTTCAAAGAATTCTAAAGATCTAATTTTTATATGCATTTATGGTATAATAGACTTTGTAGTACATAGAATCATTCAAAATTAAAAAGACGTTATATTAGGGGGGTTTTTTAGAACAGAATGTATTTACTGGGAGAAAGAAAACTTCTGTCCAAGAGAGGGACAGGAGGGGACTCAAGTGGGTTGCCAAGGAACCTGCCTTTTCTAGGGATTTTTATAGAGCAAAACCATGAGGTGAGTCGGGTCTAGGTGGAAAACATGGGAACTCGCTAGGTGGGTGTAAGATGGGACAAAACTATGGTCCACCAGTAAGATGACAAGTATAATTGCTCAGGTAAAATGGATTAAATCCAGATCAAGTGGGGAAGCAAGTCACACATCAAGCAGGCATGAATACAGAATAGGAGCTAGAAAAGAAGTTTTAAATAGTTAGCCATTACACAGCGCTGAGGACACAGTGTTCCATGTATTATAGCTGGGGAGAAAAACTACCTCAGAGGAAATGCTGCAAAATAATAGCTATGGGTATGCGCAGGGGCTTGTGAGCCATCTGTTTGGCTATGCACAGCAGGGATTTATGTCTCTGCTCTGGCATTGTTGGACCTCAGGTGGAAAATCAAACAGAGTGCCTCAAATGTTTATGGGAAGAAACTTCTGGGGCTTCTTCATTCACATAGGTGGCACCTGTCATAGGTGACTGGATCATTAGACTCATGTGGGGCAGTTGACCAAAGAACCTCCATCTGGCCCTGCCTGCTAAGTGGTGAATCTCACAGTATGGAAGCTTGGTTCATAAGGGGTCCTCAGAGGATTCCCAGAGAGAAGCACATGGCAACTGCATGAGTTTTATGATCCGGATTTGTAAGTAAGTGGTGTCACTTTCATCATAGCACATTGGGTAAAGCAGCTACACATACCACTCTGACAGAAGCAAGGGGACGTGGTCTTATCTTTCAAAAGAAATGGTGTTACGTTACTGTAGACAGAAGTCTTAATGTGTAAAAAAGCTGGAACAAAGTGTTCTGGTACCAAGCAGTTCTCCAACTCTCTGACCCCAACCAGGTATCCAACAATGCAGCTCTAAACGATGCAGTACCTGAAGTCCGTACAGACTCTCAAAATTATACGCTCAGTCTTACATGACTACCCCCATGTTAGGCCCCAGTTACAAGCACCTGACCCACAGCCTACTTGCACTTCAGTCTTTGACTATAAATTTGGGGATTCCTATGCCTCCTCTTTCAGATTTGATAGTTTGTTAGAATAACTCAGTACTGAAGAAAGCACTTAGCTTACAACCACCAATTTATTATAAAGGCTAAAGCTCAGGAACAATCAAATAAAACTGACTCATAGGGCAAGGGAAGCAGGATCTACCTACCAGCCCAGACACTGCCCAGCCTCACAGTTTGGCTACTGTGATCAAACCTCATTACCTAGACATGACTGATTGAATCAATATTTGGTGATCCAATTCCATCTCCAGTTTCTCTACCATCTGTGGGAATGAGGGGCTAAACAATTTTTAAATTAACATGATTAATCTTTCTGGTAGCCAGGCCCCCTCCCTTGGTGAGTATTTTTTATCAGATGAGAGATAGTCAAATCATTCAGGGAATCCCAAGGGCTGTAGGAGCTCTGTCAAGTAGCTATGGATGAAGACTAAATAAACCATACATGTATTTTTTTTATTATACCACAACAGAATACTAATAATTAATATGCAAAGCATGGGGCTGGAGACAGGGAATCTAACAAAGAGGAAACTGCTGTACCTACTCTTGAGAAGCTCAGAAGTAGAAGGGAGGCAGGAACATAAACCAATTTTGTCAAATACTGTGAAATAAGCACTTATGGGGACTCAGAGGAAGAATGACTAATTGCACAGTGAAACGTGCTCTTAAATGTTTTTCCAGTAAAGAAGGCATTATTTGTTTTTCCATGTTCCCTTGATTGCTCAAGACTGCCATGAGGGTATTGTTCACAGAGTGAATGTTTTCATCAAGGTGCCATGTGACTGGCAGGACACATGCATTTCCAAGTCAAGCAGTAGAAAATTGGATAGGGATGCAGAAAGTCACTTGGCAAATAGCAATGGTCTGTGCCTGCTATGACAAAGCTTTAGAGCTTTCAACAATAACAAAGAGGCAGGTGAGACAACTGAGCGATCTAAGCACCTGCCTGGCAAGCACAAGGGCCTGGGTTCAATCCCCAGTACTGCATGCCATGCCAGCCCTACCCACAGGCACGCTGACTGGCCACAGAAGCTAGACATGGTAGCACACACCTGTAATCCCAGCACTGGGTAGGCTGAAACAGGAGAGCTGAATATAATAGTGATACCTTGTACCAAATACATAAACTTAAAAAAAACACTTACAATAAAATAATAATAATAAAGAGCCAGCTGCAGCACACATGTCATAGGTTCCCCACAACTGGTCTATGCAGATGTGTTCTTCATAAGACAGAGTAAAGAAGGAGAAAGCTTCTCAGCCTTGAAGATAGGCTGGGCTCTGGATTCTACACACATAGCATGTGTTCCCTTAGCCCCACACTCTGACCCTGCCAAACAACCCATGACATTTGCAACAAGGGCAGGACAGGAGGTCATTTATGGTACGTATAATCCTTTAGGAGCCATAAATCAAACTAGCAAACCAGTGAACAAACAATATTGTATTATCTTACTTTGACAAATATGTTTAACATGACACAGAAGGGCCAGGTTAAAATTTAGAGTCCCAGCGCTGAATGGTGACCTGTGAGACACACACACACACACACACACACACACACACACACACACACACTTTTTCATTTTAAAGAAAAGAAAACAATAAAACAGGTTAGTAGGAGAGTAATAATAGTTAAAACATCATGCATTATCTTCATAGTAGTTATTTAGAGTACAAGACAGGCATGAGATCTTATCCAAATGTTATTAGCACAAACTTTTCTTTTTAAATAAGTAAGAGAAATTAACTGTATAACTATTTTTTGTAACAACAATCAAACTCAAGACCTTGTGCTTACCAGGCAGGGGCTTATGCCACTGACCTATCTCCCTGGACCTATATATCTTGTATATACATATATTTTTTTCCTTTCCCTTCCTTTCTCCTTTCCTGGATCACATTTTGTCTTTTCTTTTGAAGTTTCTGCCAGATCTGTAATATCTCTTGTACATTTGGGATCTTATTCACTCTTTCAGTTTCTCACACTAGTGAGACAATATGATATTTACATATGTGGGTTTATTTCACTTATGAGTATGGTCTCGAGTATAGGCATCCATTTACCTACAAAAGTCTCCAATGTATCCCTGTTTATGATTTAATAGAACCCTATTATATAAAAACTATATCTTTCCTTTGGTTGATGGATTTGGGGTTGTTTCTTTTTTATGTAAATAATTGTTATAGTTTATTGTTTAGGGAACAGTGACAACAAGAAACACCTGTACATGATCAGATGACACTTGATTTTTTTCAGATATCTCAAATACTTGTTTCAATACTCTGTCTTAATGGTATGTGGAAAATGCAGCAGCATCTACCATTCTAGCGGTTTCTCTGTTACTCAGTGACTGGTCCACTAGCGAGGTGCCCATAAATGAACTTCTGTCCCATCTAGTGGGCCACAGCTACTTCCTCTCCCATGGCTTTCAGGCTTTGTTAGAAGTAGGGGACTCTTCTCAGCTTGCTCCTTCCTTGGGTGCTCTCGCAGCCTTAGAGGTAGGAGAACCTTCTCCCCATACTTGCTATTCCTGTATGTTTTAGGCTTCTTTTATTTTTTAGGTTCACTTAAAGAACATTTTAGCAATCATCCTTTATTATTAGTTAATAATTCTTTATATTAAATTTTTTAATTTTTATTTTATTTTATTTTATTGAGAAAAAAATTGCAATGTGACAGCTTCAAAACAAGTTGGTAGGAGAGTTACAACATTTACACATTGTATACTGTTGTCTTTGTAGTAGTCATTCATAGCACAAGATGCAGACATGATGTCCTCTGTCCAAACACTATCAGTACAAGTCTTTCTTCTTGTTGAATTAAGAGAAAGTACCTATACATCTATCAACCATTTTTTATATACAGATACAAAATTGTCTTTCATTCATATCACTCTTTTTTGTTCAGTTTTGTCAGAGATGGGCAATCCATTGCCATCCAGATATTGTAGGTGCATGAATTCAGCAAAATATTCCAATATAGTTCAGTAGTCCACAATAGTAGTGGGTTATCCAGAGGACTGGCAATGTCCGAATCTGATGACTTGAGCCTTTCACAGCTCAACATATTAACATGGCTTCACTTTTCATACCTCGTTTCTACATTTTTCTGCTGGATGGTTAAGATCAAGATAAAGCAAGACCTATATAGCAAAAAATGTAACTTTTGTATC
Organism: Octodon degus; assembly: GCF_000260255.1. NCBI lineage: Eukaryota > Metazoa > Chordata > Mammalia > Rodentia > Octodontidae > Octodon > Octodon degus. Next base: position 9,018,239 of record NW_004524666.1, on the reverse strand, counting down.
TGACATGGTCAGTCAAGTTGCCTCAGGACTTATCCCGAAACCCTGTACCACACTTTGTGGATCCTTAGTCAGTGTCGGCCAGGTGATTGACTCACAGCCAATGCTTGACCAATTTGCACTCTGTGAAAGCCTGAGAGAATGTTTTCTCTCCATGTGACTCTCTTTAGGCACACACTACATCATCAATCACATTCCTCTGTGGTTCCATAATCTCCTTGCTCAGAAAATTTGGGGCACAACTGAGTTACATGATGTTACAGTACAGGTTCTCCTATATCCTGAGTCCTTGCTGACCTTGAAAGACTAGGACCAAAATGTTGGCTGTCCTTGTAGTCCTTCTTTTTCTCTAATTTTTGGTCTGCAAACTTAGGTTACATAAGAGAAGCTTATTATTACCCTACAACATGTGCAGGTGAGTTTAACCTCACTATCTGTCTGAATATCAAACATCTTAGGCATAAGATGGAACATGTATTTTCCATCAAGTATTGATACATTAAACTTTAAATCTTTACTGAATATGGAAAAAGAATTTTTAAAATATTTAAAAATATGAATAAACAGTTACATATTTTTACACAGAAATTTAGAAATGTAACCATATACATCATTGTAGCAGGACAGTCTTGTGACTTTTTTTCTTCTTGTCTCTTTTTTTTTCACTTATTACCTTTTTTTTTAAACAAACAAGCAAAAAAACATTTACTTGAGATACACTCTGGCCATAATTGGTATGTCATGACAAGCAGTATGTATTTAGAAGACCAGAATGACAGGCATTCCAAGCATGACCCCACTATTACACATTGCTTTCTTTGGTGTTGTGGCTCAGTTCATATATATCAGCATATATAGTTAGTCAGGGTGAGAATCCCACCAAGTAACTGCTAGTTTCAAAAACCTGCTGATAGTTCTCAGGATCATTGCCTTAGCCATCTTATACATATAAATGTATGGTTTTGCCCCTGTCATGTTTCCTAGCTTTCCTCCTTGCCCTTTTCGTAGTCTAATCCTGAGTTCTTGCTTTCCTTTTCATTGTGTTATACATTTTTATTTGTATTTCTTCTTTTGAATTCTTATATTAAGGAGATTATATGATATTTACACATGTGGGTCTGGTTTATTTCACTTATGAGTATATCTTCAAGTGGCATCCACTTAAATATGAAGGCTTTGAGTTTATCATTCTTTATATCTGAGTAATACTCCATTGTATAAAAATACCACATCTTTTTCATCCATTCTTCAGGTGGCAGGCATCTTGGTTGTTTCCAAGATTTGGCTGTTACAATTTGTGCTGCTATAAACATAGGTACACATATATCACTATGATATGACATTTTCAGTTCCTCCAGGAAAATTCCCATTAGGGGGATAGATGGTTTTAATGGGATTTCCACTCCTACTTTTCTAAGGAGTCTCCACACTGATTTCCATAATAGTTGCACCAGCCTACATTCCCACCAGCAGTGGAGAAGGGTTCCTTTCTCCCCTCAGCCTCTCCAACATTTGTTGTTGGTTGATTTCTTTATGATAGCCATTGTTTGTGGAGTGAGATGGTATCTCAGTGTTGTTTTAATTTGCATTACACGGATGGCTAGTGAAGTGGACCACGTTGTCATATATTTATTCACTTCTTTTATTTCATCCTCTGAGAAGTGTGTGTTCATCTCAGATGCCCATTTCTGGAATGGGTCTTTATATTTTGAGGTGCTAATGTTTTTTAGTTCTTTATATATTCGAGAGAGTAGACCTTTATCTGGGTGCTTATTTATCATGGTTTTTTCCAAATTTGTGGGTTGTCTTCACTTTGTTGATTATTTCTTTTGACATGCAAAAACTTTTCAATAAGAGGAGGTCCCAGTTGTTAATTCTTTCAAGTGTTACCCATGCAATTTGATTTTTGTTCATGAACTCTTTGCCTATATGTCTTCAAGAGTTCCTCCTACTTTCTCTTCCAGGAGATTTAGTGTTTCTGTTTTAATGTTTAGATCTTTAATCCATTTCGACTTAATCTTACTACATGGTGAAAGACCTGGGTCAAGTTTTAGTTTTCAGCATATAGAGAGCCAGTTTTTCCAGCACCATTTGTTAAAGAGGCTATCTTTATTCCAGTAAGCATGTTTGGCCCCTTTGTTGAAGATCAGGTGGCTGAGTGAGTTCATAGAGGCCTCTGCATCTTCTAATCTATTCCATTGATCCTCAGGTCTATTTTGTTGCCAATACCATGCTGATTTTATCACTGTAGTTTTGTAGCATAATTTCAAATCAGGAATTGTAATTCCTCCTGCCTTGCCTTTTTTGTCTAGGATTGCTTTTGCTATTCTAGGTCTTTTCTGTTTCCACATAAATTTTAGGAATGATTTCTCTAGGTCTGGGAGGTATGTTATGGGTAGTTTGATAGGGATTGCATTAAATTGGTACAGCAATTTTGGGAGAATTGCCGTCTTCACAATGTT
>NW_004524666.1:9014497-9015541 GCF_000260255.1 Octodon degus | reverse complement strand
GGATTGAACTCAGGCCCTGTGCTTGCCAGGCAAGTGCTTATTCTACTGAGCCATCTCCCCAGCCCCTTCACTTCCTTTTTTAAAGAGATTTTTGACTTCTTTAGTTAGATGAATTCCAAGGTATTTCATTTTCCTCGGTGCTTTTGTAAAGGTATTGTTTCTGTAATTTCCCTCTCAGTGTGTTTGTTATCTGTATAGAGAAATGCTACTGACTATGGGTGTTGACTTTGTATCCTGCTATGCTACTGAATTTGTGTATCAATTCTAGTAGCTTCTTGGAGGAGTTTTTTTAGTCTTCTGAGTGATGTATCATGTCATCTGCAAATAATGATAATTTAACTTCTTTACCTATTCTTATTCCTTTTATTTCTCTCTCTTGTCTAATGGCTCTAGCTAATGATTCCAGAACTATATTGAATAGGAGGGGTGATAGAGGACATCCTTGTCTTGTGCCAGATCTGAGAGCAAAAGATTGCAGTTTTTCCCCATTTAGAATTACATTAGCCATTGGGTTGTCATAGATGGCTTTTATCAGATTGAAGTAGAGATCCTCTATTCCAATTTTCTGTAGGACTTTGAGTATGAATGAGTGTTGGACTTTGCTTTGTCAAAAGCCTTTTCTGCATCAATTGAGATAATCATGTGGTTTCTAGTTTTGGCTCTATTGATATGCTATATTACACTTATAGATTTGGGTATACTGAACCACCCTTGCATCTCTGGGATGAGTCCTACCTGGTCATGGTGTATGACCTTCTTGATGATTTGCTGTATTCTATTTGATAGGATTTTTTTATTGAGGATTTTTGCATCTATATTCATGAGAGAGATTGGCATGTAGTTCTCTTTCTTAGTTGCGTCTTTCCCTGGTTTTGGTATGAGTATAATACTTGCCTCCAGGAATGATTTTGGGAGGATTGCTTCCTTTTCAATTTCATTGAAGAGATTGAGAAGTATAAGGATGATATCGTCTGTAGATTTCTTGTAGAATTCATCTGTGAATCCATCATGATCTGGAATTTTCTTTGTTGCTAGGTTTTTTTT
>NW_004524666.1:9010759-9013387 GCF_000260255.1 Octodon degus | reverse complement strand
AAAAAAAAAAAAAGATTTGTCTTATACAGTTGGGTGCTCCCATGTTTGGCGTGTATATATTTATGAGTGTTACATCTTCTTCTTGAATTTTTCCCCTAACCAGTATATAGTGGCCTTCTTTATTTCGTTTGATCATTCTTAGTTTGAAGTTGAGACTGCCTGAGAACAGAATTGCTACCCTTGCTTTTTTCTGAGGTGCTGGGGTGTGTCATATCATTTTCCATCCTTTGACTTTCAGCCTATGAGTTTGTTTATGAGTTAAGTGTGTTTCTTGTATACAGCATATTGTTGGATTGTGTTTCCTAATCCACTGTGCCTGTCTTTCTTTTAATTGTTCTCATTCTTTTAATTGTTCTTGTTCTTTTAATTGGTGAATTGAGTCCATTTACATTGATGGCTGTCTTAGTTAATTTTTACTCATTGCTGGGACAAACACCCAACTCTCCAAATGAAGGAAGGAAAGGTTTATTTAGCTCACAGTTAATGGAGGTTTCAGTCCTTATTCCGCTGGCTCCAAGGCAAATGATAGCAGTTCATTGAGAGAAAACAATGAAAAGCAAAGAAGGAGCAGCAGCCATCAAGCCTCTGTCTTGCTTCTAGGCTCACTGCCGCTCAGCAGTGAAGATCAGAGCTCCTCCAAAGTGGCAAGGCTGGGAAGATCAAGCTCCTCCAAAGACTGAGACTTTTCCACGGAAGTGGAGAGGGGTGGCAGGAAGTCAGGCAAGGTGGCAGGAAGCCTATCTCAATTCCTGGGCCCTGCCCACCTGCAGGGCGAGGCCTCCACTCTGCCGGAGCTGATTCAGCCAAGTTGACACAATATATCAACTAACACAATGGTTATAGTTGAGATGAATTGATTTATGCTCAGACATGTTATTTACCTGCTGTTGTTTACTCTTTTTTGTCCTATGTTTAATTGTTTGCCCTATTTAGTGGGTTCCTTCTGCTCTCATTCATGGAGTTCTGGTCATTTTGGTCCCTCTCTAGAATATCTTTTAGTAATCTGTGTACGGTTGGCTTTCTCATCATGAAATTCTTTAGTTGTTCTTTGTCATGGAAGTATTTCACTTCTCCATCAAACTTGAGAGTTTTGCAGGATACAGTAGTCTGGGCTGGAATTTGTTTTCATAGAGGAATTCAAGTACTCTGCTCCATGCTCTTCTTGACTTCATGGTTTGTGAAGAGAAGTCGGCCGTTATTCTGATGGGTTTTCCTTTAAATGTGATCTCTTTCTTTTCTCTAGCGGCCTTCAGGATAATGTTCTTGTGCTGGATTTCTGGGATCTTGACTGTCTCAGTGTATTTTTAATTGGGTTGAAGTTATTTGGAGTTTTCTGTGCTTCAGTTACTGAATGTCAGATTGTTTCCTCAGATTTAGGAAGTTTTCTGCTATTACTTCTGCCCATATGCTTTTTATATCATTTGTATTGACTCCTTCTTTCTCATTGATGCCTATTAGTCTCACACTATTCATCTTTGCATTGTCTTACAGGTGATGAATTACTTTTTCCTGCATCCAAGTTGTTTTTAAGAGATCTTTTCTTACCTTTTCATTAGCTATGACAGCTTCTTCAAGATCTGAAACTATCTTCACTTTCACTCAAATGGTTTTGCAAGTTTGTGAATGAAATTTCAAGTTCCTCTATATCTCTTTGACTCTGCTTCATGGGATCTATTTCTTTCTGGTATTGCTCATTCAAGGAATCCATCACTTTCTAATCTCCTCTATTTTTTTTATCAGTGTCTTCTTGAGAAATAGTTGTTAATTCTTTTACTTCAGAGTTTATTTCTAATCTGATTTCCTCTATATGTTTCTGCATTTGATTCCTTATTTCAGATGCTCTTAATTCAGTGATTTCTTTTTTCATTTCAGAAATTAATCTGATCTTAATTCCTCTGTGCCTTTCTACTGCTGTTTCTTTACTTGAGACAGTATTAATTCATAGATTTCTTTTTTTATTTCAGAGATTAATTCTGATCTGAGTTCCTCTATACCTGTCCACTGTTTCTTTATTTCAGATGCTATTAATTCAGGCACTTCAGCTGTGCTAGTATCCTCTATACTTGTTCTGGGTGAGCTCGGGACCTAGTTTGCATTTTGCACCTTCTCTTTGTCATTTTGTATCGTGCTGTCCACTGCCATTTAGTGTAGAGCTTTGCTTCAGTTTTAACCTTAGCACCTACTAAAATTTAGGTGCCTATATATCAAATTCTAGTTCATCCAGTTGTGTCTGGCTTGGGTCTGGCTACTGTGCTCAGCTCCTTCCTGCTGCTGTCCGTGGAGGTGAGCCTGCTGCGCTCCTCTGGCAAGATGTTCTGCTCCTGGATTAGCTGCATGGTTTTGACCCTAGTCTCACTGCAGGGACTTCAGCTGCAGAGTTTCACTCCAGGCCTATATGCTAGGCCTGGAGAGGTAGGGAGGGGGCAGGAGAGTGCAAAAGCTCTCCCACATACTCACTGGGCCTGGGCCTAGGCAGGTCTGGAGGGATCAAAAGAGCATGGCGGAAGTTCTCACTCACAAGGTGGGCCTGGGCTGTCTCTGGAGGGGCAGGGGAAGTCTGGAGAATGCGGGGAAAGGTCTCTCTCACGTGGTGTGCTTGGGCTTGGTCTGGTGGGCACAGGAGAGAGC
>NW_004524666.1:8995939-9000204 GCF_000260255.1 Octodon degus | reverse complement strand
TTGGATTACAGGTGCACCCCACCACACCCAGTCTCATTTGCCATCTCAGCAAGCTCTGGAAGCGGGGCTGGCACGACAGGCCAAATTGAACCATCAGCCCCTACATCTGCCAAAGCAGGTGCTTTAATCTTCTGAGCTATCTGGCCAGACCCCAGCTTATCTTTCTTTATAGCTGAGTAATACTCCATTGCATAAAAATACCACATCTTTTTAAACTATTCCTCAGGTGATGGGTATTTGGGCTGTTTCCAAGATTTAGCTATGACAAATTGTGCTGCTATAAACGCGGGTGCACAAATATCACTGTAGTATGAAGTTTTCAGTTCTTTTGGGAAAATATCCAGAAGTGGAATACCTTGGTTGAATGGGACTTCTAATCCTAGCTTTTTGAGGAATCTCCACACTGCTTTCCATAGTGCTGTACCAGACTACATTCCTGTCAATGGTGAAGAAGTGTTTCTTTTCCCCCACAGCCTCTCCAGCATTTGTTATTAGTTGATTTCTTTATGTTACCCATTCTTTCTGGAGTGATTTGCTATTTCAGTGTTGTTTTAATTAGCATTTCTTGAATGATCAGTGCTGTAGAACATTTCTTCATGTATTTATTTGCCATTTGTATTTCTTCCTCTGAGAAGCATGTATTCATCTCAGATGCCCATTTTTTGAATGGGTCTTTGAATTTTGTGGGCTTGATTTTTTTTTAGTTCTTTATATGTTCTAGATATAAGTCCTTTCTCTGAGTGACTATTCAGATTTTTTTCTTTCTTTTTTTTAATGTATCAATTATTTAATTAGGTTCTTAGTAAGAAATTTAGAACACTAATTCATGAGGATAAATTCCATTTGTCAGAGCAAAAACAAATCGCAGGTAGCCCTGGAGCTGAGGAAAAGCTTTGGTTTTTGCTAAAATCTATGAGTCCACCACTTTCTGATCCAACTTTGCTGCTCTGAAATCTGGTATCTCTCTTTTTCAGTGTTAAAGATCTTGCCCTCCTGGTTTCTGGGTTTCCGCAGCTTCTTCTTCTTGAAGTAAGCTTCAGTGAGGTCTCTGGGGATTTTCACTTTGCTGATATCAATGTTTGTAAAGGTGGCAATGACAAATTTCTGGTGTGTTCTTCATAGAGGAACACAATTAAGGCTAAGAGACCTAGTCACAAGTAGCAAGCCACTCTCCAACTGCTTCAGGAAGAACACTCTCTTGCCTCTGTGACACCCAGTGAGGATGATCAAGACGGTGCCGGGAGTGATGCTGGCTTGAAGTTTCCTCAGATGCTGACTGAACGGTTTCTTGCCACGGCTCAAAATCTTTCAGCGCACGTCTTCAGTAGGGTAGTATCTAGGCATTTTTCAAAGCTTAACCACCCAAGTATCTCCACTCTTGTCCTCACTGACTGGTTCTGTGATTGTAGCAAGAACTTTTTCCTTCTTTTTCTTTTCAATCTTTGATTTAGCAGCTGTGTACTTTCTCTTGTACAAAGCCTTTCTGGAATACATAGCAGATTAGGAGTACCTACCAATTCCTCTAATCACGACAGGATTTTAGCTGCAGTGGGGCCACCCCTTCTTGGACTTTTTTGCCTTCACTTTACCCTTTTTACCAGTACCACTGGCAGCAGCCTTCTTGGCTTTGGGTTTCTTCTCTTTAGTGTCTGACTTCTCAGTTTTTTCACCCACCATCTTTCAAAATAGGAAAAAAAAATCAGATGTTTTTCTAAACGTGTGGGTTGTCTTTTCACTCTAGTGGTAATTTCTTTTGACATGCAGAAACTTCAAGGCAGAGATGCTTTGAAGTTACACAGAATGCAGCACAACAACAGGACAGACAACCACTTAAACGGCAAGACGTTTTTAGAAAGAAAAAAATAAAGTACTTAAATGAAACCCTGAAATTAAATAATCAACTCTAAACAATCAGTGAGTAACAAATTAAGCTAAGTTCAGAGACTAAAACCACTTTCTCAGTGTAGGGAGCCACTGGTCTCTCAGTGTGATTTGTTGCACCCTGGGGAGAAATAGTGGCAGGAGTGAGGGAGAACTAGACAAGGAGAAAAGAACTGGGCCAAGTGCTGGCCTGTCTGTCTACTTGGTGAAATGACCCCCAGCATAACAGTAGGGGTGTTTATTTATACCTTTGCAAAGTTATCACATGACACAAGGTTACCTAGTGACTAATAGCTGACATTAACCAGTCAGGATGCTTATCTCAGGACTGAGGTAGCTTCTCTGCTTTAGACACTGAGGCCTAGTCTTGCTCTCACACATTTGACCAATTTCTAGCTTCCATGGCTCCCAACATCTTTCATGAAGCATTTTCCTGGAATTACTAAGGCAGAACTTTCTTGGAGTCTGATCATTCAGTAGTCGCAGGTTCTGCCAGTGAAAGCCTAGGTACCACTCTCTGTTCTCAGCCTGCCTGCTACACACACCTGCCGAGAGCAGGCAGGGAACTCTAGGCCACAATAGGCAGCTGGGTAGAGGCCTGTGCCTTCTGACTGCATGTCCAGAACAACCACAGGTCATATACTCATTTAGCTGTGTTCCTTGAGGCTATTATGTAAAAGCCATGTGTTAGTGCTGAGGTAGCTACCCAGGAGATAAGGAAAAACACACCCTCATGAGCTTCTGGCTTGGGATATGTACCAGATGTGGCAGACAAAAGAATACAAGCAAGAGACAAGAGCTCCTGTAATGGCTTTCAGATGTTCTGAGTGAAAGTCACCCAACATCTCTTGGTCTTAGCTTCCCAACGTATACATGAAGGAGTTTGGGCTGAAGGGAAGCACAGTTGCTTCCCCACCACTTTGAATCTTCATGTTAAACTCCTTTCCCTATCACTGTGAGAAAAAGCTTCGCTCAGCACCTGTCTGAAGAAATCTTCCTCAGGGCAAAGCTGGAAATTTCGGCATCAACTCTGTTCCCATGAACCTCAAGACACTTAGGGCCAAATGAACAACTGTGACCCTGTATCACTTCTTGTTTCCATCTCCCCTCTCCCTCTGCCTTTCCTCAGAGCACATATGGGAGCTCTCAGGGACCCAGGTCAGTCTCACAATGCTTAGAACCCCCTGACTGACCTCTAGGCCCTGTGCCCACAGCAGCACAAGGGCACAACAACCTTGCCTCCCTCCTGGAGCACCTGGTGCTCCCTTCAGCGGCTCAAGCCCCAAGAGGGTCACTGCCTCCTCCACAAGAGGTGCAATTCCTGTCCTGTGCCCCATCAGCTTCTGTGACCACTGTGGCCTCCTCTGTGAGAACTAGAGCTGCCTCTAGCCTGTTATCACTCATTAAGTTAGGTGTCACTATTCTGTGACATTTTAAAAGACTTCAAGTCCTTTCCCAGTGTTTGGCCATATTTTGTTACTCATGACTCAAAGTAGCCCTGCCTTACCCTAGGATTTGGCAAAAATTATTTGGGCAGAGTGGTTAAGAGTTCACAGTCAAAAGCAAAAATCTCTGGTTTGAACCCTGACTCCTCTACTTAGAAGCTGTGTGACATAGGCAAGTTACTTCTCTCTGAGATTCAGTTCCTTCTGCATTGTATTGTTTGTTTACAGGGTTTCTGAGACAATTTGTTATCACATATGAAATGTATGCAGAAGAATTTAGCACATAATAAATGCTCAGCATACACCTGTATTTGCATAGTTACAGATGGCTAATTCTCAGAGAGCTCTGAAGAGCCAGTCAGCTCCTAGTAACTGCCTGGTTTGGGATAGCCAGGTGAGCAAATGAATTAATGAATATGTGAGTAAAACACGCATGAGCACAGAAGGTTGAAGGGAGGATGGCTGCTAACCAGGAAAACAACTACAATGCCACCACCAGAAGGGCTCCAGGGCTTCAGTGCCCTAGGGCAGAGCAAAAGAAGTGGTGACAGGGAGACTAATGCCCACTTGTTCTTCCCTCTGCACACTGTACCCCCAATAGCATGCACAGTCCACTAGCAAGGAAGTCAGGAATCGGCTGTACTGGGAATGGTTCCTGTTTTCCACATGGCCCTGTCCTCAAAGGGGAGATCCTGTTCCTTTCTTGGTGGAAGAGAAAAGGAGGAAGGCTCTGGGTGGGCAAGGAAACTTTAGGTAGAGATGGCCCCAATCATTTGGGACTTTGAGATCCTTAATTGTGTGTGTGTGTGTGTGTGTGTGTGTGTGTGTGTGTAAAAGTTCTACTTAATTTATGTACTTTATGTGCTGGCAGCATAGTACATCTCAAAGTAAGAGATGACATAAGAGAGACAGAATTTGGGTACCTGTCCCTCTTACTAA
>NW_004524666.1:8986872-8995839 GCF_000260255.1 Octodon degus | reverse complement strand
AATATCTTTTAGTAATCTGTGTACGGTTGGCTTTCTCATCATGAAATTCTTTAGTTGTTCTTTGTCATGGAAGTATTTCACTTCTCCATCAAACTTGAGAGTTTTGCAGGATACAGTAGTCTGGGCTGGAATTTGTTTTCATAGAGGAATTCAAGTACTCTGCTCCATGCTCTTCTTGACTTCATGGTTTGTGAAGAGAAGTCGGCCGTTATTCTGATGGGTTTTCCTTTAAATGTGATCTCTTTCTTTTCTCTAGCGGCCTTCAGGATAATGTTCTTGTGCTGGATTTCTGGGATCTTGACTGTCTCAGTGTATTTTTAATTGGGTTGAAGTTATTTGGAGTTTTCTGTGCTTCAGTTACTGAATGTCAGATTGTTTCCTCAGATTTAGGAAGTTTTCTGCTATTACTTCTGCCCATATGCTTTTTATATCATTTGTATTGACTCCTTCTTTCTCATTGATGCCTATTAGTCTCACACTATTCATCTTTGCATTGTCTTACAGGTGATGAATTACTTTTTCCTGCATCCAAGTTGTTTTTAAGAGATCTTTTCTTACCTTTTCATTAGCTATGACAGCTTCTTCAAGATCTGAAACTATCTTCACTTTCACTCAAATGGTTTTGCAAGTTTGTGAATGAAATTTCAAGTTCCTCTATATCTCTTTGACTCTGCTTCATGGGATCTATTTCTTTCCGGTATTGCTCATTCAAGGAATCCATCACTTTCTAATCTCCTCTATTTTTTTTATCAGTGTCTTCTTGAGAAATAGTTGTTAATTCTTTTACTTCAGAGTTTATTTCTAATCTGATTTCCTCTATATGTTTCTGCATTTGATTCCTTATTTCAGATGCTCTTAATTCAGTGATTTCTTTTTTCATTTCAGAAATTAATCTGATCTTAATTCCTCTGTGCCTTTCTACTGCTGTTTCTTTACTTGAGACAGTATTAATTCATAGATTTCTTTTTTTATTTCAGAGATTAATTCTGATCTGAGTTCCTCTATACCTGTCCACTGTTTCTTTATTTCAGATGCTATTAATTCAGGCACTTCAGCTGTGCTAGTATCCTCTATACTTGTTCTGGGTGAGCTCGGGACCTAGTTTGCATTTTGCACCTTCTCTTTGTCATTTTGTATCGTGCTGTCCACTGCCATTTAGTGTAGAGCTTTGCTTCAGTTTTAACCTTAGCACCTACTAAAATTTAGGTGCCTATATATCAAATTCTAGTTCATCCAGTTGTGTCTGGCTTGGGTCTGGCTACTGTGCTCAGCTCCTTCCTGCTGCTGTCCGTGGAGGTGAGCCTGCTGCGCTCCTCTGGCAAGATGTTCTGCTCCTGGATTAGCTGCATGGTTTTGACCCTAGTCTCACTGCAGGGACTTCAGCTGCAGAGTTTCACTCCAGGCCTATATGCTAGGCCTGGAGAGGTAGGGAGGGGGCAGGAGAGTGCAAAAGCTCTCCCACATACTCACTGGGCCTGGGCCTAGGCAGGTCTGGAGGGATCAAAAGAGCATGGCGAAAGTTCTCACTCACAAGGTGGGCCTGGGCTGTCTCTGGAGGGGCAGGGGAAGTCTGGAGAATGCGGGGAAAGGTCTCTCTCACGTAGTGTGCTTGGGCTTGGTCTGGTGGGCACAGGAGAGAGCAGAAGCTCTCCCACACACTTGCAGGACCTAGTGTTAGGCGAATCTCTGGGTTTTTTCTAAGATTTAGAAAAAAATTATTACAAATTGTGCTGCTATAAACATGGGTACACATATATTGCTGTAGTGTGATTCTTTTAATTCTTTTGGAAAGATGTCCAGAAGGGGAATATCTGGATCAAATGGGACCTCTAATCTTAGATTTTAAGTAAATCTCCATACTGGTTTCCACAGTGGTTGAACCAGCCTATACTCCCAGCAACAGTGGACAAATATTCTTTTATTACACAGCCCAGTCAGCATTTGCAATCACTTGATTTTTGATGATAACCATTCTTTCTGGGCTGATATGGAATCTCAGTGTTGTTTTTATCTAATGTTGAACTTTTTTTCGTATATTTATTTGCCATTTGTATTTCTTCATCTGAGAAGTGTATATTCATCCCAGATGCCCATTTTTTGATTGGTTCTTTAAATTTTTTTTGGGGGGGGTTTCCAGTTCTTTATATGTTCTAAATAGAAGTCATTTGTCTGAGGAACAACTGGATATAATATTTTCCCACTCTATGGGTTGTATTTTCACTATATTGGTGATTTGTTTTGTTGTACAAAAGTTTTTTAATAATGTAAGATCCTGTTTGTTGATTCTGTGCAGTATTTCCCATGCAGTCTGTTTTATTCATGAACTCTGCCTACCCTTATGTCTTCAAAATTTCTACCTATTTTTTCTTCCAGTAAATTTAGTCTTTCTGTTCTAATATTTAAATCTTTCTTTCATTTTTACTTTAGTTTAGCACATGGTGATAGACAAGGGTCTAGTTTTAGTGTTTGACATGTGGAAAACCCATTTTCCCATCACCATTTATTGTAGAGGCTATCTTGCAGTGAACATGTTTGTCCCCTTTGTCAAAGATAAGGTGGCTGAGTGTGTTTGGAGTTGTGTCTGCATTTTCTATTCTGTTCTGTTGATCGTGTTTGTAGTAGTGTCTGCATTTTCTATTCTGTTCTGTTGATCCTGAGGCTTGTTATTTTGCCAAAGCCATTCTGATTTTTATTACAGTAGTTTGTATTACAATTTCAGGTTAGGGATTATGAGATCCCCTAACTTGCCTTTGTTGCTGAGAATTGCTTTTGCTTCTACATCTCTTCTGGCTCTAAACGAATTTTAGGAATGTTTTCTCTAGTTTCATGAAGTATGCTAATGGTATTTTATTGGGATTGCATTAAATCTGTGTAACAGTTTTGGTAGTAGGGCTATTTTCACAATGTTGGTTCTTCTTATCCATAAGCAAGGGATATTTCCATTTTCTCATATCCTCTTCAATGTCTTTTTAAGGGTACTGTAATTTTCAATGTATAGATTATTTTACATCCTTTGATAGGTCATACCTAAGTATTTCATTTCTTTTGGATGTTCTTGTAAAGGATGTGCTTTCCCTAATTTCTTTCTCATTGAGTTTGTCATTTGGATACAAGAATGTTATTGATTTTTGAGTGTGACTCTATGTCCCACTACATTACTGAATTTGGATATTAATTCTAGAAGTCTCTTGGAGTTTTTTTTTTAGTTTTCTATGGAAACTATCATGTCATCTGCAAATAATATTAATTTAACTTCTTTTTTTACTTATTACATTTATTTTTTCCACTTGTCTAATTGCTCTGACTAATTTTTCCAGAACTATATTGAATAAGAGTGGTGGTAATGGACATTTTTGCTTTGTTCCTGACTTTAGAGTGAAAGCTTTTAGTTTCTGACCATTTTTGTTTATGTTAGCTGTTCTTTTGTCATAGATAGATTTTATAAGAGTGAGGTAAAGATCATTTATCCCAATTTTCTGAAGGGTTTTTTATCATGAAAAAATGTTGGACTTTTCAAATACTTTTTCCAGATCTCTTGAGATGATTGTGTAATTTTTGTCCTTGGTTCTGTTAATATGGTGTATTACATTTACTGATTTTCATATTTTGAACCATCCCAGCACTTCTGGAATGAATCCTGCTTTGTCGTGGTGTATATGTTCTTCTTGATGATTTGCTGCATTCTGTTTGTCAGTATCTTATTGAAATTTTTTTATTTCTATTATTTAGGTAGATTGACCTATAGTTTTCTTTTTTGGTTGTGTTCTTTTCTGGTTTTGAAATCAGGATAATACTTGCTTCTAGCAATGATTTTGGAAGTACTGCTTCCTTTACAATTTCTTTAAAAAATTTCACCACTAGTACCATTAGTTCTTCTCTGAATTTATTGAAGAATTCAACCATGAACCCATCAGGGCCTGGGCTTTTCTTTGTTGATAAATATTTAATTGCATTTTCTATTTCACTGACTGATACAGGGTTATTTAGAATTTTTGTATCTTCTTGATTTAGTTTTGTCCATTCAGTTGTGTCCAAGAACCTGTCTATTTGTCTGCAAATAGATTATCTACCCCTACTATGTTTCTCATCTTAATAGACTATAGGTTCTCATAATAGGTATAGATTGTTATGGTTTGTATCTTGTTGTGTTCCCCCCTCCCCAAGCCTCAAGCAGCTATGGGGTGGCTTTGGGAGTTTGTGATAGATATTGTGGGTGTGGATGCTGCACCTGCCCTGGGGCAGGTAATTTGCATTACAATGTAAGGATGGAAGAGAAGCTAGCTAGCTGCTTGAGGTGCTGCTACTCCCTTTGACTCTGGCTCTCTTACTTTTTGCTGATGCCATGAAAGGTTGTTCTCTGCCCCGTGCCACTGTGCCTTGGAACCAGCTGAGTATAGACTCAAACCTCCAGTAACTGTGAGCTGGATAAACCTGTCCTTCCCTGATTTTAAATGCTGGGTATTTGTTCCAGCAATGAGAGAAGAGTAACTGAGACATTGATGATCTTCTGGATTTCTATAGGATCCATTGTGATTTCCCCCCTTTCATTCCTAATTGCTTGAATTTGTGTTTTTTATTTACTGTTTTTGATGAGATTAACTAATGGTTTATTAATTTTATTTATTCTTTAAAAGAGTAAACTTTGTGGTTCATTGATTCTTTGTGTTGTTTTCTTAGTCTCTATTGCACGAATTTCTGCTCTTTATAATTTCCTCACTCTTTCAAGCTTTAGGTTTGATTTGTTCTTTTTTTCTAGAAGTTTGAGGTTCACTGTTAGGCTGTTTATTTGAGCTCATTCTATTTTGCTAATGAGAGAGTTCATTGCTATAAATTTCCCTTGTAGGACTGCTTTCATTGCATCCCATAAGTTTCAATATGTTGTATCAGTTTATCACTTTATGGTATGTACTATTTAATTTTGTCTTTAATTTCCTCTGTGATCCATTTAGAAGGGTGTTGTTTAATTTCAACATGTTTATGTAGTTTTTGTGATTTCCTTTGTCATGGATTTCCAGTTTCATTGCACTGTGGTCAAATAATATGCATGGAATGAATTCAATTATTCTACATTTACTCAAACATGTTGTGTGAGCTAATATGTGATCTATTTTGGATAAAGCCCCATGTGCAGCTGAGAAGAATGTATATTCTGATGCTTTGGGTGAAACACTATGCAGACATCTTCCAAGTCCATTTATTCACAGGCTTGGCTTAATTCTAATATGCTTCCGCTGATTTTTTTGGGAGGGGTGTAGTTGACCTATTTGTGAGCATGGGGTAATAAGGTCCCCCACTATAATAGTGTTAGTGCTTATTCTATTTTTCATGCGTGTTATATTTGTTTTATGTAGTTGTGTATACCTGTGTTTGGTGCATATATATTAATGATTGCTATCTCTTCTTGGAGTTTTCTCTTAACAACTATGTAGAGATCTTCCTTGTCTCTTTTGATCAATTTTGGCTTAAAGCTTGCATTGTCTACAAATAGAATAGCTACCCCTGCTTTTTTTCTGGGTTCCTGTGACATGGAGAATTATTTCTTATCCTTTGGCTTTTAGTCTATGAATTTCTTTTTGGGTTAAATGTTAGATTTTCATTTTTTATGTTATTTTCCTATTGCTTACTCCCTGTCTTTCTCCTCTGTTTAATTGCTTACTCCCTGACTGGTGGCTTCTTTCTATTGGTGCTCATGTGGTTTTGGTCTTCATTATCTTTCTAATGTATTCTTTAGAGTATTCTATAGCTGTTTAGGTGGTCATAAATTTCTGCAGTTCTTCGTTTTGGAAGTATCTTTTTTCTCCATTGATTTTGTAAGATAGTTTTGTGGGGTATGTCAATCTGGGTTGAACACTGTTTTCCCTTAGAGCTTGAGGTACCTCACTCCAAGCTCGTCTTGATTTGAGGGTTTGTGTTAGGAACTCTACTGTTGTTCTGATGGGCTTTCCTTTATAAGTGATTTGTTTCTTTTCTCTATCTGATTTTAATATTCTGTTCTGGTGTAGAATTTCTGGAATCTTGATTGTTGTATGCCTTGGTTTAGATTTATTTGAGCAATGTCTATTTGGAGTTCTATATGCTTTATTTATTTGTATGTCAAATTCTTTATCTTTGTTTCAGAAGTTTTCTGCCATTATTCTTGTGAAGTGGTTTTTAATGGCTTTTGCACTATCTCCAGCTTTGTCAGTGAGTGCAGTGAATCTTATGTTGTTCTTCTTTACTTCATCCTGTAGCTATTGGATTGATTTTTCGTGATCTCTTGCTATTTTTAAGATATCTTTTTTGTGTGCTGGTTTTGGGTCTGAGCTTTGTCTTTAGATTTGGGGGAATAGAGTTTTCTGTAGCTGGACTTCTGCCCATTCTTTTAGAGAAAAGAAAAAGTAAACAAGAAAGAAAAAAAAGACAAAGGGGCAACCCGACCCACCTGTTTCTATTCTGTGTCTTTATCCCCAAGCAAAATTCTGGTTCACCTAATTTACTACCTGTTACTGGTGCTTCAGACTTTTCTGCATCTCTAGTCCTGTCTGTCTATCATGTGCACCTTAGGTGGGGTTCTACTGTGTCACTGGCATTCCTACAGGTATCTGGGCCCTAAAGTCTGGCCAGTGGAGGGAGAGAGGAGTGGATCTCAGACTCTTCCTACATACACGCTCTTGTTTCACCTGAGACACAATATCCTACATGCCCACACATATGCAAATGGCCACTCTCTGCCACTTCTTAGACTCAGAACACATACACCAGAGTGGAAAAGAGGTCCACACAGGGCCCAGAGAGGTGTCAGGGAGGTTCCTGGAGACCCAGTCCCTGGCCCAGGACATCCTGTTGGTATAGGTTTTTGTCCCATTGCAGGGACAAGAGATAGGCTCTCCAAATATCAAAGGCCTAAGCATACTCTTTCTCCTGGCCTAAGAGTGTTACAGCCTAGGGTGCCCCACTTTGGGGTACTCAGGACAAACCTAGAGGTCAAGGATGAGGCTGTCTGTTTCAAAATTGCATGGAAAGCCATATTGAAATTAAGAAAAATAAAGAATGGAGGTCTGGCCCTCTCATTTCTTGCCTATTCTTAGCAGTTAAAGAAGTTAACACTGTTCTTGTAATGTCATCTATTACTGCTCACGTCCTAAAACAGAGTTTTTCAATCCCTCACCTAAACAAAGTAATAGCTTAAACTCCTAGAGTCCATTTAAAAAAAAAAAAAAAAAAGCAACTGGATGAGAGCCCATTAATAGCATTATGGATTAAATTATTTTCTTCCCACTGAATTTTCTGAGCTTAAGCCAATGTTAGGCACTAAGCTACTGATACTCCAGGTTAGACTTTAGGAGGTGTCATATCCAATTTTATGAGACACACCACTCAGTCCTACTTTTAGTCTAACTTCTGAATCTGGCTACCCTTAGAGATCCCCTGAGGAGCTCTGAGAAGTGCCAGGTTCAACCACTGAGTTGAATCAGATTCCCAAGTCCAAGGTCTAGGCATGGGCATTTTATCCATCCTCCCTGTGTAGATCTAACATAAACTGCCTAGCCACTAAGGTCAGGAAAAGCAAACACTCATTTTGCTTTTCTGACTCTTCTGCACAGTGGCTGATGATGAGTGTCCCATAGAAGCAGCTTGGGGAAAGGACATACCAGTGGTTGGATGAGGACACAACTCTCTGCACCCAGTGAGGTGATTTGAATGAACCTTGGACCATGCAATCAGGCTGGCACCCAACAAGGCTCCAGGGCCTCCTCACTCCAGCCCTGATTGCTACTGGACAAATAAAAATATAAAACCAATTCCAAACCACAAAACTGTACTTACTGACAACAAACAAAACACTATACAGAAAGAAAAGGAAAAAGACACTACTGTGAACATGAATAAATCTTTCTCCCCCTGGGGATCACAGTTAAGATCTACAGATGGGACAGAGACTTTTTTATTTTATCTTATTTTGTAATTTATGTATTTGGTATAGAGTCTTGCTACAAAGCTCAGACTTGTAGTGATCCTCGTGTTTCAACCTTCCCAGTGCTGGGACTATAAGCATGCATCACCATGTCTGGTTTCAGTGGCTGGCTCATCAGGCCCAGGGTGAGGCTGGCACAACACGTGGTACAAGAGATCAAACCCAGGTCCTTGTGCTTGCCAGGCAGGCACTTAGACTGCTGAGCTATCTTTCCAGCCCTTTTATTTTATTTTAAAGAGAAAAAAATAAAAACAAGTAACAAAGACCAAGACAAAAATAAAGCAACATAAGATAAAAATAGGGCCAACCAAATAGCTCAGTGGATTAAAGCACCTGTTTAGGCAGATGCAGGGACCAGGAGTTTGATCTCCTGGCCTGCTGTGCTGGCCCCGCCCCCAGGGCACAATGAGATAGGCAATTGAGACTGGGCATGGTGGCATGCGCCTGTAATCCTAGCACTTGAGAGGATTACAGGAGGAATTACTATGAGTCCAGTCTACTCAGTGAGACCCTGTACACCCTGTCCTAAATACAAAAAAAAGTAAAGAAATAAAAATAAAAACAGTATGGTATTTCAAAACAGAAATAGAAAATTAACAATTGTTGTTATATTACACATTCATATCATTAAGTTTGTTGCTCAGATTACCAGATATAGGCATGCCTGAGCAATCAAATAGTTAAACATTAACTCTTCGTTTCAGTAAGACATTAGAAACATTACACTTTTTAAAAAGAACAAAATGACAGTCTTCGCCCGATTTCCCGCTTTCCCTTCTTTCTTCCTGTCCTCTGGGGGCCCTCAGGCACAATCAAGACTCAAGGACATAATAATTCTTCAAGTCTTCAGTAAAAAATGGCCTCCAATAAAACTACTTTGCGGGCTGGTGAGATGGCTCAGTGGTCTAAAGCACCTACTTAGAACAAGCTTAGCAAAGCACAGGGACTGTGGTTCAATCCCCCAGCACCACATGCCAGCCAGCCCTGCCCCGTGGTGGGCTGAGCTGGCCACA
>NW_004524666.1:8972072-8980515 GCF_000260255.1 Octodon degus | reverse complement strand
TGTGTGTGTGTGTGTGTGTGTGTGTGTGTGTGTGTACTGGCAATTGACTCAGGATCATATGCTAGCCAAGCAGGGACTGTGCCTCTGAGCTGTATCCCCAGCCCTGACCTTATCTAATCTTGGTCACCTTCCAAAGATCCCATCTTTAAACACCATATTTAGTTTAAAATCCCACTATCTGTATACCTCAGAAAGGCAACGAAATTTCCACACATTACACCTTGGAGAGCATGCAAAGTATAGCCAAGCCACTGTATGCATAGCTAACGTGACCCACTGGGGGGAAACCAGCAGCTCTAGGTCACTCTCTGCCCTTCTACAGGGTAAGAAGTCCTTTTACAAAGACTCTGCCATCAGGCCCACATCGTGTCCTACCCCTTAGCACTCTGATAGCAAGTTTCAACATATAAATGGAGAAAGTAGTGTATCCAGACCACGGGATGCATTGAAGCAATCATTTTCTTATTCTCTTGGAGTAGTTCTCATGGCCTGCAGGAAGCTCTCAGAGGATGAGCTGGACTCCTGAGTTGCTGTCTGGCTGCTTGCCTGGAGACATGACCTGCTCTTCTCCACCTGCTCTTTCCGTGGTGCCATTTACCAAAGAAGGAACCTGGGGCTCCCCAGTCTTGACTTTTTGGCCTCCAACTTTGAGCAGAATAAGCCCCGTTTTCTTACAAAAAGTCACCCAACTTCAGATATTTTGTAATAGTGATTTAAACAAACAGATTACTGTAGCCAGGAATTTACAAAGACCACATGCAGAGTCCTTGCCTCTTCCTGCTCTGTGTCTGAGAGCTCAGGTAGGCTCCACTTGGCAGCTGGGAGCTGGCCTCCCTGGAGGCTTCTTCACTCCCATGTGTGATTCCTGGGAGTGGTTGAAAGCAGAGACCTCAGATGAGCAGCTGGCCAGAGCACTTCTGCAGGGCTCCTCCAGGGGCCTGGGCCCACTTCCTTTTGGGAGCAGTGTCCCATTCACATTATAAGGAGGGCATATGAGGTGGGAGACACTCCTGTGGCCACCTTCAGAGAGCATACCTGCCATGGTCCAGCTCTCCAGCTCCTCCAAAGGCTGTTCTTGCAGGTTCAGAATCTTTTCTCAGCAGGCACAGAAGATTATGCAAGTGAATTCTTTTGTATTCGTTGACCCTTAAAACATTTCTCCTCCTTTCCCACTCCCCCATGCCACTGGCTTATGGAAACCAACATAGAAATGCTCTTCTTTTTGCCTTTGCAATGACTTTGATCTCTAAATATGAAGGGATGGGGAAGGAATAAGTGAAATATCTCGGGAAAAATTATTCGCCCATCACAAGGAAAATATTAAGTATCTCAGGGACTAATAGAGAAAATTAAAGTGAGAATGTATGCAAAGCCTTGCAGGTTAAAAGAGGACGTGTCTGCAGTTTCTCCTGTGGGGACAGCTTGATAGATGCAGGCTCAGGCCCAGCAACAGAGAGGCTGAGACTGGCAAGGGTCGACTTGAGGAGAGTGAATTAATATGAACTTGGGCTGGGTAGTGGAAATTCCTTAAGTCCTTTACAAGCATCCAGAGAGAGAATTGCTATTTCCAAGGCCCTTTATGGCTCTAAATAGCCTCTCTGATTCTCCGAGTGCCCATTCCACTTACTGGCTTCCAGTGCCTCAAGAGATGCCCCACAACTCGTTGTTCAAACTAGCCAATCTGTGTGAGCTGATGCAAAAGCCCACCAGGGGGCACTGGGCTAGGGGTAGCTCAGAGTGGTGCTTTTAAACTTCAGACTCTCCCATAGTGGCCTCTTGGGAGCACTCCAGCCTGTGATATTGCTGCTAAACACCACACCCGAGAGCAATCAATATAGGAAATGTAAGCAACCCTGACTGGCAAGAAAGCACCTTTCTCCCCGGGTGGAACAACATGCAAGAAAATGGTGGCCATTAGCTATGTTGGCAAGAGCTCCTGCCTTGAAAGTATTTGTGGATAATTTGGGGCCTGCAAGTGTCAAAGACATTGTTAATTCTCCTTTACACTTCCTTCAGAAAGTAGTGGTAAAGTCAAACTTTCATAATGAAAGCAATTTTCTTTTCAAAAAGTGGGCAGATAAATCACTTTGTTGTTTATGGCAAAGGGAAAGTTTTGCCTGAAGTCTTTCACTGAGTGAACTCTGACCCAGTCCAAGTGAGGAAGGCATATGTAACAGCCTTTGACTGAACCAGTCGTTGTTACCAATGCGGAAAATGCATGTTTCATTTTCTGTGATTTAGAATGTGATGCAGCAAATCTCATCTTTTTGACAATCACACCATTCTTCAACTATCCAAATGTTTGGTGATATGCGTGAAGGTATGGAAAGATAAAAACTACAAAACCAGCCAACAGGATTGGTAACACAAGCCTCACCACTCTATAACACAAGCCTGGGCTGCCTCGTTGTGTGCTCTGCAATCTAGGGTGCAGAGTACTCTCTGGAGGCACCTCGGCTGTGGTCCATCCCTCACCCCTGACCTGCAGCAGTGGTACTGGCTGCCCAACCATCTTCTGTCCAACACATGGCTCTGCCCTGGGGACACTCAGTGGCAGCTACATGAGTTCTCTGCACCAGTTGAGAATTGGGAGACACCTGTGCAGACACCTGCCTGCATGCCAGGCAGAACTGATGAGTACGGTGTCTACCCAAAGCCCTGTATAATTCTGAGACATTTCTTTCTCATTGGAAAAGTCTTGCTCATTTAAGTTCTTCCTTTGTACTTTTGCAAAGCCTTGTACTTGTGACTTAGTAAGACAGTAGTGGCTAATTGTGTGTGTCCAACAAAATTGGGCCACACGGTCCTCAGAAATTTGGTCAGACATTATCCTGGGTGCATCTGCTGTTATTTCTGGGTGAGAACAATCAAAGCATTGTGTGAAGCAGATTGTCCTTCCTAATACCGGGCATCTCATCAAATCAGTTGAAGGCCTGATTGGTGAGAAACAGCACACAAAGACCAAACTTCCCGTGAAAAGAGAACTTACCTGTAAGGGAATTGCTGACGCTGAAAATTGGTCATATGTGCAGGGGCAACGCAAGGCCAAAGTGCCTAAAGCAGTTGGGCTGCCTCAGTCTTGAGAAAAACATTTTGCTTGAGACAATCACAGTCTACCTTGGTCAACCTTGGGTCTCATGATACTAACCTTGCCCAAGTATCAATAAACACCCCTACAGTGCTTGTTTCAGTTCTTCTTCTTCCATCAGGAGAGAGAGGACCGCCGCCTGACCTCAGTCTTGTCTGTCTATATTTTCCTCATCCCACCACCGTTTCCCCTGGGATCACCAAGAACCCTAGTGAGTCAAAACACTTATCTTGGATAACAGTTTTATACCTGCTTTTGAGTTTAACCTGAAACCTTGACTTTTTCTGGGCTTCTAATCTTCTGACCTTTGCACAGGAATTAATCAACTGGTTAATTCTCTCCAGGTCTTCCAATTTGCCTACCCACCCTGCAGATGTTGAGATGTGTCTGCTTTCATACTCATGAGAACAAATCCCTCCTAATAAATCTCTTTATATTCAAATACAGTCCCCCCCCACAAAGTTCTTCATCTCTGGAAAGCTCTAAAGCAATGACATCATTATGGTCTTCAGCAGCCTTTACTTGCTGAGCTTCCCCACTGCTCATGATTGCCTTTAGGAAGGAAATCATACTTTACTTATTAGTGGTTCTCAGTCTCCAGCAAAAAGCCTAGCATA
Source organism: Octodon degus (assembly GCF_000260255.1). Taxonomy (NCBI): domain Eukaryota; kingdom Metazoa; phylum Chordata; class Mammalia; order Rodentia; family Octodontidae; genus Octodon; species Octodon degus. The sequence continues at coordinate 8,976,810 of NW_004524666.1, read as the reverse complement.
TAGCAGAGACACAGGTCTAAATCTGCAATGGTCCCCCTTTACCATGCCTCAAAGCTTCCATTGAGGGTGCATATGTGATGCAAACAAGGGCTCAATTAGTATTTTTATTGTTACATATTTGCTATACATAATGATCACGTTCATCATAGGGGATTTGTAATTGTATATAATTACCTTAATTTCTCTCTCTTCTTTTTTTGTACCATTTCTCTCCCTCCCTTCAAGTTTTCCACCTCTCCCCATTGACAATAGCTTTCTTTACATTTTTCCTTCCATTTACTTTTTAATGTCCCTTTCCCTCATTTCCCTTCCCTCTCCTCCCTCATTTGTTCCCTTCCCCATTTGGACATGTTCTTCCTATTTCTCAATATCTATCCTCCACTTTGCTCTTTATTTCTCCTGTGAGTTTCTCACATGAGGAAAATAATGCAATATATAAATTTGTGTGTTGAGTTTATCACTTAAAATTCTGGTCTGGAAGTGCTTCTGCAGTGGCAAGCAGAAACACTGAAATGACACTCAGGATTTGGGGGAAGATTTATTTATGTCAACAGGCATTCCTCGGGATTATTCCCAGAATATCAGGCCCTGATCCCTGGTGGTCTACGGTTTTTATATGGTGCACAAGCAGGAAGTACAAGGTATGACAGAACAGCCTGACAGTTCTTCTGATTGGCTATCAGAATTAGGTCATTGGTTACAAGAGTTAGATTAGTGATCAGCAGTTTATGAATCTTGGTACAATGGTGCAATCAGGCTTCCTTCAGGTTCAATTAACACTCTCATGGTTATAGGCATCAAGAAAGTAATTACAAAGCCATGAAGCTCTTATAAAACAAGGTGATTTCAAAAGAATAAAGTTATAAAAGGAATAATTTCTTTTGTATATTTTTCCCTTTCACATCCTTTTACCTAGAAATGTCTCAAGTTTTTCCTTCATATGGCAGAGTGGCCTCATCCATTGTATATAAAAACAACATTTTTTTAATCCATTCATCTGTTGATTGGCACACAGGCTGTTTCCAAGCTTTAGCTATTATAAATTGTGCTGCTATAAACACAGGTATGCATATATCACTGTGCTATGATGCTTTTAACTCTTTTGAGGCAATGCTTAGAAGAGGACAGCTGGGTCAAATGGAACGTCTCATTTTAGCTTTCTGAGGAACCTCCACACTGATTTCCATAGTGGTTTTACCATTTATGCTCATACCAAGAATGGAGAAGGCTTCAGTACATTTGTTATTGGTTGATTTCTTGATAATAATCATTATGTCTGGGATGAGATGGAATCACATTATTGCTGAAGTAGTATTTCTCAAATGACCAGTGATGTCGAACATTTTTTATATATTTATTTGTTGTTTTATTTCAACTTAGAAGAGTCTATTCATTTCAGATGTCCACTTCTGGATTGAGTCTTTGAATTTAAAAGTTTCATTTTTCAGTTTTTTATATATTCCCAATACTAGTCTTTTGTCTGAAGAGTAGTTCTTTTCACATTCTGGGGTTGTCTCTCCACTCTGCCAGTAGTTTATTTTTCAGTGCAAAAACTATTTAATGAGATGTGATCCCAGTTGTTGACTCCTGTGCATTCAGTACTTTGTTTATAAGATCTTTGCCTCTACCTGTCTTTAAGAGTTTTACCTATTCTATACTCCAACAGATTTATTGCTGTGTTTTAATAATTAGATCTTTGATTCATTTTGATTTTAATTTAGTGCATGGTGAGAGATATGGGTCAAAGTTCAATCTTTTTTTTTCTTTTTTGGTGGAACCGGGAATTGAACTCAGGCCCTTGCGCTTGCCAGGGAAGCGCTTATTCCACTGAGCCATCTCCCCAGCCCCTGAAGTTCAACCTTTGACATGTGAAAAGCTAGTTTTTGCAGCACCATTTATTAAGGGCCTATCTTTTCTTCAGGTGAAGGTGTCAGGTGTTTCTGGCCACTTTATCAAAGATAAGGTAACTGAGTGTCATTAGAGTTGTTTCTACATTTTCTATTCTGTTCCATGGATTCTTTGTTCTGTTTTGTTTTTGTTTGTTTGTTTGTTTGTTTGTTTGTTTGTTTTGGCAGGGGTGTTGCTTTTCATTTTTTTTTGCCAATATCATGCTATTTTTGTCACACTAGCCTGTTAATATCATTTCAAGTCAGGGTTGTGATGTTCCCTAATTTTCCCTTGTTGCCCAGAATATTTTTGCTGTTCTAGATCTCTTCTGGTTTCAAATGAATTTTAGAATTGTTTTCTCTAGTTCTATGAGGTGTACTATTGGTATTTTAATTGGGATTGCATTAAATGTGTATAATAGCTTTGGAAGTCATTTTTACTATATTGATTCTGCTATCCAAGAACAGGGGATATCTTTCCTTTTTTAAATATATCCTCTTCAATCTCTTTTTTCAGAGTACTATAGTTTTTAATGTGTAGGTCTTTCACTTCTTTGGTTAGATTGACTCCTGAGTATTTCATTTTTCTTGATGCTTTGTAAAAGGCATTGTTTCCCTAATTTCTCTCTCAGTGAGTTTGTTATTTGTGTACAAGAATGTTATTGACTTTTTAGTGTTTCTATATCCCATTATGCTACTAAATATGGTTATTAATTCTAGGAGTGTTTTCATGGGGTTTTTGCAGTCTTTTATACGGTTATGTCATCAGCAAATAATGGTAATTTAACAACTTCCTTTCCTATCTTTACTCTTTTTATTTTTTTTCTCTTGTCTAATTGCTCTGACTAATGTTTACAGGACTATATTGAAAAAGAACAGTGAGAGTAGGCATCCTTGTTTTGTTTCTGATTTTAGAGTGAAAGCTTTCAGTTTTTGATCTTTTTATATGGTGTTAGCTGTTGGTTTGTCATAGATGGCTGTTACCAGACTGAAATGAAGAGCATCTATTTCAATTTTCTGGGGACGTTTAAGGTTTTTTATCACAAATGAGTATTGAGCTTTCTCAAATGCTGCTTCTGCATTTATTCAGACAATCATATGGTTTTGTCCTTCTTAAATTTCAGCAGCTCTGAGCTCTGATGCTTTCTCTCAGAAGAAAAATAGCTCCAGATTCAATTTGTGTAAAGTATGAGAGGCTGGGCAAAGTTAGTGGGCCCTGTGTTTATGTCTAACTTGAAAAGCCCTCCTGAGCATTTCTTTGAAATGTTGTGTCTGGGCTTATACTACAAAGAACTAGAAAACCAGTGTGTATGTTTATGCAAGAAATAAGGCAAAAGTTTTCTAAAATCGTTAGGCTTTTTATCACCATCATGATTCAATTTTGATAATTCATATTATATAGGAATCTTTCTATTTCTTTTGAATTTATTGGAGTATAGATTCTCAATATAGGTATTGATGATCTTTTGGATTTCTGCAAGATCTATTGTAATTTTCACTCCTAATTGCATGAGTTTGTGTCTTTTGGTTCTTTTGATAATATTGGCTAGAGGTTTGTCTATTTTATTTAATTCAATTAACTCTTTTATTCATTGATGTTATTGTTTTCTTAGTCTCAACTGCACTAATTTCTACTCTGATCTTTATAATTTCCATCCTCATATGCACTCTACGTTTCATTTGCTTTTCTTTTTCTAGAAGCTTGAAGTTCAACATTAGGTTATTGATTTGAGTTCACTCTGTTTTTCTGATGTGGGAATTCATGAATATAACTTCCAGTATATCATATTGGCATTATCATTAACTTGGACAGAAACTGTCCAATTTTTTCTTTAATTACTCTGTGACTCATTGGTTATTCAGGAAGGTGCTGTTTAATTTCCATGTGTTTATGTAGTTTTAGTGGTTTCTTTTGCCCTTTTCCAATTTCACTGCGCTAGAATCTAATAACATGCATGGGCTAGTTTCAATTCCTTCGCATTTATTTAAGCATATCCTGTGAGCAAGTGTGTGGTTTATTTTGAAGAAAGGCCATGGGCTGCTAAGAAGAATGTGTATTTGTTGTTGTTGAGTGCAACATTCTATAGACATCAACTAAGTTTATTTGTTCAAAGGTTTGGTCCAGCTCTGATATTCCTTTGTTGACTTTTTGTCTAGCTGATCTTTCTATTTGCAACAGTGGATTATCTAAGTTCCACATTACAACTGTATTAGTGCTTCTCTGATTTTTCATATCTAATAATGTTTGCTTCATATAGTTGGACCTGCTAGTATTTGGTGTTTATAAATTTACAGTTGTTACCTCTTCATCTTGCATTATTTCATTAACAAGTGGGTAGCTGCTTTCTTTGTCTCTTGTGATCACTTGTGGCCTGAAATCTACTTTGTCTTCAAATAGAATAGTTATTCCTGTCTTCTTCTTTTTTTTTGTTCTTCTTACATGGAGTACTATTTTCCAACCTTTGGTTTCCTGCCTATAAATTTCTTTTTGAGTTAAATGTGTTTCTTTTTTTTAAGGAAAAAATTAAGGTTATATTGAAAAGAGGAGTTAATTTTTAATCTTTTGACCAATATTGCATACCTATATTTGGTAATCTGAACAACAAATTTGATAATAACAATACATAATATAACAACCATTAATTTTCTATTCTTGCCTTGAAATTCTGTGCAATTTGTATTTTTAATTTAATTTATTATTATTTGTAATTTTTCATTGTTAAAGAATAAAAAATAGAGCTATAAAGAAAAAAGCAGTGTTAGAAACAATACAAGATGTAATAGGAATTCAATAATTTACTGTATTACATGATGCTGTCTTCAAATTAGTTGTTCAGATCCAGTCCTAGCCC
>NW_004524666.1:8947287-8958727 GCF_000260255.1 Octodon degus | reverse complement strand
TCCTTTACTTTTCATTCTATTTAATTATTTGTCTTGCCTGGTAGATTCATTCTATTGAGATTCTTAGAATTACCATGTGTGTTTTTTGTTTGTTTGGGTTTTGTTTTTTTTTGTTTGTTTGTTTGATTTTTAGAATATCCTTCAGAACTTTTTGTAGTGCTGGTTTGGCATGAATTTGTTCAGGTTTTCTTTATCATGGAAGTATCTTATTTCTCTATCAGTTTAGAAAGAGTTTTATGGAGTACATCAATCTGAACTGGAGGTTGTTTTCTTTTAGGCCTTGAAATACTTTACCCCAATGTCTCCTTCATTTAAGTCTTGTTCTCTGTAGTCTGCTGTGATTCATATGGGTTTTTCCTTTACGGGTGATTTAATTCTATTCTCTAACAGCTCATAATATTCTGTTCTTGTGTTAAATTTCTAGACTCTTATCTATGAAATACTGTGGCATAGTTCCCCCTCTCCTCCTGATCATGGTTATTTGGAGTTCTATATGTCTCACTTCTCTGTATGTCAAGTTCTTTTTTTCCATCATGAAGCATTTTCTGTTATTATTTCTGTGAACAGATTTTTTTATGCCCATTGTGCTATCTTCCAATTTTTCATAGATTCTAAGTTATCTTAGCCTTCTTTGCATCATTAAGCAACTGTTTGGTTGATTTTTCAAGGCTTTTGCTATTTTTAAGAAGTCTCTCATTTGATATCCGCAAACCAAAACCCTGTCTTCCAAATATGATTTTCTGTCTTCACATTGATCAGCTCTGTTATGTATACTTAAAACTGGATTTCTACTTGAGTCTGTTTTGTGAACATCTTTTCCATATGAGGTATTCACAGTTTCCATGTCTTTCTTAAGCTTCTCTATTTTTAAAAAAATCTATTATCAACTCTAAATTCATTATTTCCCTCACTATGTTCATCATCTTTTTAGTTATTTGTGTAATTATTTTTATTTTGGCTTTGTCAAGAGACTTATTATTCTGTCTTGTTATTTCTGCTGCTATCATTTTAGAAAATTCAGCTAGGTATTTTTTATTTCTTCTCCTCCATGACCCATTGATTTGCCCTGGGCAAGTTGGGGGTTATAGGTTGTATGTTTCTTTCATGTTTTCTTTCTTTTTCTCTTTCTTTTTCTAAAAAAAAAAAATGTGTTCTGTGATAAGGTTTATAAACCGCTGGTAGTTAGTTTTATTACTAACAACAAGCCTTCTTTAGGAAATGACTATTTCTCAGAGATGTCTTTCAGGTATAACTGACTTTTGAACTTGGAGTCTTTCTCAAGATCCTGCATCTTCTGTTTATTAAGGATAAAAGGTTGCAGCCTGTTTGCCCTAGTACTCAATTCTTTGGTACTGGACTATAGTTTTGTTAATGAATGCCAGATAACCTAGGCACTGGCATACAAGGAAAACCAATTGATCACCAAAACTATGCCACCTTGCCTAATGCAGGATAATCAGTAGTAACAATAGCATCAAACACAGACTGGAAAATAATAAACCATGCTAACTAATAATTATCCATTTTTAATCATATGTATAAGATCTATGGTTACATAACAAAATCTGAGACAAATCAAAAATTTATGTACAGTAAATATCCATTCAACAGAGCAATTTTACCCTAAAAGGAGAAAAATTTAAAAGGGAGAAGAGAAAAAAATAGGGAAACAAAAGAATAAAAAGAGATTATAATCAAGTCTGAAGGACAAAGGAAGATTACCCAAGTCTCAGGAAACTGGTGAAGCCAGGAAAGAAGAAAAACAAAACAAGAACAAAACAAACTAGAAAAACTAAAAGCAGTGTTCACACTCACTGAAAAAATAACAACAAAAAGAATGAACAAAGGTAAGAAAAAAAAAATAAAAAGACTTGCTTGGTGGCTTTGAGCCTGCGGTCACCTTCTGAGGTCCACAGCTCTGTGGCAATGTCCAACTCAAGGCGTGACTCTGCTCTCACTGGCACACGAAGGAGGTTGTCAGAGCCCAGATCCATGCTGGATTATCACCAGGAAGCTTCCAGTAGGATTAGAACATCGTGCCAGCTCTTTTGAATCCACAGAAATTCAGGGTGAACCTGGCCTCTGGTCTAACAGGTGGAGCCTGAGTCATTTACCTTATACAATTCTGGATTGTCTCACTCTGACCTGGCTCATTCTGGCATGTTGACTAGGGATGCCTCCCATGGTTGTCTCTTATCCAGTCACTAGGAACCCATAAAGCCCACCCATGGCTGCTCTGAGTCCCTGGATCAGCTGGCCCTTCCCTAAATGGCATCCAACCAAGAACCCTCTCCAGGAGAAATAGCTGTCACTTGGACTGGAGTCACTCACCAGCTGTTGAGGTGCACAGTAACCACTGCCATGTTCTACTAGTGTGTTTCTCCAAACCCCAGGGGTTACCAGCTTTCATCGCATCTCTGTAGATCTGATCATCCTTTCTCCTGCTATGAGCTAGTAGCCAAGGAAAAAGTACAGATTGCCCCTTCCTTTTTCTGCATTGAGATCTGTCTCTTCAGTTTCTCTGTGGGATGCAATCTTCCCTTCAGATCTTTCCTGGGGCTCAAAGGGACCACCCTCCCTCCTTCTTTACCTTCCCCAAATGGGAGATTTCAAATCTTCGGCTGACTTTTTGATGCTTGCTGCTTTGCTATCTTCCCAGAAGTCAACAAATAATATTTAAAACTTAGAAGGTAAAGGTTTTGTTTTGTTTTTAGTCAGGGTCTTACTAGGTAATCTAGAATGACCTTGAACTCACTAGTATAGCCTTGGTTGGGCTGGAACTTGCTATCATCCTGCCTTATCCTTCTTTTCCTTTTGTCAGTGGCAGGTACCCCTGGGTAGACCTGTGTCTGTGTAACTCTCCAGCCTCTGTACACTTCACCCAGTCTAGCATCTAGTGGATATGAACACCTTTCCCACTTCCATCGTTTAAGGAATTAGAGGAGCACTTCAGCCAAAAAAGTAAATGGATACCTTTATACCAGTTGCACAACCATTTTCTCATAGTCCTTGGGATTCTCAGTTGGAGGAGGATGGGGACCTCATGAGGCAGGGAGGCTGACACAGAAGTTGGTGGTTGTGGTGGCAGGTGGATGTCAAAGCCTAGGGGATGAGTTGAGGGGACCAACAAATAAGACACTAGGGGTAATGGAAAAAGCACCCAGCCGCACTTTGGCCCCAGAATGTGGAGATTTGCAGCTCACCAGCAAATATGATATTGTATGTATATATTATAGCTCCCCCAACATACTGCTTAGTGTATATTTTTGCCAAATGAAGAAATAGCTAACACTGTTAGTCCAAGTGTTCTAAGCAGGTATCTTTTTCACATTTAGGTGTGCACATGCATTTTAAAATATGTAGATACCTTTTACCTTGAACCCAACAGTTTGGGGAAATTAGCATATCATATCAGCTAATCTGTAATGCATACAAATTAACTGACTCCTAATCAGGCATGGTAATGTGCTTATGCATTATTGTATACAGATAACTGTCTCATAATCAGGTTTCATTAAAAATCCATGAAGTTGATATGAATTAAGTGGGATAGTCACAAAATTGGGCAGTCATAAGCCCTGATTCCACCTCCTTTCAATGCTCTAACGCAGTGGTGGCAAACCTATGGCACGTGTGCTACAATGGACTGTTTGTATTATTGAGAGCTTTAAAACTTTCGCTAATGCTGCTCTATGGAAAGCATGCAGTAGGCAGGGTGGCTCCAGCCCTTCTGTGACAAGAAGCGGTGGCCAGGGAGCTACCATTTGCCTCCTTGTGCAGTGCAGAGCCTGGCTTTGAATTGAATATTGAGGTTTTCAGCTCAGTATGCTTGGGCCCCAGCTTAGTATCAGAATTCTGTTGTTAAAGAGAGAGCTTAAAAGCCAGGTATAGTGGTGCACATTGCATAATCGTGGCAAATTTGAAGCCCACCTGGGCTACATAATGAGCTCAAGGCCATCTTGAATAGCATAGTGTAGCCCTGGAGAAAGAGGTGAAAGGAGAGAGGGAAGGCAGGAAGGAGAGAGAGAGAGAGAGAGAGAGAGAGAGAGAGAGAGAGAGATTAAAATGGAGATTAAAATCTATCACTTAAGAATCCCCTGGATTTTCACACACAGGATTTTTCTGGGCACTGGATGAACTTATTATCTTCTAAAGTGGAAATATAACATCTATGCAGTGTTAGGCCAAGTGTGCTCTGGGGTGGTACCCTGCACTGCCTGCTGGTGTGTGTGGCTCTGAACTCAGCTCTAAGACCCAAGGAGCATTGTTGATCCCACTGGCTCTCTCTGGTTACTCTGTTATTGGGCTCTGCTGCTTTGCCCTCAGCAGAAGTCTTGGTTCATGTGACAAGGCTTCCCCTATCCTGTCTCCATCCTTCAACTGGAGGGAAAGTCATGGGGTCTTGCTTTGTGATGCCAGTCAAGCCAGCAGGGTGACCAACCCCTGTGACAGTGGAAGCTATTGCATCCGTAGCATGGAATCTGGGGGCTGTGGTGACAAAACAGCCTTCATGGAGCTAAGGGCAAGACAGATGGTACCAACTGTGCAGTGTGGCCGAGGAGCGGCAGGGCCACAGCTGTCCCAGGGGCACAGTAAGAGCAGTGCTTCTACCTGTCCATCAGACTGCCGATCTCAGCGTTTTCCCAGACTGAGCCTGTAATTGGCTACAGCTGCCTCGCAGTATCCATGGGGAAGGGGTTCCAGAATCCCCCCAGATACCAACACATCTGTGAGTGCTCAAGTCGCTTGTTTAAAACTGTGCAGTGTTTGTCTCTAGTCTATTCACATCTTCCCAGGTACTTTTAAATCTTCTCTGGATTACTTAATACTATATAAGGTGCTTGTCAATAGTTATTATACTGTCTTGTTTATGGAATAATGACAAGCAGTAAAGTCAGTACATGTCAGTACAGATGCAATTTCCTATTCTGAAAGTTTTCCCAAACATGGTTATTTGAATCCTCGGGTGCACAACACATGAGTAAGAAGGGTCTGCTGTACCTCCACTGTAGCCAACCAGAGAGAGTTTGAATCTCAAGCATCCCTTAAAGGCCTATATGTTAAAAGGTTGTTTTCCAGTTTCATTCTACTGTGATTAAAAACTCTAAGATGTGGGAAGTCCTTCTGCGAATCCTTTGGATCACTGGGGGTGGGGGGAGGGGGATGGAGAAGCCCAGCCCCTTCCCTGCTCTCTTTTGCCTCTTGGCCTTAAGGTGAGTGGGTTTTGCTCCCCTACAGGCTGCCTCGCCACAGGTGCAAAACAATGCAGCTAATCAGTCATGAGCTAAAATTTCCCAAGTTGTGAGTCAAAATAACTCTTTTCTCTTTATAAGTTTACTTCTCTGAGGTGTTTATTACAGTGCTGGAAAGCTGACTAACACACACGTTGGGTCCTTGGATTGTGAGTCAAGAATTCTCAGAGTGGGGGAGGCAACTGGAAACCTTTGAAATTGCTCCCTCCTCCTTACCCAAAAGGCTGAGTCAAAAAAAAAAAAAAAAAAGCAAAAACAAAAACAAAACAAAACAAAATCACATTCCAGGACATATAGTGTCTAGTGCCACTGTTAGAGGAAAGTTTCCAAATAGCCCTGGACTGGTCCTGACCCCCAGGGGCAGGCCAATCCCCTACATTAGTTCCAGTATAAGGCCCTTCCATTCACAGCTGGTTCTGATACAAGGTGACATCAGAGGAGCCCCCACATCAGGGTGGGCAATCCACAATTCATTGATTTTATGGAAAATATACACCTATCCTGGTAAGTATGTAAAACAGGATCCTTTAATGCAGATAATACTCTGAGTGTCCTAAATAGACAGTCATAATTTTTTAAGTGCAGCAAACTTTCAGAGGGTTTATAGAGACATCTGAATTAATTCTCTTTCCCAAGATTTCATGAGGAAAAGCTAAAATAGATTTTTTTACACAAGCCTAGTTGACCTGAAATGATGATTAGAAAGGTCATATACTTCCATTTACTAAATGTTTTCTGTGAACAAGCTGACCTGTGAATTTCCTTCTCCGAAAATACTGACAAAATTAAATGTTTTATTGAACTGAATTAAAGATGACTCCATAATTAGGGAAGAGAGATTCATAAAGGAGCTTTTTTAATCACACATGATCTGCCAACATGTGGTATCTTTTTTCAAATTATGTCTCACAGGCATTGGGTTTTATTGAAACAAAACCAAACTGCACAAAATTGTTATTCCTATTCTCTTAGAGAAAATCAAATATTTGTGGCCAGTCAATTAAGTAACTAGTTTAAAAAAAGAAATAAAGGGGAAAAACACACTAATATGATCTCTAGTTAATCTTCCCCTACTAAAAAGTAATCATATGTAAATAAAGATGAAAAAGAACATCATTAAGGATTATCAGGGGCTGAGGAGACAGCTCAGCAGTTGAAGCACCTGCCTGGCAAGTGCAAGGACCTGAGTTTGATCCCTGGTACTGCATACCATGGTGGCCTAGAAACCCCAGGCACATATGCCAGCCACTGAGCCAGGCACTGTGGCACAAGCCTGTAATCCCAGTGCTGGGGAGGCTGAGGCAAGAGGATCACTATGAGTCCAAGCTGCATAATGAGACCTTGTACCAAATAAATAAATGATTTTTAGAAAATAATTTTCAACACTGTCAGCACAATTTTTGTTCCATTTTGATGATTGAATCCAATGACATTAAAGTCCTATACTAGCTGTACTCATAAAGATCTTTTCTCAACAAAGATAAGGCATCCGGTCTGTATCCAGAACATCCTGCTGATCGAGCCGCACAACACACTAGTGTGCAAGGGGTTAAAGAAATCTTGGTTGCCTCTCTGAGGTCTTTTAAAACAAGAATGAGTTAACATCTTACTAAATGGATTAGTTCAAAGTCAAGAGGATGATTCACACCCCACGCTGGCCCTGAAACTCAGGTCACCATGCTTCCAGAATGGACACAGAGCATTCACTGAGCAACATTTATTGAGTGGCAGCCAAGTGGGCTCTGGGCTTGGGAGGGAAAAAAAAGGGTAGGAATTAGTCCCTGATCTCTGATGCTCTGTTTTCTCCAAAGACAACACAAACACATGTAGAGTTCTCTGTGATTAGTGCTATGAGCACCCAGAGGACAGTGTGTTTAACTGACTCTAAGACCTGTGGTGTGCCCAAGTGTCAGCACATTAACACCCAAGCCAGGGATCCCTCAGCGGTAGTGGTTCTAACAATGTGTCTCTTATACCTGTGGCGGACCTGAGCCCCATCCAGGAGGTCTACCTGTCAAAGCTATTTTCATAATGGCTTGAAGATATTATTTGCCCTTTTTTACCGTATTGATATTAGCATTGGTGGTTAAAAGCATTGAAGGTAAAACTGTTGTAGTCTTAGCACAAATAAAGTCAGGACACCCAGCCACATAGGCAGGCGTTATGGCTTAGGTTTACAATGTTCCCCAAAGCCATGTCTTTGTAGATGGGGTTTTGGAAGCTGATTGGGAGGATCATGGGATGCTACACTCATCAGCAGATGGCTGTGCTGTTAGGTGCAGGCTCCTTGGAAGAGATGGCTCACTAGAGCATGACCTAAAAGGCGCATCTCCCTCTGCAGTGCCTCCCTTCCCCCCCTGCTTCCTGCAGGCCATGAGTTGCAAACCTTTTCCTCAGTCATGTTCCTCTGCTCCCCTTTTTCTGCCTTCCAGTTAGGTGTTCATGGACCGAAATTTTGGGCCAAACTACACCTTTCTTCCTTTAAATTGTGGGTGTGAATGTGTGGTCTCAGCAACTGGAAGGTAACTAACACAGGAGGAAACTGCTTCACCAACACTTGACCCTGGTACAAATTAATAGAGATTGGAAATGGTGCTTCTAAGTATTCTCTGCATTGGAATGAGACGTTCACCTAAAGCTTGTCATCTGCACATTCAGATACAACAGTTGTCATTTGATTCACTCATTTAATTGGCGACTTGTTTCCAGAGCACTATTTTTACATGAGAGAACAATTGCCAGACAAACCATCATTACTCAAACCAACATATTTGGCAAACTTTCTCTTAAAATGAACAAAGTGAATCTGCCTATAACTATAAGGAAAATTGGTGGTATTTTTGCCAATGATAAAAATTGAGCTTTCTCGCAAACATTAGAATTTTGGAAAACTTGTATTCATCACTATGACTTTGGCTACTTCCCAATGCTTAAAAGCATTTGTAGGAGATTGGTTGGCTATGAATGAATATATCAACATTTGGTAGATATGCCTGATTCAGAGAGTCAAATATTTTTCAAATGATCAATCAACAAAATTATGCCTGGGTAAAAGAGCTATGCTAAATTCAAACAAACCAAAGGATTTTAATGTCACCATTGATTGATCTAGCTTCAGATTTCACAATGCAACTGACCTTTAAGAATCACCACTTGTTGAGTTTGGGTGTAGTAAGAAAGAATGTCCGGAATTACCTTACAGGGCTATTAAAACACTTCTTTTTTCCAACTCCATATCAGTACAAAGATTAATTTTCTTCATATGCTCCAACCAGAACATGGCAAAGTACACAATGCAGAAGAAAATATAAGACTCCAGCTGTCTTCCATTAAATATGTTAAAAGATTTAAAACAATGCCAATCTTCATTAAACTTTTTTTGTTTTGGAAGCATTACTTTCCATTTTTAAAAATGCTACTTGTGTATTATTGTTCTTCTCTTTTTCTTTTCATTTATATATTTGGTACACATAACTCAGACTTGTAGTGATCCTCCTGCTTTCAGCCTCTCCAGCACTGGGATTATAGGTGTGCACCACCACACCCAGACTCAGTCAGTCGCTAGCTCATTGCACCAGGCAAGGAATCCCGGTCCCAGTGCTTGCCTAAGCAGGTGCTTAGCCTGCTGAGCTATTACCCTGGATCCTTATTGTTTTTCTTAAAACAATGTTTTAAAATATTTCTAAATGTGGTAAATATCTATAGATAAGGTCTACATAAACAAAAGTTTGTTCAGCAATTTTTCAGAGTGTCATGAGGTTCTGAGAGAAACCTCCACTTGAAGGATTCCCACACTAGGCCCCTCACAATCTCACCTGTCTTCCTAATGTTATTTTTTTCCCACTGTTTTCTTGACTGCCTTCTCTGCTGCCTCCATATGTCAAGTTTGCATTCATTGTCTTCAAACCAAACTAAGCAAAATTTCCCCTCACTCTTCTATTAAATTACACTCTCCTTGGGGCGTAGGGACTTTGTGCAGAGCTGATGATTTTGAGACTGAAAGCAGTGTGAGACTGCTTTCATGTGTCTCTAACCTCTGTCTTGTAGGCTTTGGGGGCTGGCAGTTGAGGAAAGGCCTTCCTCAACCCTTACAGCATTAAATACCAGCAGCTAGTCTGGCTCCTAGCACACTGCTGTTGCTCAACAAATTCAAAACAAAGGAAGAGAAGAAATTTCATCTCTTTCTCCTGCCTTGACATAATGAATCTGTCAGAGGGAAGACTCACATTGCATAGAGTGGAGAAGAGCAGACACAGTGGAATGGTAGATACACACTTCTTTCAACATAAGACAAAGATGCTCCCATACAAATTTAATCATATGTCCTCATCCCTGAGAAAACCACTGGAGACCCACCCAGCTATTGTACCTACATGTGAAATCACAATGCCATTGTTCCCTAACTACAGGATCTTATTTGCAATTGTCTTAGATATTCTGCCACCCTAGGGCCAGGTGGTAAATTTAACCAGCAGCCTGTCTTTAAGTCTTTAAAGTACAGTGGGTTGCCAACTGGTGGTCAACTTGTTACACCCAGCTGAATTGGAACTAGTGTGGTGCTGGGTGTGGGAGGCCCACCTGAGGATTGTTGCCAGCACCATAAGAGGCAGAACTAGAGAAGCTGTTGAGAGGCTGTTAGGGAAGCTATTTGGAGAAGCTGTCGGGGGGGGGGGGCTGTTGGAAGCTGCTGCTCTTCCTGGTCTCTTCTGCTAGAGGACCTTGTCACGCTGGCTTTCCTGATGAACTTGGTGGTTCTCATTGGAGGAGGAGCTCAGGACCTCATTGTCACTGAGAATGGCCATGGTTTACTTTGGGGGGAGCTCTGCTGCTCATCTTCAGCATCACTTACAGGCTCTGGAGGGAAGATGGTGCACTGCTCAGCCTCCTGGAGAAGCTTGTCACACTAGCTTTCCTGATGGGAACTTGGTTTTCCTCATTGCTGCAAGAATTTGGGACCTCACTACTGCTGAGGACAGCTGTGGTGCTTTTCAGGAGAGCTCTGGTGCTTACCTTGAGTGTTACTTCCTGGCTCCAGTGTAGATCCCCCAGCCTGCTAGCACAGATTCTTCATCCCACTGGCATAGACTTTCTGGTTTCTGCCACTGACCTTTGGGCATTCCCAGTGCAGATCCCTGAAGCAGGCCTCTGTGAGACATTGTCACAGGCTCGAGATCTCCAATTGAAGTCATGGGAGCATTGTTTATGGGCTCTAGGTTTTCAGCTGGACTCATGCAGGATATTAAGATCCAGGACTTCAGCTGGATTCTTGTAGTCTTTAGTGTGTGGACAGATTTCCTGTACTCTTTGCATATGATTCTTTGGGTGATTCATTACAAAATAATCTATGAAATGTGTCCTGTATTTTACCTCATGCCAAAACCCTGTTACGGTTTGTGTCTAGTTGTCCCCCAAATGCCTTATGCAGTCATGGGGCAGAGACTTCTAGAGTTTGAGATTAACTCATGATCCAGTAGGATTATGGGTGATCCAAGGCTGGGATTACGGGACTTAGTACTGCTGGGATTATGGGTGTTTGTACTTTCCCCAGCCTGCGGCAGAGAGCCTGAATGCAGTACAACAGAGACAGAGAGACAGATCTCTCTCTCTCTCTGTTGCCACTGTTGTTGTTCCGCCACCCTGAACTAGATGCTCTCTGCCCTGCGCCACTCTGCCTTGGAGCCAGCCAAGTATAGACTGAAACCTCCAGTAACTGTGAGCTACATAAACCTTTTCTTCCTTCATTTTTGGTGTCAGGTATTTATTCCAGCAATGAGAGAAGAGTAACTGAGACAGACCCCAATCCATGACAATGAGGATAGAGACATGTAAAGATAAAGACTTGAAGAAAGGGAAAAAAGACACTTGAGTTTTTAAGTTCTAGTTCCCATTTTCAAAGGAAAATGATAGGAGAGGACCTGGGGCCACTAGATCCTAAAATGACCCAGAGCCCAGGCCCCGCATGTGAGTGAGACTGCCCGGGGCTGCTGGATCCTGAATAGACCTGGAGCGCAGGCCCAGCCTGTGAGTGAGAGGACCCGGGGCCACCGGATCCTGAATCAACCCAAAGTGCAGGCCTGGTGTGTGAATGAGACCACTTGGGACCCGCTGGATTCTCATTCGACCCAGAGTGCAGGCCCATGCAGAAACCTTCAGCAGAACTCCCTGCAAAGAGGCTAGAGGCAAGACCC
>NW_004524666.1:8939959-8945127 GCF_000260255.1 Octodon degus | reverse complement strand
TCTTTGCAATAAATTTTGGACAATTTCATTTTGTGTATCTTCGTATGATTTCATTTAAATTTCTTATACAAAAAGGTTCATTTTTCTTGGAAATGCACAGTTATAAGTTGAACTAAATCCAGAAATTTTAAATCTTTAAATATTTATTGCCTACTCCTTTCTACTTTGAGAATTCTAATTATATGAATATAAGTTTCTTGGTTTTGACACAGAAAACCATGATGACTGATCTGTAAATTATTTCTACATTTTTATTTTGGACAATTTTTATTGTTATATTCATTTATGTTTGTAAATAATTTATTTTCAATTTGCAATCTATTTAAAAAAAGAGGAAAATGCTAGCGTTTGGTAGTAGTGGAATTATTTCCTTCTTACTTTTAGCAGCAAAGAAAACGCCAAGAGGCACTCTTCTAGTTTCTGCAGCCAGTCTTATGGCAAGTGTGATTTTTCTCCCCCGTCACTCACAGCATAGTTCCCTTGCATTTGACGAGACCCTTGGCTGCTGCCAGTTTAGCAGGTCCTGTTTCCAGGCCTTCTCCTTCTCTATAAACAAATGCAAGTGTTTTTATTGTGATTCTCTTCGTGAGGAAAGGCTTCTTCAACCACCAAGGATCAATTCAGATTATAGTTTTTCTCTACCAGTTGGATGACAATTACATCAGCGTCCACTCAGACGAATGCACTGAAGAAATGAGCACATGCAAATATTTTGTGTGTGGGCAGCAAGAATTAAATGACAGCTTAATTTCTCTATTTGTAAACAACACTCCTGGCTCTAAAATATAAGGGAACTCAAGAGTGTGCTGAAAAGTAGCTGCCCATGTGCAGACCGAGAAGCCAGGCTCTGCCACGAGCGCACTTGAACACGTGTAATTTCCAGAGGAGCCCAGCTCTCCTTCCAAAGGGAGGGCAATAAGCCCCAAGATGTAAGCAAAAGAGACCATCCTTCTTTCAATAAAAGGTTCATTGGTTCACTTAACCATAATAATCATCAGTTAGTTCTATTGTTTTGCAGGCTCAAGAAGTGGTCTTTGTCTCAGCAGAGCAAATAAAAAAATTGTAGGGGGACAAACTAGAAAAAGAGTTTAAATTGATTTTCAAAGAACAAAATGTGACTTCAAGAAAAAGCCTCTCCTACTTAGGACAGCTTTACCTGCTCTGGTCACTATAAGCAATCTCACTCTGAAGTGTCAACTCCACAGCATGCATTGAGGACAACTGAGAGACACTTTAGCCTCCAAAAGAAGAAAATACTTTTGATTTGGCAGCTGGTAAATTCTAAGAAGGAGAAAACTCACAAATTTAGGAGAAAAGTTTTTCTGTGAGACATACACTGCAAGACAGAAAATTTTTTAAACTAAAATAGGAATCTCATTTTCAAGTGGCAATTTATTCACATATAAGTGAAGGGCAAAGTGTTTTAATTCTGAGAGAAGTCACTTTTCTATGGAAAAATGGAGTTCAAATACAGGAGTTTGAATTTGTATCCAAAAATCTAAGATTAAAGTTAAATTCTTCCGAGGGCACAGTACTGCCATAGGTGTTTTTCCTCTGGATAAAAGAGTGACTTCTCGTGCCAAAACCAACTGTGCCATAGGTGTCCCCAGTCTTCCCAATGGCATGACAGGCCAGGTCCGAGCTGAAAAGGACCACTAACCCTGACACAATGTGACGTGACCTAGTTGGATGAACTCTGAGAGGGACAAAGGCAATTGCCTTAAACCCAAACCATCAGAGTGTTGATAAAGCCACCAACAGCCACTACCTCTGCTGGTCAGCAGCTGCGGCCACCAAGCATCAATGGACCCAGGGCCATGAGTTTTATGTACATTGTCTTTAGACATCACAACTGCACAACAAAGCTGTCATTATCACCTTCATTTTACAGCTAAAGAGAGTTCAGACAAACCGTAAAAAAGGATCTAGATTCTGTAAAGATCTGGATTCTGTATATCCCCACAGGACTTTGTATAAAGTTCATTCTTAGTAGGTGAACCTCCAGAAGTGATATTTTAAAAAGTTCAAAAATGAACATTAGTGTCTGAATTATAATCGGGACCTCATAGCAACTTGGCATTATTACACTTTGACTTATGAAGACTCGTGGAAGATCCCACACAGAAGCGAGTTACTTTGTTAGAGATCTGATCTGCGCCAACACAAAATCCCTCCTGCCTATTATTTTGTCATTCTCTAAATTTGATTTCATAATGGCATCAATCAAAGTTGTCTGTTAAATGGGGACTTAAGCTTTACTTGCAATGTAAAACCTTGCACAGAATCCCAGTGTCTTGGGGTTGGTGATGCCTACAGGACACATCGGTTGGTCAGCTTCTCTTCTCCATGCTATTTTTGGGAAGGAAGAAGTGAGGTCGTTTGTAGTAATAGCATGTATGCAATGGCATAAAATCTTTTTGTGTTAAATTGTTTAAAAACAACACAGAAAGTTGTCAAATTAGTATTTGACTAGATGGAGAACAAATGACTCGTGTACATCACCAGTCACCTGCCTGGACCCCAGGCGTCAGATTTCAATACAGAAAAATTGTCAGGGTCATTCAAAGAACTCCTGTTGGCTCTTTACTAAGATTTACCAATTATTAATATTTCATATAGCTATCATACATTATTTTTTCTGAACTATTGAAAGACACTGTATTGCTGTTTGGTCCCTTTATCTGTCAATGTTTCAATGTTAATTTCCAAACAACTAGGGTTTTTAAGATAATAAAATTTTTATCAAAATACAAAATAAACATAAAAATCATCAGAAAAAAATAAAGTTAAGAAAAATTCTTTTTCTTCGTGGATAAGGATAAGAAAAATTGTTTGCCTTTTTCTCCCAAAACGGGAATTTCTTGGCTTGTTTTCCTTACTGTGATATTCTTAGATCTTGCATAAGGCCCATCATATCATGGGCAATCACAAAATACCTGTGAACTTCATAAGGTGATTCCGTGATACAATACTGACCACATTTCTAAATGGTGTATTTCTAAAATAAAGCAAAGTCTATGCCAGCATTACAGTCAATCATTTCTTTATCACCCATAATTTGTTATTTATATGATACAAAAAGAAGGAAAAGCTTCAGATACAAAGGACTTTTGGGAAATTCTCTTTTTAAAATAGGACAAAGCAGATTATGACCTAAGCCAGGGCATCTCGCTCAGTCCCCACTCAGCGATACCTGCGCTGCCTTCGCGGTAGCAGTTTCTGATGACACTCTGCGCTCATGAAAGTGTCCTCCTCCCTGGGGACTGCATGATACCTCGACTGCTCTGGATATGGGCCTGTGAGACCTCTGAAGATTTTCTGTCTGCTCTTGGGGCTGAAGTTCACAGAAGTTGTCTTATAAGAAAACTGGCATGGTGTTTTCTTTGTTTCTTTCCCCCCCCCCTTCGATACCAGGAATCAAACTTGGGACAGTGAGCTTGCCAGGCAGGCACTTATGCTGCTAAGCTATCATCCCAGCCCTGGGATGGTATCTTCTATGACAGGTGGAAGCAGAAAAGGGCTGTACTAAAGAAAGTCAAGTGGCAGGCCCCAAGGAGCTGTCGTCTCAGAAGCCTATAGCCCTCACCAAATCTACCACAAGAACAGCTGCATTCCCCTGAGGGTGGCTTCCTCCTCTACCTGGGGCACCTTCCTGATGCATGGGCAAGGGAGACACCCCCGCAGCCTGTGTAAGGCGATATCTGTGCCCCATCTGCCTCCCCGTGAGGCTAGTACTGTACCCACAGTTACTACTTTTCCTTAGCATTTGGGGAGCTAAGGAAAGTCTGCAACAGAATCACTGAAGGAGGGGTCACTAACTAATTCCTACCTCCTGCAGATGTTGAGAGGAATAATGCATTTATACCAGTGAAGTACTTGCCTAGCACAGTGCCTGGAACATTGAAAGTGCTCAGCAAATAGGCACTGCTGTTAACAATTACAGGTATGGGGCTGGCCAAATAGCTCAGTGGATTAAAGTGCCTGCAAGCAGGTACAGGGGCTGGGGTTCGACCCCCAGGCCTGTTGTGCTGGCCCTGCCCTCGGTGCATGCTGAGTTGGCAATTGAAATCCCAGCTTTTGGGAGGCTGCAAACAGGTGGATCACTAGGAGTCTGATCTAGTAGTGAGACCCTGAACACCCTGTAGACCCTTCCCTAAAATACAAAAAACTAATAATAATAATAATTGCAGGTATATATTTCTTATTTACAATTCTGAAAGCCTAAAAGTTTTAACAACCAAAAGTTACTTTTCCTGCAAGACTCAAACCAGATGAAACTCACTGGTGCCACATCCAAACCTTGAGCTAACAATATTCAGCCCTTTCACATGACTATTACTGTGTCACTATTGGACATGGCTTCAGATCTCACTGGGAGTCTTGTGACAAGGTACATGTACCACTTCTTAATTCTGTAACATGCCTGGTCTCGCTCTTTTGAGTGAGGAACTGTGCAGCTGTAATTGGCAGCTTTCTCCTTTTCTGAGATGATTTGAAAAGCATCCGAGAATCTTACTATTGAAAAATCTCTCTCCATTCCCACCCACTCATCTTACCATAACGCCTGAAATTTCCACCCATCCCTTGGGTGTGATGCACTGTCTCTAGAAAGGGCTCATCAAAATGCAGCTTGGTGTCTGACACATGCTCAACTTATCAACTCCAGCACCCACCGGTTGTTGCGTTCCTAGCTGAGGGCAATCCATGAGGGATGAGTCAACCAGCAAGTCAGGCGTGATGCAGAGTGCACGTGTGTGGATAGTGCTGCGTGCTTATGTGCTCAGAAAGGTCAAGGAGAGGCCACTGATTGGGAGAAAGACAGTGTGAGGGGGTAGGGGCACAGTGATAATGTCCTTCATCCTCTGGCCTACGGCGATCCAGTGCCTCCGAGGGGAATGGTCCTCCATACCATGGCAGCCAGGATGACCAACAGAGAGAGGACACCTGGAGAATCTGCTCTGCTGGTCAACTCGGGCCCACTCATGTGCACCTCATCAAAAGCATCCTGCTTGCTTACTTGGTTAACTAGGATCTCTAGAGCTGGGGGAGATGCCCTGCAGTCAGAACAGAGCTGGACCACAGAGCCAGCAGGGTCTGCTCCTGCTTGGTGTGGAAGCATTTCACTGGACACTAACACAAGCAGTGCCATGCACAGGAAGAAGGAGCTG
>NW_004524666.1:8938556-8939813 GCF_000260255.1 Octodon degus | reverse complement strand
ACTGCGCCATCTCCCCGGCCCCCTAAAGGGCTTTATCTTTATAGGATATAGCACAATTGAACATGGGCTTCTCTTACTTTCCCAGAGGACTGTCACTGTATCTCACTATACTTCGCCTTTATCTACAACATGAGCACTATCCTTGGGTGGCTGGAGATTACATTACATTGCATCAAAATAAAATAAAACTGGAACTAGGAGAGTCTTTCTGGAAACAATCACTAAAATTATTTTCACTTTAGGGTAACATAGTTCAATGCAAATTTGGTATATTATTTATGAAGGATATGTACTTTCATTTTTAAAGTACTCTAATTTTAAATTTCACATAATCCTGGGATTCATTCTTACTGAAGTAGACAAACATCAAAGGGTAAAGTGACTTAAAGTTCCAAAAATTTAGATAAATAAGACTAAGTTGAAGAAAGCTTAAAAAGTCTGACTCTCAAACTAACAGTTATTCTAGCATCTGTGACTAATACATTATAATGGTGAGTGGTTGGGACAATTAATATACAAATTGATTTTCTCCATTTTCCCCCAGAAATATACAGAAACTCTAATGTTGTTTACTTGATTTAAGGGGAGATGCCAGAATTCTTTAATGACTGACAATATTCAGGGCCAAACCATTTTTACTAGACCTTTGAAGAAGGCGACTCCATTGGATTCATAGAGATTGCTACTAAGGCAGAAGCTGCGGTGACACCTCCTGAGCCACTCTGTAGACCTGTGCAGCACCTGTCATTTGTCAAGCTCTCTTGCATATATTTACCTTCACGTCCTCTCTGGAGGCAGAAAATCCAGGGATTATAGCCTCCATTTTACAGAGGAGATGTTTAAAGTCTAATAATAAAATAGGATGAATAGATTCTGTACTGACTTTGAAATCAAACCTCTGCACAGAACCCCATGTGCATTACAGAATGTTTGCAGCAGGAGCCATGTCCGACAGCCTAGGCTACTCAGATACCTTCAGGGAGCTAAATGTGCAGCTAGGGGCCAGCCAAATAACTCCGCAGATTAAAGTGTCTGCTTAGGCAGTTGCAGGGGCCTGGAGTTTGATCTCGGGTCCTGCCATGCCAGCCCCACCCCCAGGGTGCACTGAGACGGCAATTGAGACTGGGTGTGGTGGTGCGCGCCAGCAGACCCAGCTCTTGGGAAGCTATAAACAGGAGGATCACTATAAGTCCGATGTACATGGTGAGACCCTGTAGACCCTACAGACCCTGTCCTAAATACAAAAAATTACATATA
>NW_004524666.1:8869853-8936972 GCF_000260255.1 Octodon degus | reverse complement strand
TGCAGATCATTGTCTTTTATCTAGGAAACCTACCTCCATCCTGAAGGAGAGCTCAGTGTTTCCTCTCAAGAAATGTTACACTCCTATTTAGGGTAACGTACTTGCTGTCCCATTTGTGGGCTGCTTCACACTTTGTTTGGTGCCTCTAGTGCTGAGCGCTGAGGACACTTAGCCTTAACTGCATTTCCCATGTGTGCAAGAGAAGCACTCTGGACAGACGATCATTAGCCACACCAGATGCTTTCTAAGAAAAGTCTCGTTGATGCCCTTTTATGCTCTTTCTTACACATAGTATTACTCACTTGGCTGGTTATAATATGACCATTTCTGGTAATATCTGTGTCTTATATTTCAATGCAGAACTAATGTTCACATTATAGCTTGCTGGCCTTTTTCTCTAATATGCACATATTGAATAGCCAATAAACATGTGCTGGTTTGACAAGAAAATATTTCAGTGATCTGAGTGAATGTTTCTGGAACTTATTCATGTCATACTTATTTGTAGTTGGTGAATGAAATACTAAACAATACTTGCATAATTTCAAATAAGTCTGCATACTATATCTTGTATATATATTAAAATCCTATGCTTTTTCTAGGATTAGCATTTTGGCACATATCAAACTGTATGTAACATTTCCAGATGATTTAGTAATAGTTGCAGAATTTGCTTCCAGGCCCTTTGTGTTTCTAATACAAGGGGTTCCCACTACATCATTATATTCACAACACCAAGTGACTCTCTGTTAGTCACAGAGGGGTCACAGAGTCAAGAGAATATTCAAACTAAAAGGGACCTTCCAGAAGACCTTGGCCTTGACCTGACAGCTCATTTGCAGGCAAAGGTCATCACTAAGTTATTCTCTCATTATTTCCTATTCCCTGGGATAGAATTATAATTAGGGCAAAACTATAATTTTGGTTCCCTAAGACATTCGGGTCCTAATAAAGCAAAACCTCGGTAAATGCCTTCATAGTGTTATTTTTGTCTTCCTGCTGATTTTGTAATTTCTATTAGGAAATAATATAGCCCTTCTCACTCACCCTGGTGGGACAGGCTCCGCTATACATTGCCATGACATGATTCTCTTCCTGTCCTTTAGTGACTGTTTTACTGGATAGTGCCGACATGGGACATTTCCATCACCGTAGAAAGTTCTATTGGAGAACAGTGTTCCTCAATGTCTTTTCTAGATGTTTTCCCTCAGAAACTGAGTACCTTTGTCTCTCTAAAACCATTCCCTTAATATGTCTCTACACAGCCCTTATCACCACTTAACCTTTTCATTATATTTGTAGACACCCCATGTCTTATCTTGTTACCCAATGGTTCAGTTTATTTGAAATCAAACAATCATATATTTCTTTTTCTTTATTTGCCAGTTTTCCAGATAATTAAATGGCTCCTTAGTCTTCTGAAAAGTCTACACTTTAAAATTACCATCACAAACATAACTTTAAACACACTTGAATTTAATACACAAGTATTATTCTTATTGAAGTTCAAATTGCCCTATCTTTGTTCCACGGGAGTTTCTTCAGGTTAACTCCCTGCTTCTCTTAATATGACCCTAGTAATCTTTGATAGTTCTCTTGCTGTCTGGATTGACAAGAAGTTCGAAGTTTATTTTGTATGTTTACTAACACAGACTTGGAATCAGCCATGTATCCCAGAAGTTATACCCTTTAGTGGGGAATTTTAGTATCGCAATGTGGGTGCTAGGAATTCTCACTACTGGGCTGTTGAATGTGAGGATACATGTGTATATAGTTGTGTTTGTGTGTGCTCCACATCAAGGAAAACCTTGTTTCACAAGGACAAAAAGGGACAGAATTAAAATAGTCCATAATTATTTATTTTCTTTTCCATATTAGTCATATAACATATTCAGAATAATAATACCTCTATTGCCACCACCTCTGTGAGTCCTTTATCACAGAAGTTAGACTTTATGTCTCTATATTCTTCCTTATTGTCTTTCTAAGTTTTTAGTTGTATATGCTACCCATGGTGAGCATATAGTCATAGCACATTCCCTCTCCCTTCTAACATTCATTCTAGTTCTACAGATGTTATGGTTTGTGTCTAGCTGTCCCCTAAAGCCTCATGTAGTCATTGGGATGGTTTCTAAAGTCTGTGATTAGTTCATAATCCAAGGCTGGGATTATGGGTGTGAGTGCTACACCTGTCCGGGGCAGATAGCCTGAATACAACATGAGGAAGGGAGAGGGGCTTGCTTGCTGCCACAGCCGCTGCTCTTCCCTTGGCTCTTGCTGTTTCGCTGTTTTCTGTTGTCGTGAACTGCTGCCCTCTGCCTTGTGCCATTCTGCCTTAGAGCCAGCTGAGTAAGGACTGAAACCTACACAAACTTTGAGCTAAATAAACCTCTCCTTCCTTAATTTTGGGTGTTGGGTATTTTGTTGCAGCAATGAGAGAAAAGTGACCAAGACACTTCATGTCAGTGTCTGTTTTCATCAGCTTTGTGTCATTGTAAAATTTCTGAGATAATCAGCTACAGAGAGAAGTTTATTTTGGCTCTCAGTTGCATTTGAGTCTGTGGCAGGGCAGTCCATCAAGGCAGGAGTACATGGTAGAGGAAGCTATTCACTTCATGGCAGCTAGGAAGTAAAGAGAGAGGGCAAGGGCAGGGGCCAGAGTCCCCATAGCCCTACTGAAGGGAACATCTCCCTAACTTCCTCGCCTTGGGTGCTACCTCTTAAAGGTCCCAGAGGACACTGAGCTGGTGACTTATGCTCTAACACAGGAACTCTTGGGGGTTATCCAAGGTATAATCCAAACCATGGCAATGTCTGTAGTTACTTTGTGTTAGCCCATTCTCCACAAGGCTCCTTAAAAAGGGCTCATGGGGACAATATGCTGAGTTTTTACTTATTGATAACAAACTGTCTCTGCTTTTATATTCAAGGTAATGTCCTCAACTCACATTTTCTTGCCTTGAAAGTCCACAATACATCGCTCTACTCTTTTTTTCTGGCCTAAGGTATTGCATCCAACAAGTCTTACAATGATCTGTTTTCCTCCCGCTTAACAGTCACTTGCTCTTTTAGTCTAGAAGTCTAAAGAATTTTTTCCTTTAAACTACAGTTCGTTTATACTACCTCCACATGTCCCTCATTTATGGGTCAGTATTCAGGTATGTGGCATGCTCCTTCCATATAAAGTCTTACGTAGTTTTTTACTTCCAGAAATTTTTTTTCTCTGCATTACTGTTTTTCAGTTTTTTTAATTTCCTTGCTTTGCTTTACTTTTTCAAAATTTTACTACCCATGTTTAATCTTTTTTCAATTATCAGCATTTGACAGCACCTCCTATAATCTTTATATATTCACTTTTTTAAATTTAAACTTATGTTTTTAAATGTTATTTCCTACTTCTGGTCCCCTTTCTTGCTTGTCTCTCTGACATGCTTTTGCCATCTTTGAGGACGCTATTCTGCTCCACGCTCTGCTGTTCTCCTGAGAACTTCACGTGGGGTTGGCTCCTGGGGCTCTGCAGCTGATTCTCCCTAAACAAACTTAGTTTTCCTGACCCATTAGAAGGAGGTGCAGCTCAGGAAAGCATTCTTCACCTCACGGGACTCCATCTTTGGTTGTTCCAGTGATGACTTCAGAACTGTGCTCTTGCTTGCTGGGTCTCCTGGTGTGTTCCTCTCCCCTCCTTTCATCTGGACTTTCGCTTTCCTTCACCCTGGTTATCAATGTCCTGCCTAACTTTGACTCCACTGTCAGCAGATGGGTTCCTGTCCCGAAAGGGACTTGGCCACTTGTTATCAAGCATGTGTGTGGTCCAAATGGCCTCTGGCTCTGTCAGGACTCATTAAGAGTCTGAGCACTCACCTGGGGTTGAGTTGATGTGCCCCTCTCAGGGTCAGCTGAGTGCTCCTGGCCGCTCTGCGTCATCCTTAACTCTGACTGTGGAGGCCCTGATACTCCTTTCTCACTTTTCATTTCATACCAACCCTATACCAAGCAGGTCTGTGTCTGCTGGTGCTCTACCCCACCACGCGCAGACAGTTTGAGATTTTGAGGGCACCATGTGCAGGTTTGAGGCATGTTTGTCCATGGACTTTTGATTTTTTTTCTACCTACTTGTTCTATTTTTTATGTGTAGATTCAGAGAGATTTTAAAACCAAGGCTGCTGTTGCATTCTTCTCAGAACCCACCAGACATTATCTCCTTTAAAAAGCATATTTTTGCTCATGTCCCAAGCTGACCTCTACATCTGCTGGACTGTGGGCTGAGTGGCTCCTCTTCCTCTGTGCTCAGAGGTGCTGTTGCTACCTCAGAAGCTCTTTTGCAGCTTGATTCTCACACATCCCCTGAAGGGCCTCGTCCACTGCAGCTGCTCAGGTGCAGCAGTTTGCTTATCCCTCTAAGAGTTTTTATTTTTCCTTTGCCACCAGTGAATCTAGGAGCAAATAGGCAATCTCTCTTTATACTTATAGATCACTAGAAGCCTCATCCGGCCCTGCTGAGGAAAGCTGCACACACTCAAAGACAGCAGTCAATACTGGACTTTCAAATTCTACTGTAACAAGAAGAGAAGGTGTGGTTAGCTGGATGGCCAGAGACAGACTGTGCCAGATAACACAGATTCAATTCTTCTGCCTCCAGTTAAACTCTCCCTCCAGTGTACAGAAGGTGAGATGCAAACACTAGTATCCCAGGCTTTCTTGCAATTTGGTTTCTAAATGTGACTTGGGTTCTTTCTATTGCTTGTACCTACAAGATGCCTTGTTTTAGAACCACATGGAAAGAAGCAGGCTCCAGGTACCTGTGTTTGCTGACTGTGGCAAAGGCAACGTGTTCTTCAGTTGATAGCTTTTTTAATACAGCTGAGGTTGCTGGTTTTGGAGCCAGCAGCTGCTGTGCCAACTTCCTGATCAAGCCAGACACAGTAGTTACTCTGATGGTTTGCCATATGGTTCAGGGAATCACTCCTGAAAGCTTTGTCGACAGTCTGTCTCTTCACCTCTCAAGTGATTCTGAAAGCCACATAAAGTCCTAAAATCAATCACTTTCTGTTTACTTTGCCTGGAGTGGATTATGCTTTCTGCACCTGACCCCTGTGCAACACAGCCAACTAAACTACATAAGCACACCCAGCTCCAGGGCTCTGGCAGAGAGGAGATACTTCCAGAAGTGGAACACACATATGTTGCTACGCAAGAAGACAGAGGCAGTGTGCACATGTATGAGAAGCTATAGCAGTCCTTTTAGCCATGGCCATTAATATTTTTATTAGTCAAGGCATGGCAGTAAGATATGCTTTTTTACATTCTTCCTAGAACTATAAAATAGAAGGGTGATTTGTGTTCTTTCACAGACCTTTTGGTTTCAGAGAGACGAAACATGATGATTTTCTGATCTAAAATAGGTAGCGGATCCCAGTATAGGATCCAACTCATAAACTGCATGCTTTCTCTTCCATTTGTAGGACACGTTATCTATGTAAGAACCAGACATGTAATTTTTCTGCTTCTACTGCATTGTTACAAACTGTAGGAGGGGCCGCTGCTATGTGGCTGTATTGTTTCATGGGCTTTAATTTGGACAGTTGAACTGCTGTGTAATGAGCTGGGCCTTGACCCTAAGATGCAGCAACAGAAATCAGGACCCAGATACTCTGCAGAGCACAGGGTCTGCTTTGAGAAGACATTTCTGCCGGTGAAAGGCAGGACAGCGAAGGACACAGTGAAGAAGCTGTGTGTAAAGGGCAAAGGAGAAAACTGCACTGTCTAGAGCCTTCTTTTCTACCTGCCTATGTGCAGGACAAGATCCCCCTCAGGATAATTGGTCATCTATGAGACATTTACATAGTAACCTTTGAGAAGTGTGTCCCTTCTCTCCTCGTATTTCCTGGAACAGCAGCAGCCTCAGCCTGTCACTCCTACAAGCTCAAACCAATGCGTTGCAGTAACTGCCATGTGTCTCCTCTCTCACGTGCAGGTGACAACACCCTGCTTGTATTTCTCCTGCCCATTTGGAAAGGCCCACCACTTCCTGAATTTAAGAAATGTTACTGTCAAGTCTCTCATGTCATATCATTACATCTTTTGCAATCTGGGTCTTGTTTATAGCAACTTTTAATATAGAATCATTTTAATTTCATTAGAAACACTGTGCAGAGTTCAGCATTCCCACATGTCATGCGCTCAAGCTATTAACATCTTCCAGTGGTATGGTAGTTTCGCAATTAATGGACTGATACTGAGACATTATTCTTAGTCTGCAGAGAGTTCTAGCTAACGTCCTTTCTCTACTCCTGGACCCCATTCAAGACACATTACATCTAGTCACCGTGTCTTCCTTCACTCCCTTTGGCAGTGACAGCTTTTCTGACTTTACTTGCTTTTGATGAGTTTGACAGTTCTGAGGAATACTCAACTTGCATCCTTTCAAAGGTTTCTTTCATTTCTCTAACAATAAGAAGCAGGAAAAAAAACTGCCTTTTGGAAAAGGGTATCCACAGGGGGATGAGTCTTCAAAGTAACATCTAGTTGCCCTGAGTTTTCAAGACACTCGTGTGGCTTCTCCGGGTCACGGACGCTCTGTGAGGGATGCTGCGTGCTCTGCACACTGGATGTGCGGACGGCTGCACGCCACAGCCTGAAAGAGTCCAAAGAAATGAAGGCTCCTGACTGATGGATCGCTACATTCAAATGGAGAATTTCATAAGACACAGATTTGCGTCCCTCTTCAAACCAAGAGTACCGACCAACATGGCTAGCAATAAAGCCTTGAATTCAGTGTCCCTCTTTAAAAAAATAAGAATGACGGTAAGTATGCTTTTCGTACTGAAAATCATGAGTAAAACATAGTCCATAACCTGTCAGTACTGTTAAGATAAACAAAAGCAAAAGTTTTTAGAGTCCAAAAAATGTTAAAGAGTCCAAAAGTATAACATAAAAACTGAGCCCCCCATCCCCATTTACTTAACTATTTTCTAGGGACCTTTTGGTTGCTCCTATTTTTGTTGGGTTTTTTTTTCTCCTCACCACCAACCCTGCTTGCTTTGGGATTTGTATTTTAACAAGTTTGCCAAGGTATTTCAGTATAACAAGAAGTTTGGAACCCAGACTACAGAAAAAATTAAAAAATCAGGCATTAGGGAACAGAATGCCCCCTTCAGTGCTGATATCCATTACACAATTATCAAGCCCCATCCCTCCCCTTCCTCCTGCTCAAGCCAGCCCTGAAGCCATCACACAGGTATCTGCCCAAGGACGCAGTCTGTGACAGCCTGGGGAGTTGTTAACCCTCACCTGGTATGGGAAGGGCCTCCATCTGGGACAGGAGGTGCCTGGAGCTGGAGCCAGAGGCCCAGCAAGGCAAGGAGGACATCCCTGCAGGGGTAGGTCCAGAGTAGGGAGATAAAGCTTGAGCGGTGAAGGGGGACCCACGGGGCGTGGCTGCAGGAGGAAGACACTGGAGCCTGTGTAGTCAGAGGGAGGCAGGGAATTCTGTGGGGAGGGTGATGAGGAAGACATCTTCAAAAGCACTGACCCCACGACCAAAGCCAGAACCCAAACAGAGAGCATCCATGTGGCTGTACAGGTGGATGCAGGGTGACAGGAGACCAGTCACATTGAGGGGGTTAGCCAAGTAATACAGCAAGGGTAGTCAGAGACAAGTCTGCCACTACTGGAGAAGGTAGTTCCTAATAAGGAAAGTGAGAAGGATAGGATAAACCAAGGTACCCTATAATTAGAGGTATTGGTATAAATTTATAGATTTAAATATATAATGTATATTTTACTTAGTAAAGATTAAAAATATTTATACTATACAATATATTAAATAGATATGTATGTGTATCATATATACATTTATACTTATACATATATACATGTAAACCTATGTATGTATTTTGAGTGGCCCTGGGAACAGTGACCCTCCAGTGACAGGTACACCTAGTGCCTAGATCATAGCTTTAATACCATTTCCCACTAAAAAGAATCAGAGAACCTTGGAGAAATGACTGATTTCAGGACTAGGACGGACAAAGAACATGATGAGCCTAAAACATCTTGTGCCAGAAATCAAGGAAGTACTCTAAGAATGATGAGAACATGACCAAAGGACACAGGAGCAGGCTGAGGGGACTGGGCAAATTGAGAACAATTTGAACATTGAAATAAATAATGGCAATAACAGCTTATAGCCCATTGATAATAAAGAAATGCCCCACTCATGTTAATAATAAATCAAGATCTCATATTGGGAAAAATACATGGAAAAAATAGAAAGGTTGATGAGGGAAAGATATTTACTTAGTTTCAAAATACCTTTCATATTCATGAATTAAAAGAAAAAGAGTAAGTTCACAGTAGAAAAGCTCAGAACATACCACATTAATCAAGGATTCAAACGAAACATGAGCAATAATAGGACAGACTGCAACGTGTCACCTGAGAGGGTAAACATAGAAGGAAGTTTCCATTTTTATGCCTTTAATTGCAAGAAGGTTCAGGCCAGGATCTCATTTTGCATTATGTCTCCTTAGTTTTCTTCATTCTCCAACTGTTTCCCTCTCTTCCTGGTTTTTATGACCTTGACACTGAGGAATGCAGGCCACTGCTCTGTAGGATGGCTGGCGACTTGGCCTTTGATGAGTAGCTTCGGATGAGGAATCAACTTACGACAGTGTGGTTCACCACCCATCTGCAATATTCCTGTCTGCATTTATTATGTACCTTACTCCAACAAGCATTCATTATGCCATAGATTATAAGGCTTAGGAATCTGGGGGTGGCTTAGCTTGATGGTCCTAGTTCATGGTCCCCCAACCTGTTGCTTACCTCTACCACAGCTTAAGGGTTACCTGGAGCTGGACACCCCTGCCCAGCCATCACTTTGTGGACAAGTCTCAGTTTCCCACTGGCTATAGGCTACATGCTTCAGTTCCTCACAGGTCTATTGACAGGACTGTTTTCAACAGGGAAGCGTGCCTCCCATTAAGCAAGCCACTGAGGAGATCACTTTTATACCTAATCACTTCAGCTGGGTGTTCTTGCTACAATTTAGACCTTGTGTGTCCCTCAAGTTCCAAGTGTTAAAAACGTGGATCCATAGCTGATGGCAACACTGGGAAGTGGTAGAACCTAGTAGAAGGCCCTTGGGCCATCGGGAGGATGCCCCTCAAAGGAGACTTTGGGATCTCAACCCCTTCCACTTTCTCTTTCACTCCCCAGCTTGTGATGTAATCAGGTTTGCTCTGTCCCATGCTCCCACTGTAATAAGCCATCTCAACACAGGCTGGCAGCTGTGGGATAACTGACATGGACAAGAACCTCCAAGATGTGAGCCAAAATAAACCTTTTTTTATATACACAAAAGAAATATCTTTTATCTCAAGTATATTTTTGTCATGCCAGAATGCTGACTAGCCCAGTCTTGGCATCTAATATCAACCAGTTTAGACAGTCTTAATGGTATGAACCATAGAGGTGGGGACAGGTCAAAGGCTGACAACCACACTATCATAATTTGATTTCTAATCTGAAGCTACTCATGATAAGCCAAGTCACTAGCCATTCTATAAAGCAGTGGCCTGCATTCCTCAGTGTCAAGGTCATGAAAACCAGGAAGAGAGGGAAACAGTTTGAGAAAGAAGGAGACTAAGGAGACATAATGCAAAAATGGGATTCTGGCCTGAATCCTCTTGCTGTTAAAGGCATTATTGGGACAACTGGAAAAAAAAAAATGGGTTCTGAGGATTAGACAGTTGCCACATATTGATGTTCATTTCCTGATTTTACTATTGTGTGGTAATTTTCTAGGAGAAAACCCTTATTTGTATAAAATCCACTAAAATGTAAGGTAAAGAGAGGATATCAGGTCTGCAGTTTATTGTCAAACAATTGAGGGTTAGGGAGTGTGTTCACTGTTCTTTAATTGCAATTTATGATTGAGATTATTTTTAAGTTTAAAAATAAATGCTAAAAAATCTATGAAAGATATTTAAAACTAACTTAAATTATTATATAGAATTCTATGAAATTGCTGTTTTATAGTTCAGGAATTTGTGAATATCAGCAATTTCACATGATTTAGCTGAATAGAAGAAAATTTCAACAAATCAATCAATACCAAAAACAATGAAATTCTGGCTTTCCATTAAAATGCAAAATAATTTACAATGTCCTCTTGAGGGTCCACTTCCTGCAATTAATCACACTTTGTCCTGCATCTGCCGCTCTGCAAAATTCTTCCCATCTGCACAGAGAATCTGTGGCATAGCTCAGAAATGAGGCCTTGAGTTCACATTGTCCTCTAGATCTACTCCTACTTTTTTGCACCTCTTCAGAGCAACAATTTTTGAAAGAGTGGTGTCAGCTCTCCATGTCATTCTAATCATTTCACATTTTCATCCTAAATTCCCTTCTGGTGGGCTTACAAGGCTACTACCCATAGAAATTCACCCATCAAGCCCATTGATTACTTTCTTGTTGCCTAAACCAATGATCATTTCTCTGTATTTAGCTCTACTGCCCACTTCTTCCTTCTAGAAACTTTTTCTCTGGGTTGCTTTGAACCCACACTTCTTGACTTTCCTATTTCCCTTCCTGCTCACAACCTTGGCCCCAGCAATCCATCCTTCAGAGAACATCCATAGTCATTTTGTAGAGATTTCAATCCCAGAATGCCACTGTCCCTGTAAAGTCCTCCAGCAGCTTCCCACTGGGTGGACCTAGAATCACAACAAGGTCCAGGAGGAGACCTTTGGTTCTCTTGTCCCTGCCAGGCCTTAGACATCCCATAGCACATTCCTCTGTGTCTCTCACTCAGTCTTCTGCTTGGTCCCCAGGTGTGCTGTGCTTGCTTCTGCCCTGGCCTTTTGCTCTGCCCTCCTCTCTGCTTCCAGCACTCTTCTCCAGCCATGCCAGGGCAGACTCCCCCTTCTCATTCAGATCTCAGCTCACATGTTAACTCTCCTACAAGACCTGTCCTCACACCCAGCCCAATACCTGCCCAATCCCTCTCTCATTTCCCTGGCTTGGGTTCATTGTCGCATTTATCCTACTATGAAGCTATTGCATTTATGGGTCATTAGTTCAAAGCCTGTCTGCCTACCCTAGTACAGAGGATCTGTGGAAGACTGTCAGTCTTGTTCTTTGTTATATCCCAGTATCTAGAACAGTCTTTGATACATATACCAGAAGATATTTAATAAATATCAATTATTGTTATGAATCAATTGCCTACTTTCTGATTCAAGCTGTTGTTGATCCTACTTATTAGAGGAATTGTGGCTGATTATGACAATTATAGAATCTTAGAAATGACCTTCACTCCAAATCACTTTGGCCAGACTAAATGAGGCAACTCCACAACACTGCCGTGGAAGGTAATCCAGCCTCTGCTTGAATATTCTCAATGGCAGAAAGCTTACATAGCATCGTGTATGGTTTTAATTTTTGGAAGGACTTTCTCTTGAGCCACCCTGTTTTCTCCTTATATATTCTATCTACTGGTCCCCAAAACAACTCAAACAGCTTAGTCTTTCTTGTCCATCATGAACTAGGACCTGTGTTTGATTCCCACTACCACAGAAAGAGGAGAAGAAAGAGAGAGAGAAGACAAAAGGGTGAGGCAGGCAGGCCTCAAGGCCTAGTGTCTCATGTTTGGAATGCCTACAGCAATGCAACATAATATTTTTTTTTCTCTTCA
Organism: Octodon degus; assembly: GCF_000260255.1. Classification (NCBI taxonomy): domain Eukaryota; kingdom Metazoa; phylum Chordata; class Mammalia; order Rodentia; family Octodontidae; genus Octodon; species Octodon degus. The sequence continues at coordinate 8,925,274 of NW_004524666.1, read as the reverse complement.
AATTTTTGTTCCTTGAATTTTTCAAGGTAACATATATGAATTTCATGCAAAAATTCAAAGCAATTGCAATGTTTGGCATAAATGGGTTAAGAAAGAAGAAAGAACAACCTCTGCTTTACTTGACAGTGATTCAAATATTACTCAAGGGAGTGATCATGACTTCTAAGCCTCTTCTCTGACATAAATACTCCCAACTATCTCAGCACTTCACATGAGATGAAAAAATAACTGACACTGCGGAAGGCAAAGGTGTGCAACACTTTAAAAGCTGTCTGCTTTAAAGACATAGCACTCCCTGGGCACCTCATCTGAAAGCCTCTGCATGAGCACATCCGTAGATATGTAGGGTGCGCATCCTCAGTCCCCAGGACCATCTCTGCTCTCCTAGTGGCCTGCTTCCCTGCACAGTGCTCTGATACCAAGGAAACTGGAATGATCACAGCTAGCCAGGCCCATAAACATCTTCCCAAGTCAAACACTTATCTTTTTCAGAAGACATTTGTGGCCCAATGTTTTCATGTCTGAATGAATTTTACATTTTAATAAGGTGAGAAAAAAAAAAAACCTGTGATGTAATTGTTCCCAAATGAGGTTTATGGCAAGCCACTGTGCCAAAGATATTAAACTAGTCATTCCATGGTATGTTAGGAGTGAAAAACCAGTTCAGCTTTTCTGCCTTGGGGCCCTCATTGTGTGTGTGGCACAGGAGGAAGAGCACATGTCCTTCCTGTTTTCTGCTGTGACTTACACTAGGAAGCATTCAATAAATATCATTAAAGAGTGAGCAGGTGAATAAATCAACTAGGAAACGAGAACACATGCAATAGTGTTTGCAGCCAGTCCCTCATTTTGCGGATAACAGAGCCACAAGCCCACACAGGCAGGACCAGGCTCAACAGGAACAACGTGGGACCAGATTCCAGGGTTCCCAGTTTCCAGGCCTAGAATTCTTTCTCCGTCTTACAAGTTTTTCCACAGATTTTTTTTCTCTTTTATTGGGCACTTAGACAAATCACTTCTCAGTGAATTGGGGAACCATGAAGGATTTTTATTTTGCTTTTAATAACTAACTCATTGTAGCTGCTTTTATACAGTCATGTACTAAGTCACTCACAATAAACCAGTAGCCCAGTAGTAACAGGCCTGCCAGTTACTATAAATCCTGCGGAGGATGGGGCGATGGAGACTCGGAAGGAACCTGAGAACCAAATGAACACATGAAGCTCCTGAATCAGCTCATGCTGGAGGCTGTCCTACCTACTCTCTTTCCAGAAAGACAACAAGCAGTCTTATTACTTGAGGCAGTAGAGTTAGTTGTCCTGCTGACTGGAGCTAAAAGCATCCTAAAAGGTTCATACCATTTTTGGAGAGGAATTTTTGAGCAAAATAAAAGACAAATAATAGGAAGTAGGGTAGTGGGTCTTTTTCAGATGGAAAGAGGACCATGAGATGGAGGGAGGGGAAGAAAAAGGAGGAAGAAAGAATTGAGACATGCCGTACAGATGTCCTGGTTCTGTACAAGGAACGGAATCATTATGTAATACGAACATGTATTGATAAAAATAAAAACTGAAAACAGAACATTGTGTTATGGCTTAGATTTAAAGTGTCACCCAAAAGTCTCATATGTTCAGAGGGGGCTTTTGGAAGGTGATTGGCTCATAGCAGCGCTATGGTCACCTGTGAATTAATCCACTGCACACTGAACTGTTCAGAGGTGAGGCCCACCTGGTGAAGTGGGTCTCTCCGGGCTGACCCAGAAGGGTGCTCCTTTCCGTATCTCTGCTCCCTGGTTGCCTCGAGCTGAGTGGCTGTCCTCTGCCTGGCCCTTCTGCTAAGCTACTTCTGCCTGAGAGAAGCCAGCTCACCCTGGACTGAGCCCCTGAAACCTTGGAACAAAATAGAACTCGCTTTCTTACACTATGGGTGCTAGGTATTTTGTCCCAATGGCAGGAAAGTAACACAACTTGCTTCTTTAATTTCTTTTACAATAAAGGATAAATAAACATTTCTTCAACCAGAGATGTCATTCTGCTGGCAAACACTGAGCGAGGCTATAATGTAATAATGCTCTTGCTAATCTCAGGGTTGAGTGTTGAACAAATAATCCTCCAGCTAGTTCTCAAGACTGGTTAGTCTCAGGATCCCTCTAGAAACACCACTGAAGACCTCAAGGAAGTTTGGTTTAGATGAATTATACTGGCTGACATTTACCATTTATTGTTACCATACATATTTTAATTATTTTAAAATAAGAATAAACTCAGTAAACACTACCATAAACATATTTAATGAAACTTAATTATATTTTCTAAAGTAAAATATAGTGATGAAAGAAGCGAATAATAGATGTTTACAAGCCTTTCATGTATCTAGTTTAATGGAAGACAACTACATCCTCATATGTTTCCAAATCCATAATGCTTTAGTCAAAATATATAAAGAAACTCTGGCCTCACAGAGATATGGGAAAAGAAGAGGAGTTGTAATAGGCTTTCAGATAATTGTAGATAGTTTTCTTTGATACTATCTGACAAATCTTTTGAAGTTTACTTGCTATGTAGAATTGAGACCTTATCAAAAATTTGTCACACTATATTATCTTAAAATTGACTTATCTCACACTTAGATTTCTTTATCCAACTATGATTTTTTAACAGCAAGCATCAGCCGGAAAATCTTCATGCACCAAGATTTTCCAAATGATAACATGTTCATTGTAGATGGTTGAAGCATCGCATTTGTTAACACTGATTCTGATCTTATCAGAAAAAGCTCTAAGTAATGCTGATGGTAGTGGATAAATGTTTTCCAAAAATGTTGGTTTTCATTTGAAAGATGTATCATTGGCAACAAATGGCATCAATGGTTTTCCTTGCTGTGATAGACTTGCTTTATTAATTTTAAAGAAAGTGTCTGCCACATATCCAATTCTGGAGATCTGGAGAACTGTGATGAACAGCTCTCAGCCATTATTTTAATTGGTGTTCTGTGAAAGTAGTGGTGAGTTTGGTTCCTAGCTTATACCATCATACATGTCCTCTTCCTCGAGACAATCATAATATTCTGATATTACCAAGTATTTACGTAGAGCCTAGTTCTCATTTTTCACAAAGAATACTAAAAGACAACCACTAAGGGCTGACTGGATAGCTCAGTGGACTAAAGCACCTGCTTAGGCAGAGCGCAGCGGCCAGGGTTCAATCCTTGATGTGCCATGCCAGCCCCACCCCTCAGGGCGTGCTGAGAAGGCAATTGAGGCTGGGTGTGGTAGCACGCACCTATAATCCCAGCACTTGGGAGACTGTAAACAGGACAATCACTACGAGTCCGATATAGTGAGACCCTGGAGACCCTGTACTAAAAAAAAAAAAAAAAAAAAAACACTAAAGAGTTACTTAATTTTTGATTGCTTTATCACACTCACTTCAGTATAACTGGCTGCCTAACGTTCATATTCTCTCTCTTTCTCTCTCTCGCTCGCTCTCTCCCCCCTTCCTCTCTTGCAACCCCCAAGGCTACATTTTAAGAATCACTACTATATGCTTTGCATTTTTCTCGTCTTATTTATTTATTTATTTATATTTTTTAAGGAAAGGGTCCACAGGGTGTTTAGGGTCTCATTACTAGATTGGACTCATAGTGATTCGCGTGTTTACAGACTCCCAAGAGCTGGGATTATAGGCAAGTGCCACCACTCCCAGTCTCAATTTCTGTCTCAGCGTGCCCCCCGGGGGGAGGGGCCGGCAGGACAGGCCCAGGGATCAAACCTCAGGGACCCTGTGCCTGCTTGCAGATGCTTTAATCCTCTGAGCTATTCGGCTGGCCTGCATTTTATTTCTTTGGTAAGAAGCTGCTTGCTCTCTGCTAGCAGGGCTGTTTGCCACCCTGCGTCCCATGGGTACTCCATAACTTTTGGCTACAGTTAACAGGTAAATTCCAGATGCTAGGTTTAGGGGACAATATTATTGGAATTTAATTTGAGTTTGAAAGAAATAAATGAAAGTCTCAGATTTACATCTTAAAAGTTCTGCAACTCTCAGTGAACTTCTGATCCTTTTGAAGCCTACCTTTAAGACCACAATCTCTAAACACTTTCTAGGAAATCTCATGGTGCTGTCATCGCATACACAGTGTCATCCTGGACCTCTCTACACCAGTCTGGTTGTATCTGTATCTCTAGAAGCCACAGACAAGCTTGCAGAAGGGACAGTATATGAAGAATTCAGACAACACTAATTGATTTTCTCATCATGAGGCTGGTGGGAAACACATCCAAGTTTCCTGGTATAAAAGCAAAACTTAAAGGCGAAAAGGAAATTATAAACTTAGAAAGATGCATTAAATAATTACATCATTAGTACTAATACCAATTTTTTTTAACTTGCAAAAGTAAAATATTTGGGATAACAGTAATAACAAATAGAAAAGAACGTATAATACCAACTTACTGGCCTGAGACATTTCAAATATCATTTTAGTAGAGTTATCAAACAGACACATAAAATTACATATTTTGCCCTTTTACTATTTGCTAAATATTTCCTGATGCTCCCAAGATTCTATTATAAAAAATAAATGTATTTGAGCATACTAATTTTAGTTAATGTTTTAAATTTCAAGCTACATAGTAACGGAGCTATTTTTCTTTCAAAATGAACTTGATATAACTATTTTCACAAAGGAGTGCATTACTCTGAAGTATAATTCTTCCAGTGCTCTAATTGATTTTGTTCTGACATTAATTAATGAATTTCCAGCACAATTATAAAAAGTAAAACAAAGTAGTTAAGAAAATTAAGATAATCTCACTCCCTTTTTTCTTCCCGGTAAGAATGGGATACATTCCATTCAGACAGTTTTGGATCTAATTGGTATTTTGAAGACACCACAATACAGACGAGAAACTGTGACCCTTTAGTAATGAATATGTACCATTTCATGCAGTGCTTTTCACATTAATGAAAAGTAGGTTTGAAAGAGAAGAATTTTAAGAATAGAAAAATTTCCACTCTTAGGTAAATGTAAAAGATTTGTAGGGTTCTTTGTATGTGGAAATAATAGGCAAACCCAAATCAGGAAATCCTAGTTCTGTTCTAGCCATGTTGATCAAGGGATCCCGAGAGCCAGTCCTACAGAGAGGCTGTTCTTCCAAGGGCTTCAGGAATTTGGAGGCAGCAGGGAGACATACTCAGAAATACCATGGCCCATCTTAGCCTGTCTTACTAACAGTGTAAGTAGTTTCTCAATGGAGAAAGCGTTTCTGCCAAGAACGTTCGAGTTGCCACATCTAAAACAGAAGATAAACGATAGTGTTAGTAACCCTTGACAATGGTTTACCATTGCCTTAAGTTTGCTAATCCTACTATTTCTCCCCAACACTTAATAATTGCATAATATTCCTAAAAGAGATTAAATATCTGATGCCAAATACAACTCATTCCTATTTCATTCAATGCTCACTACCATACCAGGCACCATGCTGGAGGCTGGGCTTACAAACACAGGCACACCCCTGCCCCCAGGTAGCTCACAGTCCCTTTCGGGGAACTTCTACCATGATCCTCAATAGGCCTTTTTGTTCGCAGATGTTTGCAGTACACAACCGAGGGGAATCTGCACCCCTACTCGACACAACTTATTCCTTCTTTCTCCTCTGCTCCCTCCAACTCTTGCTTCCCTTCCCACTTGGAAAAGCTCTGTTTCCATTTTTTTATCCAGTTACTATTTTCTTTTAATCCCTTTTCCCATTCCTCCCTCCCCACCTCCTTCCCATTTTGTTCCCCTTTTAAGTATTATCCTACTTCCTATTATCTTTTATTTTGCTCTGTATTTATATTCTGGGTTTCTCATATAAAAGAAACCACAAAATATTTAAACTTGTGTATCTGTCTCAACTTTTTTGTACTTACCATTATGGTCCATCACCTGCAAACGCCCCGAGTTAGTCCTTCTTTGTGACCAGGTAATACTCCGTGACTCGGCGGTGCCTTGGTTCACAAATTCAGTCCTCTCCACGATTCTGGCTGTAACTGAACTGCACAAGCACCGAATAAAATCTCCCCACGAGGCTCACAGCAAACCCGATCACTGAATTTGATTTAGGGCTCCTCCAACTTGGCTTGCGACCGGAACGGTGGAGTCGATGAAGTTCATGAACTGAGGTACTAGTTTCAGAATACACACATCCATATGTAGTGTTCAATTTATTGAGGACTTTCTGTTCCTGTAAAAATAGGAGAGAGGGTAAAAGTATGTTTATAAAAATATGGCCAAAGGGCCGGCCAGATAGCTAAGTGGGTTGAAGCACCTGCTTAGGCAAATGCAGGGATCACAGGTTCGATCAGCTGCCTGCCATGCCAACCCCGCCCCCACCCCCCTCCAGGCCCTCTGAGACTGTTTTTGAGTCTGGACATGGTGGTGTGTGCCTGCAATCCCAGCACTTGGGAGGCTGAAGACAGGAGGATCACTACAAGTCCAATCTGTGTAGTGAGACCCTGTAGACCCTGTACTAAATACATTTTAAAAAGGATATGTGCAAACTTTCAATTATGAAAACATTGTGTAATTAATTTCCATAGCATTCTTCATCAGACTTCTTCCTAAGACCATAAGGAAAATGAATAATAATAAAATATTAAATATAGGAGGTTCCTTATATAATGATGAAAGATTTGTTGAAACATAATTAGGACTTACTAGGTTTAGTGCTTCTTAAATTCATGTGTAAAAGCTCCAGGGGTTCTGGGCCACATGTGGAACAATTTGGCTATATTTAAATGCAAAACTCACTTGTCAATGTCCCATTTTAGTGTCTCTCCTGTCCTGATGTTTCTAACAGCTGTATTGCTTGCTACCTGACTCTAATCCATCTCCCCACTTTGCAGTGTGACCACCCTAAAATGCAAGCAGCCAATTACTTCCCTGCCTGAGGTGCAGCCTAGAGAAGGGCCTCTCACTCTCACTCCCCACCTCCCCCTGATCTCCTTGCTCCCCTCTGTCCCTTGCCACCCACTGACCATTCTCTCCCACTGGATGCATGAACCACATTCGGGTCTTCTTGTGGTCTGCAAGTGATTTGTCTCCCACAGTTCCTGCACTGGACCCTATATCCCCAGTACGGCAGGGCTGAGGGAAGAACTTAATCAACAGGGGGCTGAGTGGGCGCTGATAAAGATGGGATGAAGAGGAATGAAGGCTTTTCTCAATGTTTTGTTTCTCCTCTTCTCCTTCCCTTCTTTCCTTTCACTGTTTCTTTTCTTTGTGGTCCTGGGAATTGAACCCAGAGTGCAATACATTTTTAAACAAAAATTTGAGACAGGTTCTCACTAAGTCATTAAGTTCCCCAGGGCTGGGCTCCAACTTAAGGCTCTCCTGCCTCTGCCTCCCTGGGTGCTGAGACGATAGTGTGTGCCACCAGGCCTGGCTTTGTGGAGTTCTCATGAAGAATGTGCATGAGGGCTGATGAGACAGCTCAGTGGACTAAGAGCCTGCTTAGGCAAGCACAGGGGCCAGGGTTCAATCCCTGACACCACAGGCTGCACCAGTCCCACCCCCTGGGTGTGCCAAGCTGGCCGGTGAGTCCAGGATTCTGGCTTATACTCTTGAATCTCCAGAACCTCGAGCTAAATGAACCTCTTTTCTTTATATTCTATGATAGCAACACAAGCCTGATCAAGACAGAATGTCAATAGATGTGGTGCCTGGGCAGAGCCCAAGACCATGCATCGTGTTAAGAGGGTGCGCTGAAGACCTCACGAACCTGCGAGAGCTCCCAGAAATAGACGCCTGGGACTCCCCACAATGAACTGCCACGGCACTGAGTTGCCCTTAAATTCACTTTGGACATGTTAAGTTAGCAATATGAGGAACTCCAACTGCATTACATGTATCATTTCTTATATGCCAGAAACCTGACAGGAGAGGCCTCCTCTAAAGTTTTAATAAACTCATTTTGTTTCAATAAGCTCATCTTGGCAATCACAGATAATAGTCAAGTGAAAGGCATCACTTTTCTCTGTGTCTGAGGCCTTTTTCATTGTCACTTTCAGCTGTGGCATCTTGCTACCTAATTCTCCATCACGCTCAGCCTGGCTCCTTACTTCCAGGAAGTAACAGCAGTGTCTTTTCCCAGGCCTGCCATAGAAACCTCTCTTGTCCCTGCCTCTTCCTTCCCTAATTATGCCCACAAGAATGATTCAGATATAGGTTCACTCATTCAACAAATGTTTGTTAAGGACCTAGATGCTAGGAACAGAGGTCACTTTTTAAATTCACATAGATCCAGAACAAGTGCAGCTATATAAATCCAAACTGTGACCTTCAACCACAATAAGAAATGCACTCTAGAGAACAAGCCAGCAGATATGCTACTGCTGCACACAATCCAGGTTTCTGAAACAAGACTTCCCCCACGATGCACCCTGCACTAGTACTTCCTGTCACATTCAGTTTAGCTGTATTGCATTTCATTGTGTGGAGACCCATTAAATTAATATCTTGACTCAATACACAATCAAAGATTACACTTCCCAAAATGTTGGCCTAGAACATAGGAAAGGGACTGCATTTGGGAATATTACTATATATATTTTTTTAAGGCTAAAGGTATCATATAGGTAAAGGGAGAGAGGATGGGAAAGGAGAAAGAGAGAAAGCCTGATGAGGGTAAAAAGAAAAGAAATGACAGAGCCAGAGAGAAATAATTATAGAAAGACCAGAGAGGGTTAAAGAAAAGGAGAGGGGAAAATGTAGAGACCAAAACTTACTCACCTAGCATGGTCATTTGGGGGTGAGGAAGAGACAGCTTGCTAACTTCCTTGGGCCCTGGAGCTGTCACCACCTGCCATCTCCACTTGTGGAGGGAATCGGCTGACATCATGTTGTTCACCGAGCACTCTCAACTGTTCCAATCCTTAAAGCCTTAGAGACTTGGACTTGGGTGTTCAGAAAAACCTAACAAGAATTATGCACAGAAATACTCATTCTTTCCTTTTATTAGCATTGACCTTTTTATTTTATGAAAAAATTAAATTTCATAACAAAATAAGAGACTAGCAATATGATTTCCAATGTAGCTCAGAGACCAGAGTATAATCTGTGGAGGAACAGGTAAAACTTATGGCAAGGGTGTTGGCCCAGGGCTGACTTGTAGAATAGTACTAATGAAAACTGTCATGAAAAGTAGGAAAGATAGCTCAGTGGCTTAAGTGCCTGCCTGGCAAGCACAAGGTCCTGAGTTCAATCCCTGGTACCACAAACAAAAAAGTAAACAAAGGTGAGTCAGCCCTGGCCATGTGTGATGCTCCTCCATTTAGTGTGAGGGTCCTAACTCTAACTGAGGAGAGCAGATTCTGATTTATGGGCCATCCCTCCCCCTGTAGAAGCCCATTCCCAGGGTATTCACTCCACTGTCAGTAAATACCATTTAAGAAGACCTATTAGCAGCAAATCAATGTCACCTTCCGGCCCTAACCACTTGTCTCTATTGCGTTGCACCTCAGCCTTTCCTGTGTTAGAAGAACCCCAATTAGACAGTATTCATACAAACGCTACTTGTTATATTTTGAACCATCTCTTACAGGCAACTGTTAAGTGAGTGAGATATATTCCTAGCAGAGGTAAGTCACAAAACAGCCAGTACCCATAATATGTGTGTTCATGTCTTTTAAGCCTACTGCGAATTGGCATTTCTTGCTTAGTTAGAAATTCCCTTAGAGGTTGGGTGAGTGCAAAATGAAAACCACCCAGTCCACCTCATCCCACCCACCAGGCACAGCAAGCCCCTTCCCCACATCTGTTCGGCTGTGCTCACAGGCACTGTGGAACCAGGAGAGAGGGGAAGATGCTAACCACTTGGGGTGCTTACTTTTTTCTCCTTTTAGAAAACAGGAAGGAACAAAGAAATAGGAGCAGGTGGAGTATAGAAAACAAAGAAACAGAATGAAGAGCTGAGGGGCTCCAGGATGAGAGGAAAAGGAGGTGGTGTTTGACCAGTGGTGAACAGGAGGGCATTTTAGGGTGCTCAGAGGGGCTTCATGTACTTTGATGGCAACAGGGAAAATGGAAGAGAAATCCAGTACAGCTTAAAAAAAAATAGTTACTGAGCACTCAATGGAAGGTCTGTTCTGAGGATAGCAGGACACACAAGGTAGGCTGCCCTCCAGAAATGAGTCCCTGAAAGGTCTGCAGTCATTCAAAGTATCAGCAGCTCTGCTCTGCTAGTGGGCAGACTACTTTGCCAGCGCATTACCAAATCATTCAAGCAAAGTACACCTGCCTGAGACACTGCAGTCTGCCTATGTGAGCGACCACATTCACTCTGTATCAAGGTCACAGAGCAGAGACCTGAAGGCACCTCCAAACCCAGGCCATGTCAGAGGAGCAGAGGGTAGACTAGTAATGCTTACGCACAGTGTTTCTACCCTAGTGGTTATAACAGCAGCAGGTAACTAGGCCATGACAGATTAATAACTGTTATGGTTTGTGTGTAGTGGTCCCCCCAAAGCCTCATGCAATCATGGGAGTGGGGCCTTCTAGAGTTTGAGACTAACTCGTGATCTACTGGGATTATGGATCTTAGTACTGCTGGGATTATGTGTGTACCTTCCCTAGCCTGGGGCATAGCCTGAATGCAATTTAAAGAAGAGACTAGCTCTCTGTTGCCACTGTCGTTCCGCAGCCATGAACGGCTGCTCCCTGCCTTGTGCCGGTCTTCCCTGGAGCCAGCTGAACATGGACTGAAACCTCCAGTAACTGTGAGCTAAATAGGCCTGTCCCTCCTTCATTTTGGGGTGTTGGGTATTTGTCCCAGCAATGAAAGAAAAGTGAGACAGTAACAGAGGGCATGGGCCCTTCAGCCAAGCTGTCTGAGTCTGAACCCTGGTTCCTCCACTTAGCTGCTGTTTGAGCCTGGGCAAGTTACACAACTTCAGTTTCCCATCTGTAAAGTACAGATGGTAGGAAGGACTCCTTCCTAGGGTTACTGTGGGAATTGAGTTCACACAGGTTAACGTACACAGAACAGCACCGTCACAAGCTAACTCTCCATAAACGCGGGCTGAAGGCATTCTTCCCAGACGACACCCATATAACTCCCAAGGCGGTACCAAATGGGTTCCTCTCAGGATACAGCCAGACCAAATACAGCTTAGGTGTCAGCTCACAAAGTAGCCGTGGACCGGTTGTGGGTTTAACATCCACTTCAGGCAATGTCCTGCATGACCCTGGGGGAGTGTCCAGATTCCCTGTATACGTTTTTGTATCCTGATCCAGGAGCCCCTGCTCCGTAGGCTTCTAAGCAGATATTTACTGTCAATAGTTTAGATATTGGTGTTAGAAATACCTCCTGCTTAGAGAATGAGAACTGGTATGCCTCATCTTCCAAGAAAATTTGATAAAATGATGAATAATCCAAAGTGGGCAAATAGAGATATATATGAACTTAAAATAAGGTGATTACCATTTAAAACTATACTAGAACCTAAAATATAAGAATAAAACTTCAAAAGCTCCTAAAAACCTAATTTCTTTGGGTTTGGGCATAGTTTTAGAAATCTAAAAATGAAGAGTTGACATTTTAAGAACCTGGTCATAGAATTCCAATTTAGAAGATGAGCACACACACTCACATACCAAAAAGCACTCTTGGGCAGTTGCCATGACAACATAAGACCAAGCTTACCAAGCTCTTTGTTATCCCGCTGAAGATGCTGTTCAAAAACACACTTAGGATAGATTCTTCACTAATTAAATGGAAAAGGTTAAAAACTTCTAGATCCACATGATTTTGTTTGTGCAAGGATTCAGAAAACCAAATATTACATATTTCATGAAAAAGAATGTGAAAGCAACCCCAAGACCAATTACAGATCAAAGTGGGAATAATGCTGAAGAATATGGGAGAAATGTTACTTTATTTCTCTTTCATTATCATTTCCAAATAAGTGTCATCATACTATTCTAACAGAGTAATCGATTTGTACAACACAATCTGCTAACACATTTAGAGATTTTCCTGCTTTGGCTACATCAATTTCAACTCATTTGGAAACCATACATTATATGCTAACTAGCTAGGTATTATGGTCTGTGTCTAAATGTCCCCACAAAGTCTCATGTGGTCATAGATTTTATTTGGAGGTGGCCGAATCTAGAGTGTGATTGATTCATAGTGCAATGCCAGAATTAAAGGTGCTGGGATTAAGGACGAGTGATTTCTGGATCAGTCCAATGATTGGATTGGCACTGCCCTAATCCCGGTAGACTGGATACAATATAAGGGACAGAAAATGGCTTGCCTCTGTCTTCCTCTCAGCTCTGTTCCTCTCTCTGTCTTTGTAGCCTCTTTAGCTCCCTCCTTCCCTCCCTCCCTCTCTCTTCTCGTTGTTTTTGCTACCTTCTCCCACCATGAACTATTATCCTTCTCCATGTGACCTCTGCCTTGGAGCCAGCCAATTATGGACTGAAACCTCTACAAACTATGACCCACAAACTTGAACTTAGAGTATTGGGTATTTTGTGTCAGCAATAAGAAAAGTAACACACTATGTCAAAGAAAAATGGTCCTTAAATGAAGAGGAATTTATGTGCCCCAGAAGAGAGGGAAAATATAGTGATAGATGGGGGAAAAGGGATAAACAGCACTTTTGGAGTTGTGCTATGAGTGCCTCAGCCTCCTTCCACTTCTCTGACTAGCCACCTCAGTCTTCCTGGGAGGTTTCTCCCTCGCAGATCCCTACTACGATTGCAATGAAGTCTCCTTCTCATCTCATTAGGGAGCCTCATCCTTAACCAGTGGCTTTAAGAATCACTCACTAAGTTCTGCATCCCCATGCCTGGCTCTCTCTTCAACTCCACGTCAGTTGATCCGATTACTTCCTACATCCTTCCATTCTGATGCACCAGGTCCTGCAGCAGTGCTTTCTACCTCAGTAAGTGGTGGCATTAAATGCCCTCAGCTCAGACACAATGAGTATCTGCTGAATGAATACACAAAAGCATCAATCGATCAAACCTGTTATCAAAACCCAAAAGCTCAGGCTCTTCCTTGATGCCCTTTCATTTCCCTTCCAGGAGCCAGGATCCAAGTCTTATCCACTTTGCCTCTTAATATTGCCCATGTGCATTTTTTATCAAAATACAGCCATTGTCACATGAAAGCCCTCTGCATTCTCACTGGAAGGCTTGGGTTGGGCTCACATGGCTCCACCTTCTCCTTGAGCCAGCATGGGGTCACGGGAGCTCCAGGGATGGAGCCAAACATCCCCAGCTTTTCAAGGAAGCAACATTTTGAGGACCCCAGAAAAGAAGCCGGATGTAGCAGCTCAGGTCTGTACTCCCTGCAGTCAGGAGGCCGAGGCAGGAAGGTGGCCATGAGTTCCAGGCCAACCCTGGTTACATAGAGTTCAACATCAGTCTGAACCACCTAGTGATATCCCATTTCAAAAACTAAAACAAATAGAACAGTAAAATAATGTACCCCCCGAAAAAAAATACAACTGCTTCTTGCTTCCCCAGTCTTTTCCTGGGGTGCTGTCATAGCCATTAATCAGGAATATGCAGGCACAGAGAAGTTAGGCAAAGAATGCCTGTGTAATAAGCAAGTCATCAACCAAACTGATAGAGTTGGTCTAAGAAACAGGAAATGAACATTTACTGTCAAGTATGTGTCAGGTCCTGATCTAAACATTATATATATATATATATATAATCATCAGTACCACATTTTATGCAAGAATCACAGCTGAGTACTTGCATCAGGGCTCCTTTCCCAGTCATCACCTTTTGCCATTTTCAGTCACAACACATAGACAGGATGAATGTGAAGATGATGGTGATGATCATAGCCTGCTGCGAACTTCTCCCAGACACTGTTCAAAGCACTTTGCATCTGGTATTCCACCTAAGCCTCGCCATCCTCCTTTGGTGTACACGCTATTATCACCCCCTTTTGCAGATAGGAAAACTGAGCCACATATCACTTAAATTACTTGTTGAATGTAATAAATCAGGAAGTGGCATGATTTGGACATAGTTGTACTTAAGAATTTACTATCGCTGTGTAACTTGCAGTAAGTTCTTAGAACTCAGGGGAAGCAGAGCTAGAGGAGCCCAGCCCATCTGTGCCTCCAAAGTTCATGAAGGGAGGTCTCTGCCAACTCCAATCCCAAGGTTTCTATCTCTTCCCTACCGCTCAGAGACCAAATTTTCCTTGAATAAGGTACCGGAAGATGCTTTAGTGCATCTAATTTACTAACTTGGGGACAAGAGTGGATGCTTTTCTTAAAAAGTGATACAAAAATGCATTATAAGTGGTATCAATGGAAAAGATTTTTTGAAGTGCTAATCTAGAACTTAGCATTTTATAAGTCCACCAGAGCCCCCAGAACAGAGCAACTGATTGCTGCTTCTGTTCTTTGTGTTGATTCTGTTCCAGCTAAACAAATCTACAAATTACACTGAATACAAGTAAGCTAAAAATGGAAGCCCTTGTAATTAACTTAGGAGCTCACGCAAAATGCTGTACATATCCCAATGACATAGTATGCTTAGTTTAAAAAAGCATAAGACTGCCTATGGAACACAAAACTTTGTGTGATAAGGGGGAGTTTATTAGAAGTAAAGGACATGGGACTCTGGTCCAACACAGATATCAGAATGAAACTACATCTACACTTTACTGTTTCTATAAATTTAAATGTGGTGCAGAACTTGAACACAAATGGTCCCAACAGCAAATGACCTTACAGGGCTTCCCACACCTGAGAGTGACCCAATCTAATGCAGGAAGCACAGAGGGTAGGGGATGCTGCAGTGAGGGAAATGACCTGGATGGAGGACCAGGCTAGGAATCCACCTCCTGGGAAGCAGGAATGCTTCTAAGAACCGCAGACATGGACTCAACTTTTTAGGACCATAAGGACCAATGCCCCCTCTCAAATGCATGCCATGCCTTCCTAAGAAGAGCACATTCAACCCAAGCTGGAGGGGCCAGCTGCCACATGCCACCCCTCGGAGAAGACAACAGCTCTAATCCAGGCTTTAAGGTGAGCATCAGCCAGACCAGCCAATACCAGCCTGAAGCACTGCCCGTACCACATGCATCCATCTTCTGCTCAGGGACACAACTTTGTTTAAATGTGCCCCTGGGGGCTTACAGGGCAGAATTAAAGAGCAGGCTTTCTATTTTCTACTATTTGCAGCCTATCTCTCTGGTGCTATGGATAATGTTTCATTAGCTTTTTTAAAGGTCAAGGCAAATGCCTCAGATGCTACCAATCATAGAATTACAGTGCCATTGAAAAACTTTCATTTAGTTTACTTCTGTCTTCAGCAAGAGAAAAATTTGAATCCATTTTGGGGAAAGAATATTATGTAATATTGATGATTTGCGCAGACATCTAAACTTCCTAAATCATGCATTCGATCACTGCCAGAATGTTTTTGAAAAATTGTGGAAGGCACATGAGGTTTCAAGGAAGTAAGAAGGAGGCTTCCAGATCTGGTTGGGATAACAAATCAAAGGCAGTAGAAAACATCTGAGAATGGGAAGACAGAGAGAGGAGGGCTCAGACATCTGAATGAAGCCATAGAACTGAAAAAGGTCCAGAGTCTAAAGTTAGCCAAGGCCCAAGGTTGAGAAGCGGGCGGGAGAACAGGAAGTTGGGATGACCTGTGGCAACTGGGAGCTGCATGGCTCCTTGCCCCAGTGTACCAGAGCAGCCCATGGAAGATGCCACTTGCAAGTTAGGCAGGGCACTACTCCAGACACCAGTGGGCACCAGCTGACTGCTTGCAGAACTGGAGCTGGAGGGGCACACGCCAACTCTGGGCAGAACTACACAGGCTCTCCCTTAACCTCTGTGTCAGAAGAGGCACTAAGATATCACGGTGCCCAAGTGGAACAAGAGTGGGTGCTGGTTCCTGAATATCCCTTGACTATTCCCTGGCACAGGAGGGTAATGCAGAAGCTGAAAGATAGGCCTACAGCAAGGGCCATCATTGAGATGCAGCGCGTCAGGCAGTAGGCCCTCTCTCTTCTAATACAAATCAGTGGTCCAGATTTTGATCTTTGAAACACTGCTGTCATGTTCCAAGTAAAAACTCATTTCACTCTGCATCACCATTATCATTTCTTAAAAGTTATAGATGTCACTGTAGTAATAAATATTCATGTTTTTTCTATTATGAGTATTTTACCTTGAATAGAGAAATTCTCTGAGAGGCCATCTGAGAAGTTAATTCCATATACTTCTTTATGGGCTGGAGCAGGGATTTTATTTTTTTTTTAAATAATTTTATTGAGAAACAAATAGCAATGAGACAGTTTCAAAACCAATTAGGACAGTTTCAATAATTAATACATTGTATATTGTTGTCTTCTTAGTGGTTATTCATAGTACAAGATGCAGAAATGATATCTTGTCCACAAACACTATTAGAACAAATCTTTCTATTCATTGAATTAGGAGAATGTAGCTGTATATTTATCCTATTTTGAATATATAGATACAAAATGGTCATTCATTTGTATCCCCCTTTTTTTATTTAGTTTTGTCAGAGAAGGGTATTCCATTGTTATTTAAATATTATAGGTGCATGAATTCAGCAAAATATTCCAATATAGTCAACTAGACCATAATAGTAGTGGGTTATCCATACTACTGGCAATGTCAGAAGTTGTTGACTTGAGCCTTTTACAGCTCAGCATATTTATATGGCTTTATTGCTATACCTCATTTTTATACTTTTCTTCCGGACGGTTAAGACCAAGATAGAGCAAGACCTATATACCAAGAAATGTACCTTTTGTATCTGACTGAGAAGCCTGCCTGTGACTGTGTGAGGCTTTGGGGGCCACGCAGACCTGGCCATGGCAGCCCTAAGAGGTGGAGTCTCCACCTCATGAAGCTTATGGCCCTCAAATAGCCTCTAAAGAGTGTTCTGTCGGTTGGTGCACTGAGACATTTGCTGACAAGATAGGGTGATCTGGAGGCGGTCCAACGGCTGAAAACAAATCTTTTTGTATTCATTTTAAATACAAAACATAGATAGCATTATGGCTGGAAAGGAAAGAATAATACTTAGATACAGCAGAGTACAATATTTAAAGGAACAGAGTTTGTTATTTTACAATTTAGAATTTCCTACATAGCATTGAGCTCGACATATTTAAATAGTTCTAAAAGCTCTAAAGTCCTATTACTAAGCTGACCCCAGAAGGAAGGCTCTGGTGCTACCTACCCAGACAGAACTGCCATGCAGTGGACCAGGAATTTTAAAAAAGCTAGTTAGAATTTTTAGACATCGAGTATATTAATAACTTCTAAAGATTAAGAAAACGAGTCTGGGAACATTTCCACAAAAGCAATCACAGTGTTTCTTCAACCTATTCATTAAACTTCTTAGTTAATGAGTTTTTTAAAAAAATCTGATTTCCATTTCTTACTAAAAATAGTTTATGTTATGGTGAAAGTTTTTTTAAAAAGTTAAATAATCATACTTTGCTTTTGTACAATGCAAGAATTGGCTAACTTTTTTTTTTCTTTTTCTTTTTCTTTAATTTAATACAGGGTTTACAGGGCCTCACTATGTAGATCAAACTCGTAGTGATTCTTCAGTATTCAGCCTCCCAAGTGCTGGGATTACAGGCACACACCACCACGCCCAGTCTCAATCTCTGTCTCAGGGCACCCCGGGGGTGGGACCAGCATGGCATGCCAGGGATTAAACCCCAGCCACTGCATCTGCCTAAGCAGGCACTTTAGTCTGCTGAGCTATCTGGCCAGCCCTTGACTGACTTTTTTTTTTAAAGGCCAGATAGTAAATTTTTAGGCTCTTTGGATTATTTCATGTCTATTACAACTATTCAGCTTTACTGCTATAAGAACAGCCACATATAATACCTAAATAAGTAGCATGGCTGGGTCCCAATAAAACTTTATTGACAAAACAGGCAGCAGGCTGGATTTGGCTGATTAGTGATAGTTTGCCAACTCCTTAAATAATGGGCCCAGTTTTTATCACATTTTATTTGCCTTATCTATCTCTAAGTAACTTTTACCTACTAAAGCTAGAACTGTTTCTTTTGCTGTGAAATTCTATTTTTTCCCTCTCATATGTTAGTAATGTTGAACAGTATGAATTTCCCACTGGGGCTATTCAAAGACTATAAGCACCAAGTTTTACCCCTGAATCTCAATAATGTACAGAGAGAAGAATCAAAGAGACCTCAAGTGGCTGGGCTGCTCAAATAGGGACAGGATTCTCTTTAAAATTCTGAAGTGGTAAGAAATTTGCTATTATATAGGAGACCAAAACCACCCACTTTATCTCAAAATGAAACCATTTTCAAGGTCTATGCTAAATGTATTCATCCTCTGTAGTGCCTTAGGCACATACATTAAAATGGTGTGAGCAAGATAATGTGACATTTTCTTGCTTGCAGCCTTTTAACTGAAAGCAGAATTTTAAAGATCACTCTCCAAGGCCTCATGCTGGGTCCCCTGAGCCTCTCTTCTCTGGCACCTTGGTCCCTTCGGCACTGTCTTCTGTGTCTGTCACCTCCGTGGGGTGGAGCACTGAGACTCTGAGCCCCTTTCTGCCCAGTTGCTCTAAGAGCATGCTAGGTATGCTAGGCAGTCTCTTCAGTGGAAGGTGGCAGGGCCCTGGCTGCTGTTTTCAAGGTGCCTTTTCTCTGTTGCCTTTATTTCTTTGAAAAGATGAGAATGGCTGGAGGCATCTTTCAACTAGCTTCAACACGCACCAGGTAGCCCCCTGTCCAGAAGTCCATGTCCTGACGAAGCCTAAGAAAGTCACTGTGAGGAATCAGCTTCTGGATTCAAGTCATGCTGAACATAAAAGCTTATCATTCCTCCACATACACATATTCATCTTGTATGTATTCAAGCCTTGTTGCAAATTCAAAAAGTAAACCAAAATGTACTTGAACAATAAAGGAAAGTCATCTCACCACTTGGCTTTGGCCACTGAAATTGACATTTCAAAACATATGGTATAACAGAGATTACATGTTTGAGATACTAGTGAAATTACCTGTAACATATAAAAGCTTCAATAAGAGGTCCAGAAGAAGAGCAGCTCAGTCATTTGTTAGAAGAGCATCTCACTGACTGGGGCTCTTACTTATAAAGTAGTGCAGTGGCCAGAAAAGTAGCTCAAGACTTCAGTGTTTGGTAACAAAATGGCCCAAACCAAGCTGACTGCTTATAAGTCCACTTGTGGAAAGGAAAGTCCCTGCCCCCGCCTCCCCCCAAAAAAACAACCAGCACTCAAGTTGCAAGCAAAGGTGACAATGGCTAGAGAGATGAGAATGGCTAGAGGCGTCTTTCAGTGCCTCTACTGGTGGGGTAAAGAAACCTCATTGATACAGGCCCAGGACATGGTATAGGCCCATCCCAAAGCAGCCTTTTCAGAAGTGAGAAGAGCCAGCACCCAGGATTTCAAAAGAGGATTTCAAAAGTGTCTTGAGGTTTCAGAGTGCAGTACTTGGTGCGTTGCAGGAAGCTGGTGAAGCCTACCAGGGCTTACTTGTCGATGTTAATCTGTGTGCTGTGCATGCTAAGAGAACCACTATCGTGCCAAAGACATCTACTGGCTTGGCCACACACAAGAGGAGAGTTTCAGTGAAGGCAATTTTATGGCATTTTGTAGTAAAATACTTTAGTGTAGTCTGTGGCTCTTTTTGTAAGAAATTGCTTATAATATGTGGCATTTGTACTTCGATCGCTTCATCTTCCATTTAGGATAATTTGTTTTTGTTTTGGGTTTTTTTTTTCAGATATGAAAATGTCTTTATTTTTCAGAAAAATGAATTCCAGACACGTTAAAAAGCAATACTAGAGGACATAGGTGCAGAATTGGATGTAGTTAGTTATTCAAAGCATTCAAGTAAGAATATGGCAATATAAATACCCAAAAAGCATGACTTAGGTGTTCCAAACAGAACATGTCATTCCTAACTAACTTGAGCATTTCCTAGACAGGGAGGAAACAGTTAACATTTAAATTCCTGAAAGCATTTTCCTTGATTAATTACACTAGATGGATTGTTTGCCTTTGATCAGAATCAAATTCTTTTAAACACGGATAAAGTGTTACCCAGGTCCACTGTTAAAACAGACAACATGTTGTAAGTTGATTCTGATGTAATGTATTCCAACAAAGCTTAGAAAATAAAGATGTCGAGGTGGCTTTGAACTGTTTAGTAGTCCTCTCCTCTGCTGACAACTTCTTTGCAAGTCAGACGCAGCAGAATGGTATGTTCAAAATGCACTGCATATGACCCTTTAATGTCACATAGTGGTGGGTATGGGTCTACGATGCCCAAGCCACACAGATTCTTCAGTGCCATCAGGTATTTACTTTCTCCTAGGCAATCCAGCCATTGGTGGCAA
This sequence comes from Octodon degus, assembly GCF_000260255.1. Taxonomy (NCBI): domain Eukaryota; kingdom Metazoa; phylum Chordata; class Mammalia; order Rodentia; family Octodontidae; genus Octodon; species Octodon degus. The sequence goes on along the minus strand of NW_004524666.1, from coordinate 8,904,857 downwards.
AAGGCAAGTGTGCCGAAGTTTTCATTAATGACATTTAACAAGTGTTTTGTTCTTCGAAGCCTTATTGGCACGTGTCCAACATCAAAATTTTTCATGCAGTGTGAACCCTCCATGTCATCATGAACAACACCTTTTCCTGTACTACCAAAGGTTTCAATGGCATACAGTTCCCCTCCCTCCATCTGCATCACCCTCCTGCCCTTCACAATGGGCACAGTCTTTCCTGCATGTATTCTGTATAGCCCAATTGAGTGTCTGTTCAGATTACGGATCAGCTTCACTTGGTATGTCTTCCTGTCGATTTCCACTTCACTGGATTCCATTGTCTCCTGGACGGCCTCTTCCACATCACACAGACGGACATCAACGCCAGCATACTTTATTCCAGTATTAGTGGCATCTTTTACAGTTTTTAATAATATATCATATCCTGGATTAAAAGTGACAGTAAAAGCACAGTCAATGATCCTACCACTTATATACTTATATGGGTTCCAAAGTCAATCTTACAGATGTCATCGTACTGTAAAACTGGTGTCACCTGAGCTGGGTGTGTAGTGAGCGGCGCAGTTATTGAGAGAACGCCCAGTTGGAAAGACCAGGCCTGCATTCAAGCCGTTCTTTCATGAGCTTGGGAGAACGATCTTCCAACTTCTCACAGATTTCTATCATTGTCATCCCAGGTTTGATCCAGCTCGTAACGTACTTTCTAACTTGTCACTGTGCTTCTGCAGCTTCTCGAAATTCATTCCAGATCTCTTCGCTAGCCTGATCTAATGCTTTCTTTTCTTCGCTTGTAGTTCTCCAAGCAGCTGTTCACCCGTGCTGCATGGGTGGGCACTCGCCCTCCTGCTCCTTGGGGAGCACCTGCTGGAGTACAGATTGGCACTGAGGGAGGGGCCGTCTGAAGTCCTCTATTCTTCTCCTCTTCTTTCCAGTTGTTCCATCTGCATCCTCCTATGCCGCCTCCTCCTCCTCCTCCTCCCTCTCTGTCTCTCTATCTCTCTCTGTCTCTCTGTCTCTGTCTCTCTCTGTCTCTCTGTCTCTGTCTCTCTGTCTCTCTGTCTCTCTGTCTCTCTGTGTCTCTCTGTCTCTGTCTCTCCCCCAGCCCCCCACCCCAGTGCTTGTCTTTCCAACTGTTTTGCTACCTCATCCATGGAAGTTCCAATTCTTTCTCAGGTTCTTGCTGCCCTGCAACAGCCTCTTTACTCTTCTTCTTTCACTTCTTTTCTTGGCTGCTTCCTCCGCCGTAGAAGCAGCTCCCTCAGCTCCCTCTAGCCGCACAGGTGCCTCCCGGAGGCCTCTGCCTCCTGCACGCCCGCCATGATGCTGGAGAAAGCGCAAGGGAGTGCGACTGAATTTGGTTTCTTAAAACGTTATTTATTTATTTAATTACTTATTTATTTATTTGGTACAGGGTTTCACTATGCAGCTCGGACTCGTAGTGATCCTCTTGTCTCAGCCTCCCCAGTGCTGGGATTATAGGTGTGTGCCACCACGCCCCAGCTCAGCACAGGGCCAGCATGGCACGCAGTTCCAGGGATCGAACCTGTGTCTCTAAGCTTGCCAGGCAGGTGCTTACACCGCCGAGCTATCTCCCTGGCCCAATTCAAAGATGAATTTGAAAAGTGACCGTACCCGGCCTCCAGTGATGTGAGCGCTGCAACTCAGGGGCTACCATTGTTAATATGCAGAAAGGACATTTCTTCTCAGAATACATCATTCTGCATGTAATGACTTGTTGGGCAGCTATTAAGGGACTAGCATTAATAAATGTGTACAGGGTCTTCTCAATAAAACTAGTTATGACCTCAGACAAGTTTAACAAGTGGAACTATTAAGTCTCAGCATCCATCACTGTAACAGAACATGAGCTTTGTCAAGGGTGAAGACATATGTCTTCTAACTTAAAGTTTTCTTAAAAAAGAAATGTAAACCTGGAAGCTATAGAATATGCTATGTGGATTTATAATAATTCATATAATAACTCACATATTGTAAGACCAATTATTTTGTCTTTTTGAGACAGGCTCTCATTATGCAGTTCAGGCTGGCCTTGAGCTCAGTTTGTAGCCCAGGCTTGTCTCAAACTCACAATAATCCTCCTGCCACAGCCTCCTGGGTTCTGAGATCACTGGTATGCACCACCATGCCCAGCTTTATGGTATCAACTTTTCAAATTAAAGTTTTACATTTGTAGGTAGTGAAAAGTCTTGTAATTAAGGTGTGTGCGATTTAAAGTCCAGTTGTCTTCCTCCGAACTAGAGTACACTAGTTTTCACAGTAGTAAAATGCTCTGTGTACACCTTGCATATGTCCTCATTCTACTATGCTGACTAGCCTTCTGGCTGGGACATGTTATGTAAAAGAGCTCTAGGATAAGTGTGCATGTCATTATGTAGCACTAGTATTATAGTTAGTGCAGCTTTTCATTGCAGGGTGGTTGATCTCATAACTAGGTTTTTCTTCTTTACTAAGAATACACAATATGAAGCTTTGCTCTTTTCCTTTTGATATTCAGTGTACATTTACTGGGGAGTGGGGGGCACATACTGCCCCTCTGCAAATCAAGATGATGATGACAACTGGCTGCTGTCCTGGAAAAATCCCTTTTATGGAGCTGGCCTTCCATGTAGCTTTTAAATTTGTACTATTGAAGTTTTTAGGTCAATTATGCATATTGACTAAATGTACAAATAAATTTGTTTATCAAAAGACAGAAAAAAAAATCAAGAGCCAAAACCAGGGCTGGGGATTTGGCTCAGCAGTAGAATGCTTGCCTAGCAAGCTGGAAGCCCTGGGTTCAGTCTTTAGCACCAAAACCAAAAAATAAACCTCCCCTAAAAGAGCCAAAACCAAGTTTCCCTCCTATAAATTTTACATTTTTGAGTAATATTTATAACATGTCTCCTCCCTCCTATGAATTTTTATGAATCATTATAGTGTACCAAAATAGCAAGCAACTATGAATATAAACTCAATTTTAAATTGTATTTTGTGATTGATAAAGTACTTTTAGGGCCAGCCAGAGAGTTCAGTGGATTCAAGCACTTGCTTAGGCAGATGCAGGGACTAGGGTTCCATCCTCAGCATGCTGCACCAGTGCCGCCCCCAGAGCATGCTGAGATGGGTGACTGAGACTAGGTGCGGTGGCACACACCCGTAATAGCAGTGCTTGGAAGGCTCAAAACAAAGGATCACTACAAGTCTGATCTGTGTAGTGAGACCCTGTAGACACTGTACTAAATACATTTAAAAAAAGAAGTATTTTTGTTAATGTTCCCTCCACTGATAAAAAAGAAACAATGAGGGGGAAAACATCTTTCATTTTTTATAGCTACTTACTTCTATTTTTGGACTCAAATTTGAGAATAATAAGAATATTGTGAATTGTTTAATTGAGAAAGTATTTTATAATACTTTGCTTTCATAAAAACTACTTAACAGTTCACCCTTACCTGAAATAGAATCTCTGTAAAGGACTTAAAAAAACAATATTCTGAAATGTCCTAAGAAAGAGGAAGGCAATATTAGTGACTGTGGATTAGGTACTGTAGAAAAAATACTAGTTTCTGACCTTTCACAATTGAAAATTAAATTTGATAGAATTTCTATGCTATACACTGCAGCAGCTGTTCATTTACTTATTTGTCTTCGGAACTTCTTAAATTCTAAACTCTAAGGGCTTTCCTATTTTTAAATGTCCATTAACATCTGCTGAGGGCTTAACATCAATCCATTTAAAAGCTAGAGAAATGGGATATATGGAAAATGTCAGCACATATCCCACTGTATAAAAGCCAGGATCCAATTAAGATTCTATTCCGATTCCTAAACACAAGTAGGATTGTGTATTTACAGTCTAACCAGGGGCCCTGGTCCGAGGCTAGAGGAAATCATCGCTGGAGCTAAGCAGATCTATGGCAGGGAACAGGGCAAATGTGGGTATCCTCATTGTAATGTTAGATTTAATCATAACAGTATTTCCCAAAATAATGCTATAGTAATATACAGAAAACTGAGTAAATTCTGTATCAGAGTGCTTCTGCTTTGTATACCTCAGGAGACCAACAAAAATAAACACAAGTATAAATTTTTACTTCAATATTTTATGTTGGTGGAAAAAAGAAGGCTGAGTTATCTGTAGGACATAAAGCATAATATCTGCTTTATGCCATCTGTTATATTTCCAACTTAAAATAATGAAATATACCATATTGCTGAAATTTCCATAAATTCTACTTTCACTATTGAACATTTGAATGATGCCAGTGCTGTAAATGAGCTACCTGTATAGGTGCAATGAATGGAGAATGCCCCAAACCATGTGACTTGACGTTACTAGTTTCTGGTGGAGATACTATTGCAAATGCTATTATTTAACATGAAGCTTTAAAATTTCATTTTATATGCAAATATCACCCCAATACTGATCCTACAGTTTTATATCTGGCTTCTACACAGTCAATGGATTTGGATCAGTGCCAACAGTGCTAGGCAAAAAGTCACTAGAAAGATTTTTAAAAGGCAAAATACTATATGAACCACTGTCCATAAGATGATATTGCCTTGCATCTCAGTTTATACCCACAAACTCCTTTTGAACCTTTGGAGCTACACATATTCTCAACCAAATGTTAGGGGAACTCCAGGTGACCTGGGCCATAAAAACGCATAACCCACTACTATTATGGACTACTGGACTATATTGGATTATTTTGCTGAATTCATGCACCTACAATATTTGAATGGCAATGGAATAACCATCCCTGACAAAACTAAACAAAAAAATGGGATACAAATGAAAGACCATTTTGTATCTGTATATACAAAATCGGATAAATATACAGCTACTTTCCCTTAATTCAATAAGAAGAAAGATTTGTACTAATAGCGTTTGGACAGGGTATCATGTCTACATCTTATACTATGAATAAGCACTATGAAGACAACAATATGCAATGTACTAATTAGTGAAACTGTCCTACTAATCAGCTTTGAGACTGTCTCATTGCTATTTGTTTCTCAATAATATTAATTTTTAAAAATCCATGAGCTATCGAACACTGGGTAACTTCAGTATTGTCAGTCTTCATTGTGAATTCTCTGTGATTGGGGGCCCAATAGTTTGAATGTTAGTTTCTTCTTAGTGGAGTGGAGTTGATAATCTGAGCTTGGCAAAGGTGTATAGCATCTGGTTATGTACCATGATTACTTCTCAGGTCATAAAAACCAATGGTGAAGCACTGGGCTGTTTAGTTGTACAGACATTTTTGAGCCATACCACTGAAGGAGGTAGACATAATGATCAAAACACAGTGGTATGAACTGAAATATCAATATCTACCTCATTAGGCTGAGCCTAATTTATTAAACCACTGTTGGAACACTTTACATAGAAGCAGTTTTAATTTACCACTGGCTGAGATCCGCTGGAGCTTCTTCCTCATTATGCAAGGGCCCCCTCACTGTGACCACAGAAGTGGACCAATTTCCCAGCAGATGCCAACGCAGCAGCAGCTCCATGAGCTATGCCAGGCCTCAGGCTGGTGACAAGGACACCGCTGCCAGAGTGAGCCTGCATGAAGACACACACTGTTTGAAGGGCGAGAAATGAACACTGAGTCTGGCTCCAAATCCCTATTTCAAAGAATTCGAAAGCGCTTTAACATTGTGATTGTTTTTTTTTTTCTTACCTTCTTTTTGAACACATACAGTCAACCCTCATCACTGACAGGTTCTGTTTGTCAATTTGTGTACTTGCCAAAATTTATTTTTAACCCCAAGTCAACACTTAGAGTGCTCTTACAGTCAGCCTCAGCCATGTGTAGGTGGAGTAGTGATACCTAGAGTCAACCCAATGCGTGTGCTTCTGGCTGAGGGGGTAGAAGGTGCGTGCTGTGTCTTGTCAGCTTTGTTTTTATGCTGCTGCTGAGGAGTTTTTAGCCATCTATTTGATGCTCTTTTCTCGCACTGCTTTTGTGCTTTCTGCAAGTGACCTTGCTGTTTACTATGGTCCCAAACACAGGGCTGAGGTTGTCTGGGGTTCTGAGCACAAGAAAGCCATGACATGTCTTCTGGAGAAAATACGTGTGCAAGATAAGCTTCGTCCAAGTGTAAGTGATAGCAATACTGTTTGTTGTTGTTGTTTTTGTTGACGTTTGGATTTTAGGGAAGGCTCTACAGGGTATTCAGGGTCTTACTACTAGATCAGACTGTAGTGATCCACCTGTTTACAGCCTCCCAAAAGCTGGGATTACAGGCATGTGCCACTAGTCCCAATCTCAATTGCTGTCTCAGTACACCTCAGGGGCTGGGTTGGCACGGCAGGCCCGGAGATTGAACCCCCGGCCCCTGAGCCTGCTTGCAGGCACTTTAATCCGCTGAGCTATTTGGCTGGCCCTAACACTGTTTGTGAGAGCAATGCTGTGTGAGGAGTGTGTGTGTGTGTGCATGTGTATGCATGTGTGTGCATGTGTGTGTGTGTGTGTGTGTGTGTATGTGTGTGTGTGTGCATGTGCGTGCATGATATTGGAGATTAAACCCACGGTCTTCACATGGAGTTTTCCCCACATGCTGCATCTCCTTTTCACTTTTTCTTTTCAGAGAGGGTCTCTCTAAATCATTAAACTGCCTAGGTAGGGTTTGAAATTGTGACCCTCCTGCCTTAGCTTCCCACCATGCTGGAATTACAGGTATGTGCCATACACCAGGCTGCTCAGTGGGTTGTTAATGAATCAAACATTTGCAAAACTAGGCCATGTACTGACTGATTGATAAAGCTGTTGCAATCAGAGGCTCACAGGAACCTGATCCTGTACTTCCCATTGTAGCAATTATTCAGTATTCACCAATTCATTGTTTCCAGTGACTTTATGGAACAAAGCTATTATAAATAAAATCAATTACATATGTATATAAACATATATATATATATATATATATATATATATATATATAGTAATGTATCCCTTGCTAACTTAAAAATTCTAGAAATGACAAAAATCCTACAGTCAAGACTTTTAAACTTTAACATTTTAAGTGAAAAAATCAAATAAGGGCTGGGGAGATGGCTCAGTGGAATGAGTGCTTCCCTGGCAAGTGCAAGGGCCTGAGTTCAAGTCCCAGTTCCGAAAAAAAAAAAAAATCAAGTAAATAAAAATTTCAAGGCGACGGAAGTTGGTTGAGACAGCGTCTAGCGAGGTTCTGTTTAGAAACGCCAGAGTGGGAACCTCTTCGGTATTGCCCAGATCAGGCACTAACAGTGGACACTCAGCAGGACGTTCAACCCCCAAAGCTGCAGCCAGTGATATATATCTGTGGAGAATGTCACACAGAAAATGAAATAAAATCCAGGGATCCAATCAGATGTAGAGAATGTGGATACAGAATAATGTACAAGAAAAGAACTAAAAGATTGGTGGTTTCTGATGCTCAGTAAAACATGGGAATTCAGAAAAGTGTCTTTGTTGGTACCTGGATTTGCACCTTCAGGAGTCTTTTATAGCTTTGGATTCAACACACTTAGGAATACAACTATATACATGATTTCATTTTCAAAACCAGATTGTATTTAGGTATCTAAATATACTTTGTATAAAGAATTTTATTGTTCAGTTATATGCCTTGTAATTTAATTTTATCGTGTATGTGATGTAACAACAATAAAGGTTAAAATTGTTTTCCCAAACTATACTTTTAATAAAATTTATTAAAAATTATATTCCTGAAGCTCTCCAAAGATCTAATTAAATATGTTCCTTAGAAAGTACCAAGTATGAGAAGTAAAGCCATGATGTTATGTTAAGCTGTAGGGGACTCAGATCAACAACTTCTGACATTGCCAGTCAAGCAGAAGACCCAATACTATTATGGACTACTGGACTATTTTGGAATATTTTGCTGAGTTCACACACTTATAATATTTAAATGATGGAACTAAACCAAAAAAGGGGATACAGATGAATGACCATTTTGTATCTGTGTATTCAAAATGATTAGGATAGATATATAGCTATATTCTCTTAATTCAGTGAATAGAGGGATTTGTTCTAATAGTGTTTGGAAATAGGATATCATGTCGGGATCTTGTACAACAAATAACCATTAGGAAGACAGTATGCAATGTGTTAATTATTGAAACTGTCCTAATTTAATTTCAAACTGTCTCATTGCTATGTTTCTCAATAAAATTATGGGGGGAAAAATTTCAAGCTTTTTCTTCACCATGTAAACCTGAAGCAAAATGTGGATTTCTAGGAAATAAAATCACAAAATATGTTTCTACATTTACCACATGATATTTAAGTATAGTTGTATCACATCAGAAGGAAGTATGCAAGATAAACGAAGCTTTACTACTAATTATAGTCTAGAAGTGATCTACTTCGCCCAATTTTCTTATTTTGCTCCCATCAGTTTTCCTAAAATATCTCATGAAATTCTAAAACATACAAAAGAAAATAAAATACATCCAAAGGTGCAAACCAGGTTAGAAAGAGTCTAAAAACCATGTCAAATGAGTTCTTTGCCTTGAAAAATGAAAAAAGAAAACTACAGTTCTCAAACGCCTACAACAGGTGACAACTCACAACATAACCATGCTAAACTTGTAGCCAAGTACAAGGCTGAAACTGCCAAAACCACTCTATTCACACTGCCAAAAGAATTTGCTGCAGCCTCTCTAATAAATGGTGCAGGAAAAAACTGGCTCTCCACATGTCAAAGACTAAAGCTAGATCATGTCTATTACCATGCACTAAACTAAAGTCAAAATTGATGAAAGATTGAAATATTAAACAGAAACACTAAATTTAGTGGAAGACAAAATAGAAGTCTTGAACACATAGGCATAGGCCAAGGGTTCACGAACAAACCTAAACTGCACAGGAAACACCTCAAAGATTTAATAACTGGAACTTCATCATATTAAAAAGCTTTTGCACATCAAAAGATATCACTAACAGAGTGAAAAGAAAAAAATTTACCCGACACTTCCTGAGACAAAGGATTTATATCTAGAACATATAAAGAACTGAAAAAAATAAGAAACTCCAATTTAAAGACCTAATCCAAAAATGGACATCTGAGATGAATACATACTCCTCAGATGAAGAAATACAGATAGCAAATAAATGTATGAAAAAAAAATGTTCAACATCATTGGTCATTCAAAAGATGCAAATTAAAACAACACTGAGATTTCTTCTCACTCTAGAAAGAATGGCTGCCATCAAGAAATCAACCAATAACAAATTCTGGCAGGGCTGTGGGGGAAAAGGAATGCTTCTTCACTGTTGGTAGAAGTGCAGACTGCTACAACCTCTGTGGAAATCAGTGTGGAGATTTCTCAAAAAAACTAGGATTAAAGGTCCCTTGTAACCCAACTATTCCCCTTTTGGGTATTTTCTGAGAAGAATTGAAAACATCACACCGTAGAGATATATGTGCACCCATGTTTATAGTAGCACAATTGCACTAGCTAACTCTTAGAAACAACCCAAATACCCATCAGCCAAGGAATGGATAAAAAAAAGATGTAGTATTTTTATACTGTCTCAGTTACTTTTCACTCATTACTGGGACAAATACCGGACACTCAAAATGAAGGAAGGAAAGATTTGCTTAGCTCACAGCTAGTGGAGGTTTCAGTCTATACTCTGTGAGGCAGGTGGCAGCAGTTCATGGTGACTGCTAAGATCGGAGCTCCTCCAAAGTGGTGTGGCTGCAAAGATCAAGCTTCTCCAAAGAGGCCACGGCTGTGACGTGGATCGGCGAATTAGAAACTCCTCGAAAAAAGTGGGACGCACAGAAGCCTTCCTCAACCCCTTCATATACTTTCTGTGTTGAGTCATTCTAGGGTGGGGCCCCCATGCCCCAGGGCACAGAAATCACCAAGTGGATCCAGCCAGGTTTCCGACATCTCCAGTTGACACAATGTATCAACCACCACATATACAATGGAGTATTGCTCAGCGACAAAGAAGGATAAACTCAAGACTTTTATAGGTAAGTCAATGCAACTAGAGACCACACTCATAAATGAAATAGTCTTGCATGTGTAAACTTTTTATTGTCTGCGTAATGTAAAGAGCTGAAAGAGTTAAGATCAAACATGTACAATAGATATTGGGAAGTAGAAAGGAATTGTTCAATAAGAAAGAAACTGGGATAGGGGAAAAGAGAAAAGAAGAAATAGAAAAGTAAATATATATAAGTAAATATATATATATATATATATATATATATATATGCTAAGCTAGCTATATTACTAATTTCTATTAGTTCATTGAAAAGAGGTCTATGCTTATATCATTTTGATCAATTTTTCATGTCTATATCTTATAATATGAGCAATTACTTTGAAGATAACAATAAGCAATATACTAACCATCGCTCTCCTATCTTGGTTTGAAATTTTGTATCATTGTTTTTAGTGTTCTCTTTAAAATAAAAAAAAAGACTGCTTCAGACATCAATATCCTCTTCATATCCACGAGCTTTCTTCACTATCAACTTCTTTACATTCACAGCACATGTAACTAAGAGAAATATTACCTGTTACTCAAAGCATCTTTAGATTGCATCTTGCAGACATTTATTTAATATCAACTGTGCTCACGTACGGCACTAGGAACCTCACTCTAATTATATTACACATTTGAGAGCATTCTGTTAATAAAAAATTTTGCCTGCTTCTGATAAATTAATAAAATAAAGTGTAATTTATATGTGAACTAAAGTGTACTTCCATGCACCCATCTGTACCTTTCATTACTAATTAGATATAGGAAAGGAAGGTTTAATTTTCCCTTGGGAGTGAATACTTAGTTCCTTACTTATTTCCCTGAAATATGTAGGAATATAATCATTACTTAGTGTAAAATTATTAATTAATATAATATATTGACTAAATGAGACACATAATGAAAGGAAGCCACAATTCAAAGAATAGAACCATTTACCTTATAAGAAGTATAACACAACCCTTGCCCTTTAAGAAGATAGAAGATGACATAATCCTCTATCAAAAACCAACATAAAACTAATAATTCAGTTCTTTCTAATAAAATATTATATGCCAAGAAAGAATTTGATGATTCAAGCTCAGTTAGGTATAACTCCAAAATATATGAGTTTAAAAGTTGAAAGAGAACCTTCATTCTACAGCAGTGGTAAATGCTTTACTATCTCTAGCATCCACCAATAAGTGTAACAATATGAAAACCAAAACCAAAAGAGCTAAGGTGTACCAAATGTAAAGGTTGATTTTTCTGCAGTTCAGACAAAAGGAGTTGTAGATCTCTTAGGGTCTGTGTTAAGATGTTACCTCCTACTCCAATATATATATATATATATATATTTTGGCACAGTAGGCCTTCTACATGTCAATTTCCATCTTAAACTTCATGTTTCAACTACCTAACAGATTTACAAGCTGCCAAAAATATACCTAAGAGTCAAAATTCTTCGATGTTACTTTCTTTTAGCAAAAAAAATATACAAAAGGTGGGGAAGGGAAGGAAGAAGAAGGAGGAAAAAAGCTAAACCGACAGCTGTGTGGTCTCCTTCTCCGGGGCCTCTGCTACCAGGTGAGCAGGGAGACCCCAAGTCCTCCGGGACCCTGCCTTTGCATAGAATCATGGAGTCAGACTACTTTTCTATTCTGCTGTACGTGGAATGTCTGTGTGTACAGTTAATTAAAATGGTTCCACGAAATCATTAAGGAGAAAATTGGATGGTTCCAATGAACAAGTTCCCTTAGAAAATAGTATAGGCCCTGTTAGTCTTTAACTGTAAATATTCACCACTTAATTACAGAGGCCAGGAAGAGTGCCACTAGGGAATTTCAATTATGACTTCCCTGCTGCAAGACTCATCTGCTTAAAAAAGAGTTCTGAACTGCATTATTTCAGAGCAATGGATTTAATTCTAAATGAAATGCTGATGACAGATATTGAAGAGAAAAATGCTATGCCAAAGCAGAAGAGCAAGGAAAATCAGTAATGTGAAATGGTATGTCAGAAAACACATACACACACACACACACACACACACACCAGATTTCCAGAGGTTAAAAACAAAAGCTTGTCATGGTTTATATGGAGACTGTCCCCAAATCACAGGTAGTATTTGTGGAAGGCAGTGGGTTATCGGGGCACTGCAGTGGTGAGCTGACTCATCACTGGTGAGCTCAGTGGCAGTGTGCTGCCAGGAGGTGTGGCCTAATGGAAGGGGTGAGGTGCTGCTGCAAGAACCTCCCCTCCTACCTCCTCTCTTCCCTCCTAACCTCACCATTCTGCCTTGGAGGTCTCTAACCATGGATTACAACCTGGAGCCCAGAAAGGCTTCTCCTTCATTGGAACCTGTCGGCTACTTGGACCTACAATGAAGGAAGTTGACTAAGACAGCACTTATGACCAAAAATGCAAGGGGAGAAAAAAGAATTTAATATAAATGAAAGGTTTTCTTGAAATAAAACAATGAAATTGCTATTCTTGAATAATCCTAATTATGAGGAATTGGAGGAGTGCCCAAGTGAACTTTCCTAGAAATGACCAACAGAATATATCAAGGATGATAAAAAGTGAACAGAATCCCTAATGAATTGTAGGGTTGAAATAGTACTGTGGTAACAGGAAAGGCGTCCAGATTTTCTTTTAGCCAGAAGCTATGCTTTTGAGTAGTGTCTATCAAAATTCACTGTGCATAGAACTCACTTGAGGAGCTTGTTAAAAGATGGATTCTGATTCGGCCTGAGCATCTACATTTACCACAAGTTCCAGGCTTTCAAACCACTTTTTTAATAGCAAGTTTTCTGAGCATGAGAATAACAAAAAGAATAAGTCTGCTGCTTGTTCGTTCCATTATTCAACATTTATTTACCATCTATTGCACATCACATCAGACATTGCTCTTTGTATGGCAAGGGCCATGTTGAAATAACAAGTAGAGCTACTTAATTCTAGAATTATTTTTATCTTCACTAGTGATAACAAGTTTCATGCTTGAAAGAAACACAAGAGGGAACTGTGTGCAGTCGAGACAGAGGAAGCAGCAGGACACCTCTAAAGGTGTCCCTAGTGTCCTGGTGCAGCTAGGATCACTAATCGTTTAGGAAAAATGATGAACAGTGTTACACTGGAAATGCAGTCTTGATGCCTAAAAGTGAGACGGTAGTATATTCCAAGAACTACACATTAATAAGGGTGAGGCCAATTCCAGCAAAAAAAAAAAAAAAAGCAAAACAGAACCAAGTAACTGATAGAGATTTGTGGGTGACCTAACAAGGTGATCAGAAAATTCTGTGAATTCAAATATTCACTAATGTAAACCACACCAGGATAATCTTACTCATTTCACTGACTGGAAAAACCAAACTGTCAGATCAGGAAAATGAAAAAGACACACGCTTATTTGTTTAAGAAGATTGTGTGTATCAAAATCTGTGGGTAACTTCTATTCTGTGATTATCTAATGAGTGGAGGAGAAAAACAGAGAAAGTGTCTTCTAATATGTAAAACTTTGGTTTGTGAGAATAATTTGTTGTGCTTGTAATCCAAAGCACTTGTATATCAAAGCAGAGAGAAAAACCAGTCATGACCATTTGAGTTTTGGAGTAATGTATCACTTGCATTGCAAGACATGTCTCATTTATCAAGTTAAAATTTCTTAGAAATGTTGCTCATCTTGCCAAATACTCACAAGCCAAGTTACTCTCAGTCAAAGGTTTGACTGTATATGGAGAATGTTGCTTACAATTAGCTTGCGTAGGAAAAAGAAGCAAACATTGTAAACAATGTGTTTTACCTCAGAATGCACTATGCAGTAAATAAAAATTCAGAGATAACCTTGTATCAGTGATGTAAGACAAAGCCATTAACTTTTAAAATATATTACTAAACTTTAGTTCTCTAAGCAATTTAATAATACTTTTTTTTTGGTGGGGGGGGAACTGGGGATTGAACTCAGGCTCTTGTGCTTGCCAGGCAAGTGCTTATTCTACTGAACCATTTCCCCAGTCCCTTAATAATACTTTTTGAAAAATCAGAGTCTTCTGAGTGAATCTCAGGACAGAAGCCCACGAGAAACACCTGTACTGGGGAGGATGAGCTGAGGTAAGTACAGGATAAGGTCAACCTTCACCACCTCTGTCACTTCCCTGCAGGGACAGGGACTTAGAGAAATAAATTCCTGCACCAGCATGGAAATCTGCTTTGGGACAAGGGATCAGACAATGAGAGATTGGCTGCACGTTGGTGCCACTTCTCCTTTATATATAATTCCCAGTTCAATTCCCAGCTCCACCAAAAAAAAAAAAAAAAAAAACTATATATAATTCCTTGTGAGTCAGATTCTTTACTCTTTTCAGTGCCTAGTAAAAGGAGTGTCAGCTTTTCTTGGATTGTCTATAGGGTTAGGGAGAGCTTTAAGAGACTGTAATTCCCCTAATGACTTGGAAGCCCTCTAAGACAACATCATGAACGAAAGCAGAGAAATCAACTTTGTAAACAAGATGAAGAAATACGGTCAGGTTAACAGTATAGTTAGTGGGCTTACTAGTTGTTTAAATTCCAACCAGAAGGCACTGAACAATATTAGAAGAAAGTTGATCAGATGGGACACTTCAGGGTTTTGCCACATAGCCAGTTCTAGTCAACATTTTTAATATAAGATTTGTATTGGGATCAAGATAGCCAGCTGATTAAATCTGAAGAAGCTACAAAGTTAGATCTAGTTGTTAATAAAAAGGACACATATTTAAATGCTTTTTGGAATCAGGCAAATCATACATGCATAGGATAGGATGATGCAGATGAGACATGACTGCAGGACATGTTACGGAAAGAAAGCTCAGAAAATATTTTAACAATGCTGAAAATAGCTAATGTGACCTTATGTTTAATGAACAAAGAATACCCAGGGCAAGGGGAATGATGGTTCCTGCAATAGTTCACACAATCACACTCAAAGACTGACCATTATCGAGATATGAACAAGAACCTGACATTGACAAAAATGCATACCAAGAAGAGTATCACAAATACTTTTATATGAACTCATGGTTCTCAGAGAAAATTTGTTTTTACTAATGTGGAAACACAATCAGGCCACTTGGGTGACTTTGCCCAAGGTCTCCCAGGTATTAAGTGGAGTCAGGCACCCCACAGCCTGCCTGTCAGGACTGTGGTTATTCCTGTCAGTTGTGGTACTACTTTCCAAGTGTTTTCTCACTTAAGTGTCAAAATGACTAAGGAAGTATGGAGAATCAGCTCCATGACACACCTAGAGAAATTCCAACTCATCTCTACCTGAACCTGAGATCCACACCCTTGTCTCATTACCAGCAACGTTGGGCTACTGGTTTATTTTCAATTACAGTGATTTAGCTATCATCAAAGAGGGCCGACCATATAGTTCAGTTGATTAAAGTGCCTGCAAACAGGCACAGGGGATGGGGGTTCAATCCCTGGGCCTGCTGTGCCGGCCCCACCCCCAGAGTGTGCTGAGATGGCAATTGACACTGGGTGTGGTGGCATGCACCTGTAATCCCAGCTCTTGGGAGGCTGTAAACAGGTGGATCACTACCAGGCTGATCTAGTAGTGAGACCCTGAACACCTGTAGACCTTACCCTAAAATTTAAAAAAAAAAAAAAAAAAACTATCATCAAAATAACCTGTTCATGTGGGTAACACTAAAAAGTTCAAAGCAAGACAATGATATCTGTTACAGTATTTTCAGGACTGATACGAGCAGTATCAAGTAATAAGTCCATCAAAACATCTCTGAAATTCCAGAGAAAAAACAAAAGCAAGAGCTTCAGTCAATTAAGCTACATTATCTGCATTGGTAAAGTTTACTTTCTGCCACAGGATTGCGTGTGATTTCTGCTGAATCATCTACCTAGCTGAACAATCTCACCAAGGCACAGCCTCTCTGGGCCTCAGTTTCCTTTTCAGAAAACAGGGTTGTAACACCGGCTTCCTCTCATTCCCACACAAGTTACAAAGCAGCCCACCCTAGCTGTGTGGGTCATGGAAAGCAAGTGGATTGATTTATACTTGTAATGCACAGCTAATTCTTGCAGTAGCAAACTGGCTTTCTATTGGTCCTAGGTTGTGTTTTAATGGCTTCGATACTGAGTAATATCACATTTCAGAAAACCAATCATATTTCCTTACAGTCAACTGTTATCAGCAAAGTTAAACGCAAGCAGTGGCATTCATCTCTCACCCAAATAAACATAGTTCAAAAATCTTTTGTCATTGGGCGGGTAAGATAGCTCAGGGGACTAAGTGCCGGCTTTGACAACCACAGGGACTAGGGTGTGATCCCAGGTCCACATGCCGCACCTGCCCCACCCCTGGAGTGCGCTGAGCTAGTGACCGTGTTATGGCGTGGTAACGCATACCTGTAATCCCAGTACTGGGAGGTGAAAACAAAAGGGTCAATATGAGTCCAGGCTGTGTAGTGAGACCCTGTACCAAATATATAAAAAATGAAAAAAAATCTTTTGTCATTAAAAATTTGCATGAATGAACATTCAGTAAAAATAAATTTAATTTTAAAACCAGCAGGGTTTCACTTATAGGGAAATTAAGCTCAAGGGTTATTGGTTACTCCAATAACATGCACTGATAAGAACAAATTCAACCAAGTTCAGGACTCAGAGACTTAAAATATTTTAAATATTGGTGAAGCAAAACAGAACTGGGTAACAGTTATAACACGAGTCCACTGGTTGTTTGCATCCCTGGCAGACTCAGCACAGGCTGGCAACGGCCTTTGTGAGTGAGAGGCAACTTTGCACAGAATAAGGGTTATGTGGCACCAGCGCTGTGGGACACAGGAGCACTCTGGGATACTCACTGCGGACCTTTAAGCAGTGGGCCACGCTCAGCAGCAGTGCTCCTGCAGAAGAGCTGATTACGTCAGTAAGCAGATCCTCAGTTAAAATCTCCAAAGAGCTTTCCTATTAAGTCCTCACTAGGATTTTGTGAGCTGTACCCAGATGAGAAAAATGAGGCTCAGAGAGGTTGCAGAACAACTCCAAGTTCACACAGCTGCAGACTCCAATCAAACTACTTGACTCTGGGGTTTCTTTCAAAATGAACTGAGAGGTGAAGTGAGGCATTTCTTTTGAGATTAGTGATGCTCATTTAACTGTCACAAGTAATCTGTGCTAAGCAATGACTGGACAGCCAGGCTGAGCAAAGAGGGAGGGTGACAGGAGTGGTTATCTACCACTCGTGTCACTGCTCTGTGTCTTGTCTTTGCCAGCATTACCCAAAGGGGACTGTGTTTCTGGGAGGGAAGAACACTGGATGTACCAAGTGAATACTGTCTGCCTGCCAGGCTTCAAAAACTGAAGGTTGAATGGTAGATCATAAGGGTTTCTCTCACACTCACTGTAAACAGTGAAAAATGACACTGCTGGTTTGCCTCAGTGGAGCTGCCTTTATGCTCCATGATGAGTCCTGAAGCTTTATCGATACTTCACAGAATGTGCAAAACACCAGCTGCTAACCACACTTTCCACAGCTGTCAGGACACGGGCAACACTAAAAGCATGGCCAACATGTGGTTAAGGCTGACTACATTAGTGTTGGCGATTATTTCTCAAAAAAGAAAAAAGTCATTCAAAATAACAGCAAATCTGAGTTAACATAATAGACTAGGAAGAAAATACCCTTTTCTTATTGGGAAAAGTTTCACTGTATTTTTGTGATATAGGCAAAAATATGTTTGAGTTTCCAGAACGGAGATTTTCTTCAGTGGGAGAGAAAATTCCCAAGAAGATATTAATGGAATCTTGTTGATCTGTGCCTAAAAAGCAGAAAGATGTCTTTTAGAAAATACATAACTGGCATAGACCACTCAGGAGAACATCTCAGCAGGGTGGTGATATGCATGTGATTTCACAGTATAAGTCTTGGAAAATCAAACTTGGCGTTTACATTTCAAACTTCACACACTCAACACAATCTAAAACAGTCACCAAAGACTTGAGCAGAATTAAGAACTTTCAAAATATTTCCTTTTTCCCCACACCTCCCATAATATAAAGGGTAACAAATATAAATGCCCTTTGAATGTTAAAAGACTATTAAAATCTTTAAGAATTGTTCACAATACCTCAGAGACAAACTTTAAGATGAAAACATATTCTCACATTTGTTAGTTTGCCTCAGATAATGACATGCAGTGTTCTCAGAAATAAATTAAATAACCCAACTCCTACCCATATTCTGTTTCATAACCTTGAACAAGTCAGATGCATAGTTTCCACTTTCAACTCTTCAAAAGGTATTCTCCCTTTCCATAACAAGGACAATGTTCACATTTTCTGTCCCTCTGGGCTCTGAGCCTGGCTCATCCTCTTTTGTGGCTGCTAACTTCCAACTATACTCCTTAAGATGTATTTTATTTCCTCTTCCTTTTCCTGGTTATATTTTGCCATAAATGATAATTAACTCTGAAGTGGTCTTATGACAACCCTTTCTATTCTAACATTCTCCTTCCTGGAACCCTCTGTTTATTCCCCTCACTTCCTTGTTCCCATTATTGTATGTTCCCATACAATATAAATAATATGACCTCTTCCCAAAACTCGGTGAAGGACTAAACAGCACAGCAGAAATGAGTGCTTTGGGAACAAGATAACATTATCAGAAAATCAATTTTCTTCCAACAGCTCTAGTGAATGCATATATCTGGAATTAATAGCGGGTTATTTGGTCATTTCAGCAAAAGCCAATGAGGTATAGTAAATCAAACATGTGTTCCTGCTATTAGTATTTTGACAGGAAGCATTCCAGTAAGATAGCACTTACCTTTCAGGCTAAAAGTAATATATGAGTGGGATGTGTTTATATGCTGAACGTATTTGATGCCTTTTTTCTACTTGTTGAGCGAAAACATCAAGTATTAGATGATGCAGACATTACTGCCCCAATTTACACCTCTGGGCACAATACAAAAGTAAACAGACTGCTCTTAGAGTAATTACGTTCTTTATGCTCTTTGAATGGCTTCAATGGTACTTAATAGTTCATTCCATGTGGTGATTCAAAATATCTCAATACCATCCAGAGAAGCCTCGTTTCCCATCATATTTTCATGAGTTTCTTTCATCCTTGAAACCTAATAGCAGCTTCCTTTATTTAGCAAGTATGGTATGATGTAAGATGCGAGAAGCAGGACCAAGGAAGGGATAATCCTCCAAAGATCAAAAGGAATGTACTCTTCTTATTATCACTTAAAATACATCTGTGAGCTATGGTCACCTATCACATTTAGTCTATAAGACCACCCTTGAGACCAACGCTCTTCTGACTACTTACCACTAGAAATAAGACAACCTTCTCCAGAAACAAGATAGTGCCTCAGATGTGGGCAAAAGCTTTAAAACTGTAGGTTCCCTGTAACTGTGGGTCACAGAGGATAAAATCATTCCTTACTGAGAGGCACAAAAGATATAATACCTTTCAAACAGTTAAGCATTAACCAGTTTCATTATTAACCATATTTAAAAAGATCTGGTTTTAATGTAAACTTTTTAATTAGATGAAAAGTTTGTTTTGGAACTCAATTTTTTGCTTTAACATTACATCTGTAATAAAGCAGCCTCTGAAGGCAGTGATAGACGAAAATACTATTCAGGAAATGGTACTATTGGACCATTAGGGAGAAAGAACAATGGCCTCAGGTCTTTATCTTATAACATATGTTGAAATAAATACCAGCTTAATGTAAGGATCACACAGATCGACCCCTGATAGAAAAACAGTCACACATAACTCTCAAAAGAAGCAAAGATAGCCAGTGACTATACAAAATCCAATTTCACTAGTTATCAAACAAGTGCAAATTTTCTGCATAAATTGGCCCTTTCTACCTACTAAGTTGGCAAATATTTTTCAAAATGAGAATTTATACATACTACTGATGGAACTGCTGGTTGTTTATTCCTGTTGAAGGGTAGTTTAGCCAGATACACATATTTAAAAGCCCTGATAAATATTTGCACATCTGACCTAATGAATGTGTTTCTATAATTTTCATAAAATAGGCAAAAAAGTCCTCTGATCAAAGGTGTGTACTTAGAGGGAGTCTAGGTACACAATATCAGAGAAATTAGGCTTCTAAAGAGTAAAGTAACAAAAGGTCACCAATCAATCATGTTGTACCAGAATATTTAAGGCGATAAATATTATTTACATTATATAAAAGGGCAAAAGCAGACTTTAAGCATAAACTATATATATAGTAAAGCCAAGCAGATCATGTGCTCCATAATTTGAACAAGCTACTATCTCTTAAAAATG
Organism: Octodon degus; assembly: GCF_000260255.1. Classification (NCBI taxonomy): domain Eukaryota; kingdom Metazoa; phylum Chordata; class Mammalia; order Rodentia; family Octodontidae; genus Octodon; species Octodon degus. Next base: position 8,884,529 of record NW_004524666.1, on the reverse strand, counting down.
GCAATTTTATTACTTATCAGCAAATTATTCTGTATTTTTATAATGAACACATGTAATTTTAGTAAATGAATAAAGATAATTCATTCAAGAATGTACTGTGTCACTTGAGAATACAAGACTGATTAGGGGCTTATAATTCCTAGAAGGAAATAAAAATATACAGGAGTAAATAATGGACCAGGTGCTTTCAGAGGATATAAGTTCAACGGAGAAAACAAGACAGTGACATGAGAGAGCTGAGAGCAGAGAAGGAGATTTAGGTCGAGCAGCAAGGGGAAAAGGCAGAGGCGGAGGCATGGGAGGAAATAGCATTTTCTCTATAAGGATACAGCAGAGGTGGTCACACAGTGCTCTGGGGGCTGTGCCTGGCCCAAGGACAAGGACAAACTGCAGAGGCCTGAAGGGGAGACGAGAGAGGCTGGGAGGCCTTAGAATGGGAGAGAGCAGAGTATGAGACGGGCGGGGGGAGCCGGATCGCAGGAGGCCTTAGGAGTTGTGTAAGGAAATTGATTTTAAATGCAGTTGGAAGACCTGGAAAGGTCATTTAAAAAAGGAATCAGGTCAGGTGCAATCTGATTTAAATTAAAAATAAATCTCACTGCAGTTGCTATGAAGAGCAGGAGATGATGAATCTGTCCAGGAAGTGACCAGTGTGGCAACAACAGGAATGAAAAGTAGTGGAAGGATCTGGAATACACTGTTGATGCAGAACTGGTAAGATCTGCTGACACATGAGATGGTGCAGGACTCCTGTCTCATCAAAGTGATGTAGAAAAAACAATAGGAAAAACAGGTCAAAGGCAGCTAAGAATTTTTTGTCTTATAAACATTAAGTTTGCAGTTCTTACTAAGTAGGAAGAAATTTGGCCTCCACGGCCTTCATTCTCTAGTATCAAATCCCTGAATATTTCGTATTACCTGGCAAAGGAGACTGCAGATGTAACTAAGGTTACTAATCTCAACTTCAAAATAGGGACATTATCCTTGATTATCTGTAATCAGGTGAATCTTTAAATGGCAGAAAAGGAAGGCAGAGCGATTCATAAAATGGATTCGACAAACCATGCCTGGTTTAAAAATAGAACATGTCACAAAACCACAAGTGCAGGAAATCTCTTGGAATTGAGAGTAACCTCTAGCCCAGTGGTCAGGGAGGCTGTAGGTCATCTGCTCACAAACTGCATGCAACCCTGTCAGAAACCTGAAGGAGCCAGGAGCCTTCCGGATAAGAGACCAGGTGGACTGACATTTTAATTATTTTTAATTCATTTTAACTTCAGTCTTGTGAGATCCTAAGCAGAAAATATAGCTGAGTAATGCTGAGCCCAGTTACTATGGAAAGCTAATACAATATTCAAGAGGAGATGCTAGATAAGCATTTGGGTAAGTCTGGAGTTCATAGAGAAATCAAAGATAGAACTAGAAATCTGAATGCCAAATGCATGGTGCTTAAAAGTTAGAGCTGTTCTAAGAGTAAAACTGTACAGAGAGAAAAGAAGGAAGAGGATTCAGAGATGGACCAGGAGGAAGTCAGGAGAGATTGAATGATGCCACAGAGGGAGCTATAAGAAAGAGGGAGTGGTCAGCTGCGACAAAAGCTGCTCAAAGAACAGGATGAAGACAGAAGGGTGACCACTGGGTACGGTGTGGTGGACACTATTGGGAACTTTGACAAGCACAGTTTCAGTGTCTAGGCAGAGCAGAGGCCCCATGAAGCCAGTGGAGACAGCAGGAAACGTGCATGGATGTGACTCTTTCAAGAGGTTTTGCTCAGGCAAGCAGAGCTCAGGACTGCATTTGGAAGAGATGTGGGATTAGAAAGATGGCAGGTTGGATGGAAAATAGGGACTTGTGTCTTTGTGTTCATGGAAGTAATGGAGAGGAAGAGACTAATGGTGTACATTATATGGGAAAGCAAGAAGACACAACTGAAAACACAGTGAAGGGCTTGGCATAAGATGGAATAGAGATGCGCATGAGGCATAAACTCTGGAGGCAGACATAGATGGCCCCTGCATCTTCTAGCAAGAGGGAATTCTCTTTCAAGGACATTTATTTTCTCAGTGAAGTCTGAAAGAAAGTCAGTAGCTATGGGAGCAAAGAGAGACAACAAGACATGAGATGGTCATTTTTTTTTTTCCTATATTTTAGGGAAGGGTCTACAGAATGTTCAGGGTCTCACTACTAGATCAGACTCATAGTGATTCTCCTGTTTACAGCCTCCCAAGTGCTGCGATTACAGGCATGTGCCACCATGCCCAGTCTCTGGATGGCCATTTTGGAGAGTGAGAGCAGGAGCCAACTGGGGAAATGTAGTAGGATGATCCAGCTGTTTTGACTGACATCTGGAGAACTGTGACCAGTGGGTGTTGAGTAGTAACATGTAACCTTCCTCTTGTGATGTTTAACTGCCTTGGCTATAGGGGAAGAGGTGAAGAGAACTGTCTTCACCGGCCTCCTACCGTCTATGTACCCAGTTATACTGAACACCAAAAGATATCCCTTGAAGAAACATACCTAAATGTGCTGGTATGTGAAACCTCAAAAAACAGTTTTTATGAGATGGCTCAGTGGTCTAAAGCACCTACTTAGAACAAGCTTAGCAAAGCACAGGGACCATGGTTCAATCCCCCAGCACCACATGCCAGCCAGCCCCGCCCCCTGGTGGGCTGAGCTGGCCACACACACACACACACACACACACGCGCGTGCGCACAAATAAAAAAAATTTTTTAAAAGTGTTGAAAAACAGTTTTTATTTACTTATTATATCAGTCAGGGTTTTACTAGAGGAACAGGTATAACACAAAATGTACAAATGTATAAGAAATTACAAGATTGGCTTACAATGGTCAGCCACAGAGTCCGATGAGGAAGTGTGCAGAGGGTGTCTGCACATTGGAGACTGAAGGATTCAGTCCAAGGTCTGGAGATCACTGCAGTGCTTCATGCAAGTCTGTATCAGGAGACTGATGAGTATGTGACAGAAGGCTGAAGAATCCAAGGCGGAGGCCAAAGATCTGGGCTAGAAGCCAGGAGATGATGTCCAAGCTGACTGCAAAACCACGAAAACCAGAGCTCCTCTGAGGAAATGGAATTCTCCATCTTACCTCAATTCCTTTTTAATTTTTCCTCATTTCCTTTTAATCCCTAGGGTGTGGAATTGCTGAGCCTTAGTTAAGCTTTTAACTTCTCAGGTCCACACAATGGATCAACCACTACCCTTGTTTTTTAAGATGAGCTCTCGCTATGTTGCCACAGCCAGCATCAAACTTGCGGGCTGAGGTGATCTTCCTGCCTCAGTCTCCCAAATAATCTCAACTACACAAATGGACCACTGAGCCTGGTTGTAAGGACAATTTTTAAAACAAACCAGAAAAAGGGTTAGGTGAGTTGTCTGCATACCATCTATGTGTACAAGTTAAGGGTACAATTCCTAACCAGCTAATCTTATTATTTCAGTTTCCTAATCAGTATCTACCTGTCCAGCCCAGAGGCATAATAAAGGAGACTCATTAAGTTTTACAAAGTCATCCTAAGAACGTTAAATTGTTATATACTATCATCATTTGATGCCGCAAAATAAGTTGTACAACCTAATGAAACAATCCTTCTTAAAATAAATTAATCTGTTTTAGCAGAATTGTTCATAATATCTTTCACAACAGTTCATCTTCCAGTGGTATGTAATTATTCCCTGGCTTTGCACAGGTACATACTGCTTTCTTATGACCATCATTTCCTTTCAGTACTATGTTTTCTGTTTTAATCATATACAGCTACGCATTCATTCTGTTTTCTAGTCCTATTAAAAAGCTTTGGTCCTAACTGAGTATGTGCTACCCACCTGTAATCCCACCTGTTTTTTTGTTTTGTTTTGTTGTTTGTTTTTTGTACCAAGGATCAAACTCAGGACCTTGTGCTTGCCAGGTAGACACCTATGTCGCTGAGCTATCTCTGCAGCCCTAATTCCCGCACTTGGGAGGCTGAGGTAGGTGGGTCACTGTGAGTTCAAGGCCAGCCTGGGTTGCATAATGGGTTCAGGACCAGCCTATACTAGTAAAACCCTGTTTCAAATACATACATACATACAACATACATACAAAAGCCTTGGGTCCTTGAGTGTCAGTAATGATGTCCATCACAGCACAATGATAACAGGAAAGGAGCAGAACAGCGACCCCTTCCACAAGGGGCAGTCTTAAACATGGCTTAGTTTGACACACATCCAGAGAGAACCATAATTGCTGGCACAAGACTTACAACTACACCTGGAACTTCCTCCTCCCCACAACTTTCACACACTGAATTGTGTTTCCCAAAAAAAAAAAAAAAAAAAAAACTATCTTGAAGTTAGCCTGTGAATGTGACCTAATTTGCAAATATTATCTTTGTTGATACAATCAAATTCACATGTGATTACACTGGCGTACAGCAGGCCCAAAATTCAGTATGACCAGAGTCCTCCTAAGAAAAGGACAGAGAAACAGCATAATAAATGCCATGAAGACACAGCCCTCAGGGGAGAATGAGGCCAGGGAGGCAGGGGTTGATGTATTGCCATCCCAAGCCAAGGAGCACCAAGGATTGCAGCAACCGCCAGAAGCTAGAAAGAAGTTATATCCTCCTTGGGTTTCAGAGGAAACACCACCCTCCTGATAGCTTGAGTTTCCTTTTCTTGCCTTTTTTATTAGTGCATGCTTGCAGTACATATTGTGCATGCACCTTCTGTAGAGCTCATCTTAGATTTCTGACTTCCAGAATTGAGACAATAATTTCAAGTATCGGCTGGCATTATTTCCTTATAGCACTCCTCTGCAAGTACTTCAGACTTCCCTGAGTGCATGTGGAGCCTGTGGTTTGCTTCTGGCTGGTGGGATGTGGCAAAGAGAATGGGATGTCACCCTCTGATTGCACAGCCTCATGTTCGACTCTTGTCTTCTTAGTAGCCTCACTCTGTGGGTTCCCTTTCCCTTTCCAGCTGTGGGGAAGTCCTACAGCCTCAAGGAAGCATCCTCTTCCTGACTCACGTGTTTGCTGAATTCTGCCAACAAACACGTGAGTCAGGAAGAGGATGCTTCTCTACTCAGCCCTTCAGATGAGATGTCAGCCAGGCTGATACACTAACGACAGTGTTGTAAGAGACTAAGCAAATGGGTCGGCTAAGTTGACTCCAAAGCTGTGTGGTAACAAAAATTGTGTGCTAATCAACTGCACTGGAGAGCCCATTGTACACTATTTTAATCTGCTCAGTTTAAGTGACTTTCACATAGCATAGAAAATACACACAAATGGGGGCACAGCAGACTGACTTGCACTCATTCTTGGCCAGAAAGTGCTCAAGCCCACTCGTAAGGATGTAGCTAAGGCTCCCCCCAGGGACTCCTGCTGTTCTCTTGGTAGGACCACATGGATCTGTGTTAACCAGAGAGTTTCTCACAACTCCTTCCTTAGCTCCTTGAGATCCCAGTGCTTATCTTCTGATTCTTACTACAGGGTCTCTCTGTCCCTCAAGGAGGCCTTACTGACTAGGACTCAGGCCAACCCCATGTTCATGGCCTCCTCTGTGAGGCTTACATCTGGTTATCAGGAAACCGTCACATGTTCTTTGCCCCAACTAGCTCCATCCACCTGGCCCTCCACCACAGATTTGTTGAACAGAAACACAAGGCCAACACGGGAATCACTTTAGTGGCATGAAAGCACCTCAGGCTCATCTGAAATCCTGCTGAAGCGTCCTCTCCCCTCGCTTGAAGCGAAGGAGCTGGGTGGGTGACAGTCATTACGGCAACAGTTCAAACCAAGGACTCCTTTACCAACCATCTTCTCCACACTCTCTATGCTTGTTTACCCTTAATTCAGTTCAAAAGATGAAGACTCATGGAACTGATTGTTGAGCACTTCCCTTGTAAATTCTGTGTGGCAGGGATTTGTCTCATAATCAGGGTCTGTGAAGGGATTCTATGGCAATGCCACAGAATGTTGGCAAGAAAAGTAGTCACGTAACAACCTATCCATATGGTATCCACACGTTGTAAAAAAGCATAATGTCATGAGTTTAATTTACTGCTAACATTACTATTCATTTCTACTTGACACATAAGAAAGTCACTAATATTTAAGATAACTATCATCATGCTATTTATCTCTATTTGAAAAATAAATGATTAAACACCCTCAAATAAACCTACACAGGGGGCAGGCGAGATGGCTCAGTGGTCTAAAGCACCTACTTGGAACAAGCTTGGCAAAGCACAGGGACCGCAGTTCGATCCCCCAGCACCACATGCCAGCCAGCCTCGCGCCCTGGTGCGCTGAGCTGGCCACACACACACACACACACACACACACACACACACACAAAATAAATAAATAAATAAATGTTTTAAAAAACCTTTTAAAAAAAAACCTACACATAAGGTGCATATAGAAACATCGAAAGACACAGAAACCAAGAAATCAAAACCTGTTGCATTACATAAAAGCTCAATTATGGGCATCATAAATGTTAAGCTGCCTTATTTAAAATATAAAATATTTAATAGTTCACTTAATGAACACAAATATTTATTCAGCACTCTTGTTTAAAATTTTTTGAATGTTTAACTTTATTTAATCAGTAGCTTGAAAAATTATATAAATATGAGAAGAAAAATGAACAGCAGGGTGTTAGAAATAGCAATTATTCCAAAATTATCTGAAAAGCCATTACCGAAGTATTTATGCAGAGTCTACGTGAAGTCTTTTGTATGCTGAGCCCATGGCTCTATCTTCTTGTAGGATTCTACCTGATGAACAAGTGGAGAACCATTGTACCCAAGGGACAAAGTGTCACCGTGATCTTCATAGACTTCCTCAAACATAAGCATAAGAAAAACTCCCATTAATGAATTATTACTCAAATTATTACTGCACAAATTATATACTCAGCCAGCAACTCAGAACAATCTTTTACTTCATTAATTCTTAGAAACTTTACCTTTCAAGTAGACTCTTCAACACAATAAAAAAAAAAATAGATGCAACTACAAGCCAGATATGGTGGCATACATCTGTAATCCCAGAACTTGGGAAGCTAAACCAGGAGGGTTGTTGCGAGTTAAAGGCCAGCCTAGGCTACACAGAGAGTCCAAGCCACCCTGAACTACATAGGTTTTGAATATATAGATATGTGTGCATGTGTGTGTGCGTGTGTGTGTGTGCGTGCGTGCGTGCGTGCGTGCGTGTGTGTGTGTGTGTGTGTGTTAAATCTCTATCTGGTTGTCTCTTTGGGGACAGTTTTAGAAGTGCTGGTAAGTGAACTCAGGACCTTCCTCTAAGCTACCTCTCTAGCCCTTTATTTTTTACTTTGAGATAGGGTCCCACTAAGTCACACAGGTTAGCCTTGAACTTGAAATCCTTTTGCCTCAGCCCTAGAAGCTGGGGTTACAAGCATGCATCAGTGCAGCTGGAATAATATATTACACAGTGGTACCACAGCTCACAAACTTAATTTGTTTCATGATTCTGGGGAAGATGGCCACACTGGTAATTGTGGTGTTTGTACAGGGAAGACTGATGCAGTTGTGCTTGTCACCTGAAGCGTAGTTATTGAATGGAAACAAAAATTTACCAAATGCTTCTGTTCACAAACTGAACTGTCCACAAACAGAAGCATTTGTGAATTTAGGTACTGTTGTATTTTATAGTGATATTCCAGTAAGCAAGGTCACAGAAAATACAACAAAGAGCAGAGGCACCAAAAACACAATCCATCAAACCCAGACCAAGCTGTTTTCTAAATGTATTAAGACTCCTAACACTGCAGCCTGCCAGATCAATTCCCCTCCTGGGACAGAATTCTGTTCTTTCTGAACTGCCTTTGAAACAAGATGTGCTCTTGTTATCGACCATGCTTTACTACACTGGAGCTGGCATGACAAAACATCCTAAAATGGGTCACTTTATATCTTATATTTTGGGGTTCAAAAATGTGTGAACACATAGTAATTTTGTTTATGGCCACTCAGATTTTTTAACCTACTAGTTTACCTAAGTGTGGGGTGCCTACCGGACTATGTGTGAAGTGGATATGCAGAGTATGAAGGGATTTTTGTAGCCGCAAGCCCACACCTCCCAGAATGCATGGTTAAAGATTCAAAGACACCCTACAGGGTTGCAGTCTAAATAGGATCAAAACACATCACCTTACAGAATACATGCTCTGGTCCTTGTCCTCCCCATACTCTGATTAATTACTTAGGTTGGCCCTAAGGTCAGTCATATACAAGCCTGCCCCACCCTTTCTGCCCTCTACATGAATTCCTACACAGGTGTCCTTCTTGTGGCCTTTATTCTTGCTTCCCAATTCTATCAAAAGAAGCCGCACAATCTTCAGTTCAGGTATGTTCTCTACTGAGATCCTCTCACCACACTAAAGGGTTCTGAGGAAAAAGCAGCCCCTCTGGGCCTTCTTGGAGGTTAAACTGGACAGGAACTCCAAGTAATTCTCATCTTTTGTGCTGCCACGGTCATCAACTATGACACTGAGCACTCCGCATTTCTCAAGAAAAGTGTTTACTGATAACACAAATAAAATAACTAAAACCAAAAATCATGAAGACAACACAAATCTCTTTCTTTCTTTCTTTCTTTCTTTCTTTCTTTCTTTCTTTCTTTCTTTCCTTCTTTCTTTCTTTCTTTTGGTATTGGGAATCAAACTCAGGACCTTCCACTTGCCAGGCAAGCACTTAAGCCACTGAGCTATCTCCCCAGCCCACAAATCCTTAATAGAAAATATTTATTATAAAATAAACTGAATACTATCTTCTAATGACATAGTCTTTGTGAAACTGTAAGAACAAGTTCATAAAATCCCTATTATTAATCAGTTTCTTTCTGTCATGCTAGCATTTAAACAGCAGGCCATGAGGCTTACCTGTCTGCATCTGTGTCAAACTGTAGATTAGGTTTGTCAGCCAACCCCAAGGAATAAATACAGATGATAAACCATAAAGTGCACTGCGTTGGTGCAACCAAAACAGCCCACACAGTCCATTCCAAGATTGCCAGCTTAAAGAGAAATACCTTAAGATTGTCATTCATGGTGCAGTCATCAAGAGGACTTTCATACTAAAATGAGGATTTTTTTCTTAAATAACCCCCCAAAAAAAGACTGTGGGAAAACATTATTCCTGAACAAATATTAATTATAGTGGTACCTCAGTTCACAAACTTAATTTGTTCTACAATTTTGAAAAAAAGAGCTGTGCTTGTGTTGGTGTGGGAAGGATGGCTTTATGAAGGTATTTGTCACCAAATACAGAATTTGTAAACAAAATCAAAGTTTTGCAAAACACTTCTGTCCGCAAACCAAATTGTCTACATTAAAAAGCATGCATGACCAGAGATACCTCTGTATTCAATAAAGTGAGAGGTTAATATAATGAAGAACATTTTTTAAAGCATATAACAGTAAATTGGCTGTTCCCTTAATGCAGAACAACAGCATTAAATGTAATATGTATACATGACTTTATTTCTTTGAAAGTTTAACTAGATAAAACAAATAACTAACATTTTATGCATGCAACAATTAGTACAAGATAGACTTTCTCTGATGCATTTATTTTCTGGCACAAAGCAAATATTCAATGGTGGAAGCCACATCATTCCTTTTATAAAAGATAATCCTACGGTAATAGCAGGATAGTTTAATATTTCATTCTTCTTACTGGATAGAACAAAGGGACAGAAAATCAATAGAGAAATATTGAACTTGAACAATCCATAGACCAACTGGACCTTAGATGTATAGAGAACACATCACACAATACAATAGAATATTTATCTTCTCAAGTCCACGTGAAACATTCTCTAGGATGAACCAACTATATATCAGGTTACACAACAAATCAATATGTTTGAAAAAAACTGAAATCACACAAAATATCTCTTTTAAAATACAATTGAATGAAACTACAAAACAAAAGGAAACTATCACATTCACAAGTCTGTGTACATTACACAGCATAATTCCTTTTTCACTTTTATTTTGTATTAGTACGTATTTGTGATACATAGTAAGTACGTTCCCTGTGGGAATTGGTACAGACACTTCTAGCATCTGGATCCTTCATACTTGCCCTTCTCCCCGCCCCTCTTCTCTCCCCAGCCTCATCATTCTTCAAGCACCATTACCAAGTGCAATGTATAGAAATATATAATGCCTGTTTTTCAAAGTCACTCTGATTTATTCTCTCCACATTCTTGCTTGTGCTTCTATTAAGTTTCCAATAGTGAAGCAATATATAGAAAGTCTTATAGGCTATGTTATTTTGGCTATCCATCCTTCCATAAGACTTAAATACTAGCAAAAGGCTTTTAAAAGTCATTCTCAAGTGATTAATAATTTTATGTTAAATACAGTGTATCTCCCTCCCCAGTTGCTTACAGAAAACACAAACCACGGATCCAGATTTTATTTATTATAAGTATATAAATGTCTACACCTGCAGGAAACAAGGGGGAATCGCATATCCCCTAGTTCACTCCATTTGGGATTAGAAATAATTTAGAAGAAAATTTATTCCAGTGCTGATGATTGAGCCCAGCACAATAGGTGTCTGCTATGCTGCTTAGCTACACTTCAAGCAGCATGCTTTTATTTAAAAATAATAACAGAATAATATGTACTTATTTTTGGTACTAGCTCTTTGTTTAGAATTTACAGAATCAAAGGAATAAAGCTGAAGGCATTTGAAAAAGATCAACTAATCCTGCCTGTTCTCCATCTTCCAAGAGTAGACAAATAACGGAGATGAGCTGGTCAACATGTTCCTCTCAAAGAAAGCTCAAGAAAGGTGCATCTGAACTTGTCCTGAAGTCAAACATTAAAAATTTAAACAAAAGCCTGCCAGTCCCTGGGGCCTGCTATGCCAGCCCTGCCCCCAGGGTATGCTGAGACAGAAATTGAGACAGGGCACGGTCGCATGCACCTTTTATCCCAGCTCTTGGGAGGCTGTAAACAGGCAAATCACTAAGAATTCAACCTAGTAGTGAGACCCTGAACACCCTGTACACCCTTCCCTAAAATACAAAAATAAATAAGTAAATAAATAAGCCTGCCAGGATGCCCATCAAAACCAAGCAGACAAGCCTGGCAGACTGGATAACAGAACACTCCTTCCTTTGTGTAATCCCTGTCTCTGCTGCCTTTGTATAACTGATGGCCTTGTGGTGTAACGTAAAATGCAACAGGACGTGTCTTCCTTTGTGTAAACCATGCTTTGTATTGCTTTTGTATACTTATTTCCTCCATATGCTAATGAATGCTTGAGAATCCGTTTTGTTATGAAATACTACGTTGCAACATTAACATTTTATTTTTCTTATTTAAAAGAAGGTGCTGCACAGCTCAGTTACAATGTAACCTGAGATGTTCAAACTCCTTCAGCAACCCATGATGTCACCCAACCCTCCAGTCATTCCCGCCAAATCTGCCTATGCACCTCCCCATTCACTTTCCGTTTAAAAGCCCTGAAGCCCTGCGATCCTAGTTAGAAGCCTGCCACCAGTAATAAACTCTCTCCTAAACGTTCTCAACTTCATGTCTTCCCGTTTGATCTGTTTTCTGCAACAGTCCCAACGACCTACACGCTGGCATTTTGTCACTCATATTCAGCCTAAATCTCTTTTGTTGAAATGAAATTTTGCTTAAATGAAATCTCTTTTCGTTTAAGCCTATTTTTTGCTTAGTCTCTATAGGTAACTGCGGGGCTTCTAATAAATTTCCGTGCCTTAGCCAGCTCCCTTCAACACAGAATTCTCTACCTCCTGCTGCTTTTCCTTAGGCAGCCTTTGTCACGTTCCTATGGTTGTTTTTGCACAGATCGTTTTAGAAACTATTTATTTCCTCCATATGCTAATGAATGCCTGAGAATCCATTTTGTTATGAAATACTACGTTACAACATTAACATTTTATTTTATTCGTTTAAAAGAAGGTGTTGCACAGGTCAGAACTAACACAATAGGTGTTAGCTATCCTTAGGTAGGCCTCCTTATACAGTTAGTGCTTGACTGGCACCAGGAATCTCGATTTTAGGAGACTTCTCAAATCCCCAGAACTTCTAAGAGCAGTTCACTGTGGCTAAACTATTTGTAGAAACAGTATGGCATCTGCTGAATATAGACTTTCCTTCGGGAGTCTAGCAGACTGAAATTACCTTTCAGATCAACTTCTAGTAAAACACCTCAGTCTCGCACAAGCTTCCCTGGCTGGCAGCACTGTAACCTGCTGTATGTTTGGGTCCGGTAAGGGAAGGGGTGGGTGTGAATTCTCGGGGAGACTCAGGAATCTTATGCTTAGCTTCCTTAAACACTGAATAATAGAATTGACTACAGAAAATTTTACTTTATAGATATACTTTATATAGTGTTTATTCTACAAAGCGAAAGCTAGGACCCCTTGGCTTCTATCTTAAGATATATAACTACTAGTGAGAGCCTCAGATCTATGGTGGTAAAGATTCATGACATAGTCCTCCGAGGACTAAATTCATTTCATCTTCCAATTAGCACAAACTGTTCATAGTTAGTTATATTTTTGTACATAGGAAGAAAAATCTTGATTTATTTTAAGTTGTTACTTAACTTAAACGCTACTAAATGCGATGCATACTTTTCATCTAGCCTTAAAATGCTAGGGTAAGAATCAGGGAAATTTGCAAAGAAACCTGCTTTGTTCATCATACTTCAAGCAATTACAAGTAGTCAATCAAGAATGTTGCACAGCTTACAGGGGAAAGGAGGAAGAATGGGAAAGAGCAGAACCCCTGATGTCTAAAAACCTTCTACTGCAATGATATTCAGGGATTTAAAAAAAAAAAAAAAAACCTGTTGGTTTATATTTAACAGGAATATTATAAAGTCAGGAATATCATGTATACTCAGTAACTAACAAAATTCGATTTTACTGAAAAACATGCAACTGATTGCCAAGCACTATCATTCTTTAATCTTGTCCCGGGCCACTTGCCACAAGAGCGTTCCCAGGTCTTTCACTCCCCAGGAGCTGTCAGGTAGGTCAGTATGCATTCATAAAGTGACTACCAAGAGGGCCACACACGGCATGGGGCAGGAGAGAAAAAGCACTTGGAAAATAAGTTAATATGAACTGGAACAACCAAAATTAATTTATACACTGAGAAAGTGTGTGTGTGTGTGTGTGTGTGTGTGTGTGCACGCACACACATGTGTGTCTACATAAGATGCTTTAGAAAAAATTACAATGACTTGTTTAAAAACAGTATGATTGCATTAAAAAAAAAAAACTTTAACCTTGTGCTTACATGATATAAATTAGAAGACCACACAAGGCTTAATGGATGTTCGTTGGAGGACATGAGTTTGAAACACGCCTTAAGAGGTAACAAGGGTGAACAAAAGGAACAAGGCTCAAGGGTTGGATCTTGGCTGCTACATCTGGCTGAGACAGGATTACTCACTACAAGTCCAATAACCAAGTTAAGCAGGCTTCAAATGGTATCTGAGAAAAAGGCTAATAAGTGAAGGAGAACAGAACAGAATAAAAAGGAAACAAAAGCCCTTAGGAATAGTAGAGTAGAATTGTTCCAAAATGGCTAAATACTTCAGACAGAATTCTCAAGTGGTATAAATAATAGGCAAAAAAGAGAACTTGGCTAATTTACTTAAGTATTCAGAGGAGCCCCTCAGCAGGTTTATGAAGTAGATTAAGGGGAAACATTCGTTTAATCAGAGACCAACTCCTGCTATTTACTACAAGAAAAGGAAGCTATCACAACCAAACACACGGGTATCATTCACCTTGGTGGACTTGCCTATATAGATGAGAAATGCAGATGACAGTGTGCAGAGGAAGCGAAAACAGACCATGGTAGATCACAGTCATGACTAGTACCTCACTAGAATTCTTTCATGCTTTCTTTTCTTGCTTTCCTTTGTGAAAAAAAAATAATAATAAGTTGTTTTTTTTTTGTTTTTTTTTGTTTTTTGTTTTTTGTTTTTGTTTTTTTTTTTGCTTTTTTTGTTTTTAGCATGAGTCTACAGAGTCTACAGGGTGTCACTATGGAGATCAGACTCATATGATCTGCCTGTGTTCAGCCTCTCAAAGAGCTGGGATTATAGGCTTGGCCACCACACCCAGTCTTAACCACCTTCTCAGCACGCCCCGGCAGTGGGGCCCAGCCATGCATCTGCCTAAGCAGGCGCTTTAATCTGCTAGCCCAATTTAAGTTTTAAAAATTTAAACATGTCAGTGTCATAATTTCCTTAAATCAGAAAAATAGTCTTTAAGCACTTTTACTTTTCAACTAAAGTAGGACCCCTCCCCCCCAAAAAAGCCATTTATGAAAACCCAAGTCTCAAATAAAAATAACCTACTAAAGTGAAAACACTACAAATGGTAAATAAACCTGCCATTGAATTATAGTCAACGTACTGTGCTTTCGAGTGCTGAGGAGGGCTGACTGCTCCCTACTAACCTCCCTGCATCCCCAGAAGCCCAGCTCACCGCACCCAGGCCTGGCCCACACAACTCCCAGCCCACTCTGGTCTAGCAGGCCATCAGACCACCATGGACCAGAAGCACAAGGGGATCCCCACTGCAGCCAGCCATCGGGCAGTCAGAAATCTGCTGGATCTGGGGACACAGTCC
>NW_004524666.1:8851176-8868268 GCF_000260255.1 Octodon degus | reverse complement strand
TGAAAGCACAAGGATTTCTGCCTAAAGTCTTCCCCATGCTTCAAACTTCCATAACTATGAAGAAGTTCAAAACACAGGGTAGGGAGAAAAGAATCAAGAGAAATGCTTCACTTTAGTAACTTTTCACAGTGGTAGAATAGAGAGTTAACATACCTCAGTGTCATTCTGTATACACACACTTCCTTTGACTCTGCGGTCACAAGTTGCTAAGGTCTTCAAGGCGAATACAGCAAGCAGCTTATGAACACAAACAACTAGCAACAAAAACAAAGTATTTTTCCTAGTCCATCAAACAGCAACAATCTCCAACTTATTCTCTAGTTAATCTCTAGTTACATTCAGGACTTTTTTTTTACACTGAAATAATAAATAAGCATAATTTTAAAATCTGGCCTTAAGTACCCATGAGACTCTGGGAAGGAATGAGATGGAGAGAAAACCTGAATAAACCCTCCAGCATTATTTGCATTTTTTTTTTTGCTAGCCATTACCTTAATTTTATTTTATTCTATTCTGTATTTTAAGGAAGGGTCTACAGGGTGTTCAGGGTCTCACTACTAAATCGGACTCATAGTGATTCTCCTGTTTATAGCTTCCCAAGTGCTGGGATTACAGGTGTGCTCCACCATGCCCAGTCTCAATTGCCGTCTCAGCATCCTCCAGGGGCAGGGCTGGCACAGCAGGCTCGGGAATTGAACCCCTGACCCCTGCGCCTGCTTGCAGACACTTTAATCCGCTGAGCTATTTGGCCGGCCCTTATCACCATAATTTTAGAGGCAATGTAGGTAAGCAATATATTCCCATTAGCTTTGTAATAGATAACATCCATGGGCCATGACAATCATGGTTGCCTACGTTGTTTCTTAGGAACTTAGAGGGAGCTTTTGTCCATCTCCAATAACCCTTTGGACCTGCACAATGGGTGCAGGCTTTTTTTTTTTTTAATTTATGTATTTGGTACAGGGTCTCTTGGACTTGTAGTGATTCTCCTGTTTTCAGCGCCCCCAGCACTGGGATTACAGGTGTGCGCCACACCATTTTGGGGTGATTTTTTTTATGTTAGGGGCTCAAAATCCCACTCTCAGAGCATGCAAAAGCTGCCATTTTCTAAACATGAACCCTATAAGGAGCTGTGAAGTTTGATTAGCTGAAGCTCAGAGTGGCAATGATTTTTCCTAATTTCCTATCACCTTGTCTCAGCCTTCAACTGCCTGATTTCTTTTTCCCTTTCATAACCCTAAACTCTGGGCTGAAGAAGTGGGACTAAGGCAAGCTCTCCTCTCTCCACACAACTGGACACTTCATAAAGAGACTCTGTTTCTTCTGAAAAACTTCTTGTGACAGTGGTTAACATTATGGTTTGAGCAAAACAGGCCTTGTTTGGTAATCGGAATAGTTTATAATCACATGCACATAGTAATATTTTTTGAATGTGCATTATTAATTAAGAATTATTTCAAGTACTGCAGGCCTGAATTTCTTTTTTTAATGTAATTTAGTATAGGGTCTACAGAGTTGCACTACACAGAGTAGATGCATAGTGATCCTCCTGTTTTCAGCCTCCCAAGCACTAGGATTACAGGTACACAACACCATGCTCAGTATCAGTCGCCATCTCAGTGTGCCCTGGGGGTGCGGCTGGCACAGCACATCAGGGATTGAACTCTGGTCCCTGCACCTGCCTAAGCTGATGCTTTAGTCCACTGAGCTATCTGGCTGGCCCTACAGGCCTGAATTTCTACTTACCAGAGCTTTTCAACCACACTCTAAGTACTCTGTAAAACATGAACAAGATCCCCTAATTTAGTTGTAGATTTACATCCCAAAAATGTTTTCAGTTATAAAACAATTATTACTATAACAATATCATCTTATTTTCTGTATATTTGCTGGAAAAGTGTTCATTAGTGTTTTCATTATGAAAATCTTCCTTCTTTAATTCTCCAATTATGTATATTAGCTACTGTTCAATACTATATTAAACTTGCAGACTAGCTTGCCAATATATTATTCTGAGTTGGTGGGGAGAAGTATGAACAATGAAACTTCTAATTTGTGAATAAGTACTTAGAAAATGTTGCATTTAATATCTGAAGCCAAAATAAATGCAGTCCCTGGTAAGATGTAATTGCATATTAAAATAAAGCAGCAAAGAAAAATGGAGCTGATCACCTCGCTGTCTCCCTCATTTCCCAGCCCCTGCCACATATATGCCTCCATCCTCTTAGTCACACACACACACACACACACACACACACACACACACGCACACACAGAGTTCCTCTGAGCCTGTACATTTAGTGATACTGCACAGTGCACTCAGGAGCTGCCAGCCTCTCTTTTCCATGCTTTCTCTCCACCCTGACTGACTTCCAGTTCTTCCAGCTTCTGTTGTACCTGAGCTGTATCCACATTGCTTGACACAAAACCCAGCACGCACAACTTAGAGGAGGAAAGGTTTACTGTGGCTCATGGTTTTGGTCTGTGGCTGGCTGACCCCCAGGCAGAACCATCATGCAGAAGGACCTGGTAGCACAAAGTTGCTAGGTTCATGGCAGCCAGGAAGCAGAGGAGCGCTGCCGAGGAATGGTGCGCCACCAGCTGCAGAGTGCAAGGCCCCACCCCTGGGCCCCCGAGGACAGTGCAGGGTGTGCTAACATCCCGTGGGCACTTCTCTATCCAGTGAAGCAGACAAATCAGGATTAATGGTCACACTTGTCAAGTGCCTATACCCACCTTCATGGATCAGGTCATCATAGCAGGTAACTGATCTGTCTTCAACATTTCTTGTCCAGAAGGCCTTTCATTTTCGGATTGCTTTGGCTTTAAGTGCCCCACTTCCCCAGGACCTCAATTCACCCGCAGCTCTACTTTCCTCTCCTCTATACCCCTCCCTACCAGCTCAGTTTTCATGGCCCATTTCAACCACTCTATTGCCAAAGTCCAAAATGCCTTTGATCCTGCCTTTTCAGGTCATTCCTCTCAGGCAAAACCAAATGGGCCCAATTACCTAGCTCTTTATCTGTGCTTATACCCACACACAAGCCCCACAGGAAAAGGCAGGTAATAACAGAATGCTCACATTTAAGAACTCATAATGGCCAACCTGAACCGGGCTTTTAGTGCTGCCTCGGTGTTTCTGATCAACTTGGACTCTCACATACATGAGACTTTTGAACCTTCTCAACTATCCTCCATCCTCTACTCTCAGCAGATGACAGAGGCTTCCCTGGTTTTTTGTTTTGTTTTGTCTTTTATTAAACTTACACATTTATTAACCAACCTCTTAGGATAACCCTAGACACCCTCATATTGTTGGCTATTCCCACAACCCTAACAATGAAGCTTTTGTTCTTCACATTCTCAGGGTTTTCTTGACTGCTGGTTGAGATTCCTTCAGTTCACTTGGTTGTGATGACTGCGGATGAAGGCCTAGGCCTGTGACTTGTTACATCACTCATAAATACCAGACATGTTGAGCAGTCAGTGTGCTCTGACAGGGAAGCAGAGACATATCAGGCAAAGGATGTCACCTTTCCTGAGCTTCTCACAGGCTTGTGGAGTCATAGTAGAAGCTTCTGCCTCCTATAAAAATGCTGGCTCATAGGCACTCATTGCCTTAGTTCTTGGAAGTTATTCTGACCAGGAACCCTGGTGTAAAATAAAGTTGTTCACTGCCTCCTGGCTTCCTCCATGTAGCTACTTTCCTGGATCCAGTTTGCCACAATGGTGCAAAAGCAGGAGTTACCAAGGTGGGCGGGACAGCCTGGCAGTTCTGCTGATGAGCTAGCAAGGTGAGATCATTACAAGGCTGGACTAATGACCATCGGTTACGAGGCTAGAATAACGTTCTGCAGCTTAGTACAATCAGGTATCTCGTATGTTTGGTTCATTCTCGTGGTAAGAGGGGTCAAGAAAGTAATTATAAACCATGAAGCAGTTACAGAGCGAGGCAGCTTCAAAAGAACAAAGTATTTTTAGAGGACCAATTTTCTTGGTGCAGTTTTTCCCTTTCAATATCACCCTGGAAAGAAAGATGCTTTTGAAGATATTTTATGCACCTAGAAACTTGTAATGAAAAAAATCAATTATACAATGAAATTTAACTCCTGTTCTTTAAAGATCTTAAAAGAAGTAAATGTTAATATTCAATGTGCACAATAGAAAAACAAATCCATAAAAATATAATAAGAGAAAGTAACTAAAAGTAGCAGAGACTAGACTAACAAAAATGAAATTAAATTAGTAATAACAAGTAACAGATACAGAACAGCTTGCCTGGTATAAATGGTAGGAATGGATGGAGAAATAAACAATTATGTGAAATTATACAGGAGATGAGGAAGACCAGAAGACTATCAAAATTCAATTCTGAAGACCAAAGAGGAATGAAAGGACAAACTAGTGAGATTCAAATGCCTGATGGACAGAAGGGGAGAAGCTTGTAAGAAGCTTTATTTATAAAAGTATATACTAATATGACCAAGAATAATGTTAGAGTCATCAATAACAAGACTGTTTGATCATCCTTTGAATATTCAAAAGTAAATCATAGCGCTGCAAAAATTCTGATTTTTCTTAAAGTACCAACACAGCTTTCAGTACTGATATTATTTTAAGAACAATGTTGCTACTTTAAGGTAGAAAAGCCAATGCCTCGGGCCAGGGAGATAGCTCAGTAGAATAAGTGCTTGCTTAGTGAGAACAAGGTGCTGAGTTCAATCCCTGGTACCCCTCCCCCAAGCGCTTTGCTGTTTTTCTCTCTACACCAATCATGTATCACTTTTTTTATACATTTCAAAACAGGCTTAACCTCCAAAGCATTTCATAACTACATTACATAATTCTCTCAAAGATAGCTGATTTTTCAGAACATGCGTATTCTAGTCATATTTCTCACAATTTCACCTACCCTGGAAAATTAATTATTCTTTGATAACATCCAAAACTGAGAAATTGTACTGTTTAAAACTCCACTTTGCTTCATCTATGTCATCAAGCTAGTGAAATGGGTTAAAATGTCAGCAGCAACGCTGGGTGACACCCCGTATCACAGCTCACACCTCTCTTGAGAAAACAGATTCCAGCAAATTCACTGAACAATATTATAGCTGTTAGAGTGACAGATCCTGATTGCCCATTGATCAACAGCGCTTACAAATTAAGTAAAAGTTGTTCGTCATTGAGGACAGTCCCACAAAACCAACAGAGCCATTTGGCCTTAAGTATACATTTAAATGTATCTTACCTGAAGACACCCACAACTCAGTACTGCAGCTGCTGGTTCTTCAGAAGCATGCAGGTAGAAGGGCCAAACCGATCTGCCACCAAGTGCCTCAGTGAGTTCTAGAGAATATGGTAACCAGGTGCAGTGTTCCTGGCCAAGGGAAGCCCTGTCTCTCCCAGTAGCCAAGAGCAGGATGCAAGCAGGTGCAATTTCCCCATCCCTAGCCTTCAGCCTTCCCCCAGTTAGAGAGCATGTATCATTTAATGGGACACTTAAATTACAAAGCAATGCATATACTGAGTGAATGGGATATCACACTGTAAATGCAGCCCAAAACCTGAACTCTGAATGAATTACCATGAGCTGTTTATTCAATGCAAAACTTCATGCTTTGTCACTTTAACTTTCTGAGCCACAATCTCATCTGCTACAAAAGGGGTGGAGGAGAATAGGCTGAGCAATCCTAATTCAAAAAGCTAAAATCCCAAATGCCCCCAAATCTGAAGTTTTGTGAGCACCAACATGAGCCACAAGTGGAAAATTCCATACCTTACTTTATATGTCACAGCCTGTCTCAGCGGCAGGTGTGCTAAAATAAAACTGTCTTCAAGCCAAGTGTTGAACATGTACATAAAAAATACATGAAGTTCATGTTTAGACTTGGGTCCTATCCCCAAGATGTCACATTATGTTTATGCAATTTTCTGAGGGATTCAAGAGTCAGAAACATGTCTGATCGAATTACAGATAAAAGGTACTCAACTTGCATTTCTGCTAGGTGGTTGGGAAGGTGAGGTGCACTGACAGGCACAAAACTCCTCGTCAGGGCCTGGGAGGCAGCTCAGCAGTCTAAGCACCTGCCTGGCAAGTGCAAGGACTGGGGTTCAATCCTGGGTACCTAGTGTCATGCCATTGTGTCGGCCACTGGGCGTAGTGGTGCACACCTGTAATCCCAATGCTGGGGAGGCTGAGACAGGAGGATCACTATGAATCCAAGCTGCATAGTGAGACTGTATACCAAATAAGTAAAAGATTTTTTAAAAACCTTCATTTTTTCTGGCCTATAGTAAATGTGCAATAGATAGCAATTATTTTCATCATCATATTCATTAAATGCTTGATAATGTGGAAGTTGATTCATCATTTAAACTAATGAGCTTTAAAATGATAATCTATGATATTATTCTTTCTCTACATTAGAAAACACTTATTATGCTTCATACATGCCAGGCCCTAAGCTAAGTCTTGAAAATACAAAACAGTTTACAGCTACCTTTTAGAAATTACCTTTAGAAACTGTAGCAAATGCTCTTTGGTATCTCTGGAAGGGAAAAATTTGAGTCTTCCCCAGTAGAGTTTATTTTTGGAAATAAACAAAAGTGATTTAGGGCATCTCGTTATGCAGTGAATGATCATACAGATAATACCACTCGCTGCTCAAAAGGATTCTAAAGTAATGCACCCAGTTCTCAAGTGCAGCGCATCAACCTCGCTCATCTCCAGTTCAAAAGCTTCACGTCTGAGTCTAGACTTTCCTCTCCCCGAGTGCCACAAAAGCAAGATGGCCAGGCTTCAAGGCCCACTCTCTACACACCTCGGTTCCCTCTGCCCAAATGCTCCTGGGGAAGAAGCACAGTGGTGGCCAGCCACACGACTGTCCACGCCTACCTTCACGGTGCTTTGCATGATCTGTCTCTGCTCACTGCTAAGGCCTTGTTTTTATTTTTAATTTTTGTTTATTTATGTATTTTGTACAGAGTCTGACTACAAAGGTCAGACTCATAGTGATCCTCCTGTCTCCACCTCTCCAGCACTGGGATTACAGGTGAATGCCACCACGCCCAGTTTCAGTGGCTGGCTTGGTGCTCCCAGAGCTCTGGGGTTGGCAGAGCATGTGGTGCTGGGGATCGATCTTGGATCCTTGTGTTTCCCAGGCAGGAGCTTCTGCTGTCGAGCTTTCTCCCCAGCCCAAAAGTCCCATTTTTGAGTAGGTCCCATTTCAAGTTCTGTTCCTGTGAGCCTGTGCCAGCTTCCCCTCATGCTGGGGACTCTGCTTTACCCAATAAGCATGGCCCTTATTACCTATATCATTTACTGTCACGCAGCATTTTCTTCCTACTTATTAATCTTTCTGTGCACAGCACAGCCCTCTTCAAGTCATCTGCTTTCTTCTTTATATTTCAGTGACATGGTGTCATGGGTGAGTTTGCCTAGAGGGGTACATAGAGTGAAAATTATTATCATATAATTCATACATAGCTTCTTTTTTATCATTCCTTGGTAGATGGGCATTTTTTTCCAAAAATTTAGCTATGACAAACTGCTGCTATAAACATGGTATTATTTCTGTGATATGATTTTTTAATTCTTCTATGAAGATACCCAGGAGGGGAATAGCTGGGTCAAATAGGATCTCTAATTCTATGGAGAACTGAGGAATCTCCATACTGACTTCCACAGCGGTTGTACCACTGTAGTCTGAACCAGTCTGAACACTCACCAATAGCAGAGAAAGTTCTTTTTTCTCCACAGCAATTTTAGCATTTGTTATTGGTTGACTTCTTGATGATGGACAGTCTTTCTAGGGGTGAGATGGAATCTCAGTGTTGTTTAATTGCATCTCTTCAATGACCAATGACGTCCAACATTTTAAAATATATTTATTTGCCATTTGTATTTCTTCATCTGAGAAGTGTGTATTCATTTCAGATGGGATCTTTGAATTCTGAGGGATCTGATTTTTTTCAATTCTCCATACGTTCTAGATAGAAGTCCTTTGTCTGAGGAACAGTTAGCTATAATGTCTTTCTGCTCTATGGGTTATCTTTTCACTCTGTTGGTGATTTCTTTTAATGTGTAGAAGCCTTTTAATAAGATGAGATCCCAGTTGGTGATTCTTTGAAGTATATCCCATGCAGTCTGGGTTTTGTTCATGAAGTCTCCGCCTATATCTGTATCTTTAAGATTTCTATCTACTCTCTCTTCCAGTAGATTTAGTGTTTCTGTTTTAATATTTAGATCTTTGATCCATGTTTACTTTAGTTTAGTGCGTGGTGATAGCCAGGGATCTAGTTTTAGTCTCAGTTTTTCCAGCACCATTTATTAAAGAGGCATTTTTCTAGTGAGCATGTTTGGCTCCTTTGTTAAATATAAGATAGCTCAGTGTGTTTGTAGTTGTGTCTGCATCTTCGCATCTGTTCTACTGATCCTCAGGTCTTTACTTTTTGCCAGTACCATGTCCAGCTACATATTTTCATTTTTCTCTATTCAGGGAAGGGTCTACAGGGTGTTCAGGATGTCATTACTAGATCAGACTCAGTGATTCTCCTATAATCCCAAGAGCTGGGATTGCAGGCATGTGCCACCACACCCAGTCTCAATTGCCATCTCAGTGAGCTCTGGGGGGTGGGTCTGGCACAGCAGGCCTGGGGATTGAACTCCCAGCCCCTATGCCTGCTTGCAGGCACTTTAATCTGCTGAGCTATTTGACCAGCCCAGCTACATATTTTCGGCACAGAATTTTATGAGATATCTTAGATACTTTAGACTTATATGTTTGTTTTTAACCTCTGTGTGTGTGTGTGTGTGTGTGTGTGTGTGTGTGTGTGTGTGTACAGGGGATCAAACTTAGGACCTTGAGCTTGCCAGGCAGGAGCTTATGCAACTGAGCTATATCCCCAGCCCTAAAGTAATATTATCTTAACATGGTTATAATCTTGTCTATACAATCAGACCTTAATTAATATTTCTTTAATTTACTTGTTTAATTTATTGATTAAACTCAATCAATAACTCAATCAAATTGAAATTGATTCTAGTTTCACCTATGAAATTCAATTTTATCATATTTGCCCAATGGATCCATTCATTTTAGTGACATTAATCCTAAAGGGATAAAAGCCACATTAAGAAGTTGCTTTTGTCTAAGTCAATTTTTCCTATTTAAAATAATTGCTTAGTCTAGCTGGCCTGGTAAAGAATGTAGTATAACCTTCTTAATAGCCTATTTATGAGATACAATTTAACCTACATATTTTTACTGAAATATCTGATTTGAATTTAGTATAAGAACACAGATAAAATTGAGAAAAATTATGCAAAGACCATTCCACCTGTACCACAGAGCCTTCATAATTACCCATAGGTGCAAGACACATGAAAATAAGCAATAAAGACTAAAAGGTAGAGACAAGTATAATGGAAAAATACATTCAATAAACATTTGTGGAAGTGAACAAATATCATATCATAACAAATATCCACAAAAATCTCCATACTAACAGAGGTATTTCCTCTCCTGATGTATTATCTCAGGATATATTTTCATATATACTAAATACTATATTCCTCTCCAGGAAAAATTATTAACTTATAATGCCACCAGCAACATATTGATATTACAATGGTTCTTCCTATTTTTTATTTATTTTTGTTTAATTATGCCAGATTATATTACCTAAAACAAAGATAACTGGAATAATGAGAGTAAACATCCTTCATCCATTTGAATTTTCACATATTAAATTTTTTAAAAGGAAAAAATATGTTTTACTGTTTTTAGGTGAAATAATTCTGCTACTAGAAAATAAAATACAGGAAACAGTACTCTCTGTTTTTAGTCCTTGCAAAATAATATAAAAGTTTAGGTATACCTGATAGGATGTCTATGTCCATACCACCCTGAACGTGTCAGATCTCAGCCGATTGGAGCAAAACAGGATTTAATTTGCTCATTTCATCATATACTATGTGCCACATTTTATTTCTTCATTCTTCAGCTGATGAACCATCAGTTTCTTTGTAGTTTTCCACTATAAGACACAATGCAGCCAGCATGTCTGATTTCCCTGTACACATGTGTAAGGGTGGCTGGGACAGTGGTGGCAAACCTATCACATGCATGCCACAGTGAGCTCTTTGTTATCAATGAAAGCTCTGAAAGGTTCACCATCACTGATCTAGAGCAATGTACACAAGCAGAACCATTGAGCTGTAGATAACATGGATTTCAGTTTTACCAGAATATGTCAAGTTATCTCCTTAGGGAATAAAATAATATTACTCCAACTCAAAGTGTATTACTCATTTAAACTCGTGGTGTATAACTCCTAATATGAATTCTCTTCCCACATCTCTAATTTGATGACATTTTAATTATTTCCAGTATGACTAATGAGAATGAAATGTTACATCTTAAATTTGCAATTCCAAGATCGCTAGCAAGGTTCATTATAGCTTCTGTGAGCAGACTATTACTAACTTTTAACTGCCTCCTGGGTCATCTGTTCTCATTGACTTGTAGAAATTTTTCAGATATTCTAAATATGAATTCTTGCTATATGTTGTAAATATCCACTTTCAAGCAGTTGTTTATTTACTAAAATCAGCCTTAATTGTAAAGATAATTTTTAAATTTATTTTTTATTTTATTTTTTCCATGCTTGGCATCAAACCCAAGGGCCTTGCACATGAAGGTAAAGAAGCACTCTGTGGTTGACCTATACCCTTAGCCATGATATTTTTAATATTAGAAACATCAAATATACCATGGATTTTTGTGGATTATGCTTTTTGCATGTTATTTATGAAATGTCTTACAATGCCAAACATAAAAAAAAAAAAAGATTTACCTTTACTTTCTTAAAGTTGTTTTTGTACTTCTACAATTGCTTTTTGAATACCGCCAGAGACTGGAACCTAATTTTATTTGTCCAAATTGAAATCTAATTTTATGTTTTATTTAATAGCACTACTTAGCCTGGCTTTTCCCTGGTGATTTGTAGTGCTTATTCCATCATAAACCAGTCTCCCAGGATCTGTGTCCAATTTTCTTAACTCCATTCATTGATCAATGTCAATACCACGCAGTCTTACTACAGCTTTACTATCTGGTTACTTTAAGTCCTGTAAGTCTTATCTGGTTAGACTTACCACTGTTTTGCTTTACTTTGCAAAATTCTCTAGATTGTTCTTAGACTTTTACTTTCTATATTAAATTTCAAATAAGTTTACAATGTTCTTTCTTTTATAAAATAATTTTAAATTTTGGATAAGTTAATTAATTTTGTAGACAACTAAACTTTATGAGTCTTCTCATTCATGAACCAAGGAACATCATTTCCATTATTCAGGAATTTTAAACATCTTTTGGTAATGTTTTAAATCTTCTCCATAATGTTTTGTGTAGTTCTTGTTCAATTTAAGCCCAGATGCCTTATCGTCTTTGGTATGACCATGAATAGTGTCATTATTAAATTCTCTGGTTGATTATTGCTCACAAGTAGAAATGTGTGTTCCTGAATTTTACTTTGATTATTTTCTTTAATCACCTTGTTCAACTCTCACTAGCTTTGACAGTTTTAGATATTCTTATATTTTCCAGTAGAAAATCAGGCTGTTTAAATTTTTTTTTTTTTTTTTTTTTTTTTTGGTGGTACCAGGGATTGAACTCAGGACCTTGTGCTTGCCAGGCAAGCATTTATTCCACTGAGCTATCTCCCTGGCCCCAAGGCTACTTGCTTATTAACAATGCTTGTCTCATTTCAGACACTGTATCTTATTTTCTAATCTTATTGCATCAGCTGGAGCCTTCAATTCAATGTTGAGTGCTAGTTATAATGGGAGATGCCTCTACTGCTCCTAACCTTAATTAAAGACAATGTTTCTCCGAAGTTTCACTTCTAAGAAGAATTCTATATATAGTGTGGCAGACCACCTGAGCAGCTCTACTTGAAAGAAGAACCACTGTCTTCATTTTGACTGAGCCTGACCCTATTTCCTCATATTGTTCTGTACAGAGCTGGCTAGGACTTCTGTTTATCCTATCAGTTGGCCTTAAGCAATGTATATTGGTCTAGCTGAGGTGCTGGTGATAGTCTTTGAAGGTGGTGTGCATGTTTCCCTGGCAACCTGCACCTGCTGCTCTTTAGTGTGAGCTGGGTTGAGACAGGACTAAGAGCCAATGCTCCATGCTGCCAGCTGGCATCAAGCCTTGAGATAGAGGCTATGACTATGACGTCCTGGGGCTTGAAAGATTACATCAGAGCCAAAGCACCAGACCCCCGAAACATTAGACACTATCTCAATAGAATAATGCAGATTACTTTCTCTGCATATCCTCTCACATATGGCAAAAGTAAATGTAGGCCACCCACCTAGCTCAGCTCACAGTAGTCACCTACTTCCCACAACTCTCAGTCATTCCTCCTCAAGCCACTCTTCCACTGAATAAAACTGGGTGAGGCCCTGGGTCAGTTTCTTTGTTCTGGAAAACCATCTTCATGGCGAGACTTAGGACCCCTTGGCTCCCCAATAATTCTAAATATGTTTTAGTGTCTTTACTTTCACCTTGGGTTACACTGGGAGTGGTAGATTGGAATTAACTTGGTGGGATTCCAATAACGCATCTTTGGGGTTACAAATCTTAACTTCTTAGACCAAGAGGAGAACCTGGAGGGGACTCCTACATATAGGTCTTTAGTAAATGCCACTTCTCAGGTTAAGAAAAATTACTTAAATTCCTAGTTTGCTTGATCAAAATACTGAATTTTGTCAAATATATTTTCTGAAAATATTATAATGATCTTAATTTTCCCTGACAATACCTTAGAATAGAAAACTGCTTCAGTTAATTTTCTAATGTTAATATAACCATGCATTACAGAGATAACGTCTACTTGTAAGTTGTCTAACTTTGATATAATCATGCATTATAGGGATAACCGTTACTTGTTCTTATATATTAAATACTTAATAGTACTGCATTTCATTTCCTAATATTTTTTCACATTTTTACTTACATGAGTTAGTTTTTCCTATCAAGTAATATTTCTTCATTCTACCATAATATACTGTTAATATGATTCTGTCTTACTCTGGATAACATCTATTTATTCCACAGTATTAATATAATTTCACTCTTTAAAAATCACTACAAACAACATCATTTCTTTTACTCTTCTTGATTAAAGAATCATAAAGATGGGGTTTATACATTATAAGCCCTTCAACACTTTCTTTGATTTATATGCATTAGTCTATTTGATTTATTTTGAATATATTATGCATGTTTATAAGCTATATGCGTTGTAAGTTTTTCAGTTAATGTGAGATAAAGAACATTTTATCTGGCCAACTATTCATATCCTCATCAAAAGAAAATTTCTTTTTAAAAACACTACCTCCAAATCATTATCAAAGACATCAGAAAACTATAATTAAAGTCTCAAGCAAAAGAGTTAGATTACCTTAAATTTCAGTTCATGTATCAAATCAAAACGCTATATAAGTACAAGGAGTAACTAAAATCTAAACTGTTAACTTATCTTTTTTATGTATTTGGTACAGGATCTCATTACACACCTCGGACTTGTAGTGATTCTCCTGTTTTCAGCCTCCCCAGTGTTGAGATCACTGGCATGTGTCACCATTCCCGGACTCATTCCCTGCACTCATTGGCTCATTGCACCCCACGAGCAGGGCCAGCATGGCATTCGGGACCAGGAATCAAACCCTGGTCCGTGTGCCTGCCAAAGTAGGCACTTAGTCAGGTAAGCTATCTCACAGGTGCTCGGTTCGCTGAGCTATCTTGCCAGCCCTAAACTGTTGCTTATCTTTAAAATGTAAGTATGCCTAACTTTGTTTCAATGGTTAAAGTAGTAACTGAACTCTGGGTGGAGGGCGTTGTGTGGTGCTAGGGATTCAACCCCTTTAAAACTTTGAAGTGCTGGGCATGATGGTACACACCTACAATTCCAGCACTCAGGAGGCTGAAGCAGAAGAGTTGCTGCAAGTTTGAGGCCAGTCTGGGCTACATGGTAAGTTCAAGACCAGTCTGAGACACACAGTGAGACCTTAAAATGTGTTATGAACTTATTAAATTGCACAGGTTGGAATTACAGGTAGGCATCACCAAGTCGACATTGTAACTTTAAATCTGTTGATGTGTTAATAGCATTCCCCTATACTTCCAAGGCTCCAATTAATTCCCAAGAAAACATTTGAAAGATTTCAAATATACAGAAAAATTGGAGGTGGAGAACAATGAAGATGACTATGCCTTCTGAATTCTGTTAGAGCCCTCTCTTGAAATATAAAAGTGCATTTTATTTTTCTAAACCATTGATTGAGCATCCCTAATATGAAAATCCAAAATCTGGAATGCATCAAAATCTGAAAATTTGTAAGCACTAATATAAGCCACAAGTAGAAAATTCCACACCTGATATCTTATGACATGTCAGTCAAAATGCAGATACACTAAAAATACTGTATATAATTACCATCTGGTTAGGTTCACAAGGTGTATTTAGATTTGGACCCCATCTTCAAGATATCTCATTATATTTTTTTGCAGATATTCTAAAATCAGAAAAATCACAAAATCTAAATAATTCTGTCCTTAAGCATTTCAGATGAGGACTACTCAATTTGTACCATCATCATACCCAAGATTTAAAGCTGACTCATATCACTAGGATATAGTCCATATAGCCCAACTGTCCCAGAAAGAAACCTTTATAGTTCTGTGTATGGAATATGCATGTATCATGGTTTATGGCTAGCTCTCCCTACAAACCCTCCTGTGCTCATAGGTGGGGCTTTGAGTGGTGACTGGATCCAGGGAATGGATATTTACCATGCTTTAGTTCTTTGACAGAGGAGGTCACGGAGGGCATGTCCTGGAAGGATACAGCTCCCTCCACCACACCTTGCTTCACCTGCATCCTGCCTGCCACATCATGAGTAGCTTTCATACTTACATACCGCTGCTATGCTATCCTGCTTCTTGTTTGGAGCCAAGTGGTCCTGAACCGAAACATGAACCTAAATAAACCTTTCCTCCTTTAAGTTGGGGTGTTGAGTATTTGTCTTAACAATGAGACAGTTCCTAAGACATCATATGCATGTGCATATTAACCAGATCTAATTGAAATTCTAGTGCTGCATCTGGCATGGCCATTCTAAATTTTAGTAGAGTCTTTTTCTCTTTGATGATTTTGACATTTTTGAAGAGTCCAAGCCAGTTGTCTTATAAAAAGTTTCACAATATGGCTTTGTTTGTGTGCTTAGATCTAAGTTGAATATTTTCAGGGGAAAAAATTATTAAGAATTATTAAGAATTGTCTACGTCCTTTCCATTGCTTCACACTAAGGCAAAGTATGTCAGTTTTATCTCATTTTATAAGATCTGAATGATACTGTTTGAACAATTGATTAAATAGATCACCATTTTTAATGATGGAAATTCCTTTCCTTCTCTACTTTGTAAATAATAAAGAGAACTGTGAAATTTAATGTGTTGACTGTGTGAATATCCTGCTCCTCAAACTTAGGCTTTAATAGCCATTATTAATCCTTGTCTAAGTCAACTGCAGTGGAATTTTAATAGCCTTAACCAAAAGTTGCAGAATTCTAAGCCAACATTTGACCTTTTTATACAATATTTATAACCCTTTGATTCTATTTTTAAAATTGCTCTACCATATGTAAAACAAAAAGTTACCAGTAGGACAAAACTAGTTTTTCAGGTACATATGGATTACCATTGTGGAACTGTCCACTTAAAGTGATTAAGATGATACATTTTATATTTCAACCACAGTTTTACTTACACACACACACACACACACACACACACACACACACACGATTGATAAAAATGAAAGCAGATTATAGTAAAGGAAAATAATGTTAAAAAGTAGTAAGATGGGGCTGGCGAGATGGCTCAGTGGTCTAAAGCACCTACTTGGAACAAGCTTGGCAAATCACAGGGACCGCGGTTCAATCCCCCAGCACCACATGCCAACCAGCCCCGCCCCCTGGTGGGCTGAGCTGGCCACACACACACACACACACACACACACTAAATAAATAAATGTTTTAAAAAAGTAGTAAGATGAAACCAAGAACATAAATAGCATATAAATAATATACAGTAATACTGTATATCAGATGACACAAAGAGGGGCACATGTCCATTTACACCACATACAGCAGCTGAAAGCTATCCTACCTTTGAGCACTGGAAGAAAACTCTAGAGTGAGCCCTCATAAACACAATTCAGTAAATTATCGTCTTCTATAAAAAAAGTTGCAACAAAGCACATGGTCAAATGGTGAAAGATTTTATGTGATAACTAGGTGATTTACAAGGGGCAAGAGGAGGAAGGTGCCAAACCCCAGAAAAATAAAGGGGTTGTCAAAAAAACAGTATAGCCAGTAGATTATGCAACCTTCATGCAGTCATCTATGAAAATCATTTCTGACAGTTATGCTTCTTATAAGTCAGGTCAGGTATCCCTTAGTGAAAATGCTTGGAAAGCATTGGGATTTTTACAAATTTTTTTTAAATATATGCATATACCTAAAGAGGTATCTTGGGGATGGGAGATAATCTAAACATGAAATTTGTGTCTCATTACACCCTGTACACATAGCTGAATGTAATTTTATATGCTATATTTTGTACATAGTTTATTTTTGTTTTTATTTTACTTTATTAATACATATAAATTGCAAACATTGAATACTATTTTTAATAATTTTGTGTATAAATAGCTGCATAATATGGAATATTCCACTAGGCTGTTAGTCCTCAAGAAGTTTCAGATTTTAAAGCATTTTAAACTTTGGGTTTTGGGGGATGGTGAGATAGCTCAGTGGACTAAGCGCCTGCTCAGACAAGCACACAGGGACCAGGGTTTGATACCTGGCACCACATGCCACACAGGCCCTACCCCAGGCATGCTGAACTGCCCCCCGAGGCCAGGCATGGTGGTGCACACCTGTAATCCCAGTGCTGGGGAGGCTGAAAACAGGAGGATCAATACAAGTCCAAGCTGCATAGTGAGATCCTGTTCCATA
>NW_004524666.1:8828377-8850175 GCF_000260255.1 Octodon degus | reverse complement strand
GGGAGGGGAGGGGAGGGGAGGAGAGGAGAGGAGAGGAGAGGAGATCAGAAGAAGGGATCCCTGAAGAGATACACCAAGCAAACTGAGTAGATGGCATAGTGTGGAACTCTTGGGGCTACAGGGAACCCCAGGAGCCTGCTGATAGCATGATGCAGTGTCCTACTGTGGTCACCCTTCCATCTAGCTGTTATCCCACATCCTTCAGTGAGAACAGCATTCTGGCACAGAAATGAGAAAAAGCCCTCTGTGGTACCTAAGGCCTCACACACGAGGCTCTCTGGAACCAAAGTGATAACGTCAAATCACACCACTTGCTAGCTACCCTGAGGCTCTTGCTTCACTGCGACCTTGAATCTCAGATCTACTTTTGGGAGTGCTGTCTTTTTTTTTTTTTTTTATCTTGATCTTAGATTTATTCTTTTTTAAAAAATAATTTTATTGAGAAACAAATAGCAATGAGACAATTCCAAATCCAATTACTAGCACAGTTTCAATAATTAATCATTGCATATTGTTGTCTTAGTGGTTATTCATTGTACATGCAGACATGATATCTTGTCCTCAAACACTATTAGAACAAATCTCTCTATTCAATGATCCAAGAGAATGCAGCTGTATATCTATCCTAAGTATTTTGAACATACAGATAAAAAATGGTCGTTCATTTGTATCCTCCCTTTTTGTTTAGTTTTGTAAGAGAAGGGTATTCCATTGTCATTTAAATATTGTAGGTGCCTAAATTCAGCAAAATATTCCAATATAGTCCAGTAGTCCGTAATAGTAGTGGATTTTTCGTAAGACTGGCAATGATGGAAGTTGTTGACTTGGCCGGGGAGAGGGTTCAGTGGAATAAATGCTTGCCTGGCAAGTGCAAGAGCCTGAGTTCAATCCCCAGTTCTCCCAAAAAAGAAAAAAAAAAAGTTGTTGACTTGAGCCTTTTACAGCTCAGCATATTAATATGGCTTTACTTTTTATACTTCATGTTTATACTTTTCTGCTGGATGGTTAAGACCAAGATAAAGCAAGACCTATATAACAAGAAAAATAACTTTCATATGTGATAAGGTCTGTCAAATCCCCTCAGGATTTAGCCTGAAATCCTGTATCACCATTTGTAGATCTTTTGTCAGTGTCAGCCATGTGGATGAGTCCCGGCCATTGCTTGACCAATTTGCTTTCTGTGAAAACCTGAGAGAATGTTTTCTCTCCATGTGACTCTCCTTAGGCACACTCTACATCATCAATCACTTTCCTCTATGGTCCCATAATCCTTGATCAGAAAATTTGGGACACAACTGAGTTACATGATGTTACAGTACAAGTTCTCCTATGTCCTCAGTCTTCACTGACTTTGAAAGGCTAGGGCCAAAATGTTGGCTGTCTTTGCAATCTTTCTTTTTCTCTAATTTTAAGCTCCACTGCCTATGTTGTAGGTAATATTAATAAGCTTCTTTTATGGATAGTTAACAACCTAAGTTCGCAGACCAAAAATTAGGAGTGCTGTCTTAAAGAACAGCTTGGCCCATCACATAGTTTATTACAATGATACTTAGTTCAGCACCCCCCTCCAACACACTAGCAGTTTCAAAATGCATCCTCTGATGGGTGACATGGGTGGAAAAGGACACAGACCTAAAACTATGTATCAAAAAAGAAGCTGGGATGGTTGCAGAGCTGACAATAGCAAGAAATCCAGGCCACCAATCACCTCCTCCATTCACCTGCACCAGGACTAGAGAAAACAACTGTGGAATAGATGCACATAATCCCAGCTAGTGGGTTTCCAAACTTCCTGCTGGACACTGGATAACAACAGAACAGCTCAGGAACTGGCAAGGTAGCTAGAAAGTCCTCTAGGTTGTAACACTCAAAATAGGGTCCAGGGTCCAGTGCTGCTCTACACATTTTAAGTACCGTGTAAAGACAAATAAACAAATTAAGAGTAAGTGTTTAGAAACTTTAGGGTAATTTGAGATTATTATAACATCTTTGTGTACAATCAAGGAATTGACTTCAAACACTATATACACTAAGGAGGGTGCCACGGAACTTGCATCCTGAGTTACACCTGACACAACCTGCATACAAGTTATGCTTCATGTGTGAGTCTGTGACATTAGGGACAGAGGGAGAATTGGTCTTTCACTACAGAGTTAAGAAGCATTACTCGATATAGATATAGATGTAGATATATATAGATGTAGATATAGATATATATATATAGAGATGGCATAGGTATAGTGTGTGTGTGTATGTGTGTGTGTGTGTGTGTGTATGTGTATGTGTTACTGGGAATTGACCTGAGGATCTTTGTGCTAAGTGACATTTTTGGCCCTTTTCATTTTTTAAATTTTAATACAAGGTCTCACTAAGTTGCTAAGTCACCCAGACTGTGTTCAAACTTGTAACCTTGCTGCCTCAGCCACCTATAGTGCTGGGACTAGATTCATATTAAAACATAATACTATAACAAAGTAACAGTTCTAAGTATTCCAGTAAAAAAAGTCCATAAAATTAAGCATGCTGAAAGCGAGTAGAGAAAATATGTCAGATGTAGAACCATTCTAGACTGGCTAGACAACCATTCTAGTCAGTCTGTGTCATTCTGACACCTTGCTGAGGCATTTTCAAAGATTAAGTGTTTTGTATTTTACAGTTCCAGCGCTCCTCACTACAAGTGTATTTCTAAGATAGTACTAGAAGTATCACAGCATTTTATTAACTGTTTACTCTTCACTGATCTTAAACTTTACCTGGCTAAGGTAGATTGCATAAAGGGCTTCTCCATAAAATTGTGTTACTTTATTTGTAGGTGGGTCTTCCAATGATTTCAATGTCCCGTAGTCTCAACCAGAAGGGATTCAAGTACAACAGAGATAGCTGCGCTGGGGCAATAGCTCAGTAGAATAAGCACTTGCCTGGCAAGCACAAGATCCTGAGTTCATTCAATCCCTGGTATGGCAGAGAGAAAGAGAGAGAGAGAGAGAGAGAGAGAGAGAGAGAGAGAGAGAGAGAGAGAACGAACAAGCGAGTGCACAAGTTCACACTGTAACCTTTAAGAGGAACACAGAGGCACATTCAATCCATGGTCAGAGTTCATTAACTAATAATAATTGTGTATAAATATCTGGCTATAAATTCTGTTGTCAATTGGTTCAAAGAAAACTTACAGTTTTACAAGCTTGATTGTCAGTAGATTAAAATTTAGACAAAAAGTAATGCTAAAAGGAAATATGTCAAGAACAATGAGGGTTGGCCAAGTAGCTCAGCAGATTAAAGCACCTGCAAGCAGGTGCAGGGCCCAGGGCATGCTGAGACCACAGTTAAGACAGGGCACAGTGGCACTTACCTGTAATCCCAGCTCTTGGGAGACTGTAAACAGGCGGATCACTACGAGTCTGATCTAGTAGTGAGACCCTGAACACTCTGTAGGTCCTTCCCTAAAATAAAAAAAAAAAGAGAGAGAACAATGAAAAGTGACCAAGATATCATAAAAATAGTACAACAATCCAGGGGCCATTGAATATAAAAACAAATGCCTCAATACCCCTCCTCCAGAATACCCAAGGTTCACTACTTTTACAAGGTTCTTTAATTGATCTTCATATGTTACACTTACTCATCAAGAAGTTTTGGGGTGGAGCTAGGGGAGGGGCTTCCCCTAGTACTGGGATTGAACTCCAGGTCTTCCTACTGAGCTATATCATCAGTTCCTTCATTATTATTATTATTATTTTGATACACTAAATTGTCCAAACTAGACTTGAACCTATGATCCTCCTGTCTCAGCCTATCAAAGTGCTAGGATTACAGGCATGCCCATGACATCTAGCTGGAGTTTCAACTTTGAGTAATAAAACCTGGCTAATAAGGCATTCATTATTACACCTTAGGAAATTTTTAATTATTTTTTTGTACTGGGAATTGAACTCAGGACCCTATGCTTGCCAGGCAGGTGCTGTGCCACTCAGCTAAATCCCCAGCACACCTTAGGAAATTTTCATCCAAAAAGTTGTAGTAAAATATCAGCATTTAAGAAATAAATTGTTAAATAGCTTTTTATTTAAATTAAAGCTTGTGGTATTTAAAATACATATTTGCTTAAATTTAGACTTTTTAAATTTAAAATATAAGCAGAATTTAGAATGGACTTTAAAATATATGGAATTTATAGAATTTAAAAACATAACATAAATAGACATCCAAACAACACATAACCCCAAGAGACTTTGCAAGATGAATAGGAGGCCTAACATGGGGACCAGGCCTGTGGCAAAGCCAGTCCTGTCCTGGCACTTTCATTTTCCCTGAAGGCCACCTAACACCCAAAACAGACTTAAAAGGGTCCCTTAGAATCCATGAGAGGATTGTAAGAAAAACAACTCCAAATACATCAGAATATGATCAGTTTCAGTAAATACAGTCAAAACACGAAGTGCTGAACAGAAAACTTAACAGGAGAATGTGAAACTAGCTAGCACAGTCAAGTCCATAGTAATTGTTGTTAGCTGTACCAACTGTTTAGTCGGTGTGACATGGATTGAAGAAACACAGTGACAAGTCTGTAAGTATTAGAAAAAACACTCAAAAAGGTTCTGGCACCAGAGATGTCAAGGTGTCACTGTCCTCTACCTTGGTCTCCATGCTCCCAAGCCCCTGAGCAATCTGGCCTCCCTGCCTACCTACCCCCCAGTATTCCAGCTCCCTGGCATCTGCATCCCAGTGTCTCTGCTGTCACTCCTTCCAGGGCCTGCTCTTTTCTTCCAGCTATCCACTTGGTCCTACACTATGCCTGAGTTCTAGCTGGAGTCTCCAGTCTCCAGTATTCCAGGTCCAAAAGCTGCCCCTTCTGTAATCTACAGCACAAACTTACTACAGAGCTTCACTCTTATTTCCAATCTTAGAGCTGCTCTGTATGTACTGCCCTTTGTCCTCTGTCCTCCATCCCATAGCACAGCAAGCATGGGTTCCCTGCCACCCTGCCATGAGTAAGCTGGGTGACATATCCCTGAAAAAAGGAAAGGGAGGCAAAGCTTAGGTGAAATTTAAATGAAGAGGAGCAGATTGTATTTTAAAAGATCAATATCAAGTCTGGACTGCAAAGTAGATCTATGGTCCTATTTCCTAAATAGCTATGGAGCACGGTGCCCAGAAACTCTTAACTAAAGTTCTATATCTGAGTTGTGAGTCAAAGCCATTTCTCTCTATCAAGTGACTTCGATCATCCAGGTAAGGATGGGATTTTTTTATCTCCATAAAACAATATCAAGCTACAAAATTTTTAGTGGTCAGAGAGTTTAAGGTTTTTTCATGAAGCCAGATGTGGTGGCACATGCCTGGCATTCCAGCGTACAGGGAGGCTGATGCAGGAAGATTGCCAAGAGTTCGAGGCCAGCTTGAAATATAGTGAGCTCAAGGAACAAGACCCTGTTTGAAAAGAAAAGTCTGTTGGTAAGAAAGCAGTCACCCAAAGAAAGAGGTGTGATTGCCTATCTTCAAGTGAAATTCCTATTAATTTTAAAGCTAGCTTTATTATATCTGTTACTCCAGCTAATAAACGCTGAGGGCAGATACTTACAATCCAAGTCAGTTTTTACTTTTTCATTCCACACCAAGCATGACATCAGACTTCTCAAAAGCCCCAAAACATTTCTGTATTTGTTCATATCCTATATAAAATTGAGCAGTGCCAAGAGATCAGATGCTGTATCAGTTCGATGTCTAATTGACAGACAGTGAAGTTTTAAACAACCAAAGCTGCAGATGCTTCGTTCTGACTATACATCCATGTAGCCTTACAAGCTCTCATCAAGTCTCTACAGAGGAACAGGGCGTCAGCAGAGGCACAGTTCCTACCTGGGACATCAAAAGCTGAGGCAGCACAATATATCCCAAAAGACCCTTTCTATCCCCCCGTCTGCTCAATTTCCAAGATCCAAGCAGCCAGAACTTTCCACTCTTCTTTTTTTTTTTGTATTTTAGGGAAGGGTCTAGAGGGTGTTGAGGGTCTCACTACTAGATCGGACTCATAGTGATCTGCCTGTTTACAGCCTCCCAAGAGCTGGGATTACAGGCATGTGCAAATACATCCAGTCTCAATTGCCATCTCAGTGAGCCCCGGGGCAGGGTGGGCACAGCAGGCCTGGGGATTGAGCCCTCGACCCCTGCACCTGCTTGTAGGTGCTTTTCCACCCTTCTTGTTGAGTATACACATGCAAAAAAAAAAAAAAAAAAGCATAAGGAATCTGTCAGATATTTATCCCAGAAAATTAAAAGCTGCCCCCAAAAATCATTAGCTATTTTATAAACAAGTATATAATAATGTATGGCTAAGCTATAATTTTTAAAAGTCAACAAGGACTTTTAACATTAGCAATGAAGGTTGGTGATCAGATCATTTTGCTACACTAAAAAAATCTTGTCAAAACCTTATACTCCGATCTTCAGATTCAGAAATTTAAGAGCTCTGCGGACATATTTCAGTAAGACTATGAACTCATTAAAACGATAAGCAGAATTTCAGATAGATGTGTTCTTGGATGTGAAGCTCCTCAGCTGTTAGCTTCCCAAAGGGCTCTCTGATTGATCACTCCCACCCCAAGGAAAGCCAAGAACCATTGCATTCAATTATTAAAAACTCCCAGACCATTGGGGAATAAGGGGACAGACTCCCAGAATGCAGGAAATCATAACAAAGAATTCACCCAAAATCTTTGTAATGGAGGAAACAGTTTAATGAAAATGAGTCCCAAACGACAACTACCACTATACTTGAGAAACTAATAATCCATGAGGATGCAGAAATATTCATGAATGTGAACTTCAACCCAAGGATAAAGTAAGTCTTTTCATTTGAAAAAGCCAAAACTGACCTTTCAACACCACTATATTATACTTCACCTTTGACTAACAGCTTCGTGCTTTTTTGCTACTTGAATTAAGCCTCTGACTATGGATAATATAATATCTAGATAAGACATTTTGTTAACATTTCAGAAGAGGTCCTAGAGGTAATTTTTAGGAGCATAATAAAAACTCTGTAGCACAGAAGTTTTCCTTGACTTTAAGCATTTCATATTAAAGCATGGTAATAGATAATCTGTTTGGTAGATGCCATATTGTTAT
Source organism: Octodon degus (assembly GCF_000260255.1). Lineage (NCBI taxonomy): Eukaryota > Metazoa > Chordata > Mammalia > Rodentia > Octodontidae > Octodon > Octodon degus. The sequence goes on along the minus strand of NW_004524666.1, from coordinate 8,843,050 downwards.
GCTAAATGCTTATAAATGTCAATTCTTTGAAAAATATATTCATTGTCTGAACAGAGTGCCTTCACAAACCAATTTACTGAGGATCAAAGTATAATTCTGATATACTTCTCAACATCAATAATTTCAAAAAGCCACATTAGAGATTCAAATTCTAGCCCACAAAGAAAAATATTATAACTTTTAGATGCATAATAAAAAATTAATATGCACTAAAAGGTATAAGGCTATTTCATATCCTTTAAACAACATGTATGAAAGTTTCTACTTGAAAGACCCTAGCATCAGTTATGACCAAATCTTGTGGTTCTATTCCATCAGTTTTCATGACACGGTATTTTCTTTCTGCGTGATTGCTCCCACCTGGAAAATAGCTCTATAAATAAAAAGGAACATTATTAATTTTTAAAGGCATTTTGTCCTATCCACATTTTACAGCCACTTTAAGGTTTTGGAGATACATTGATAAAGTCAGGTTACTTTTTAAAGAGTATTTTGTTAAGTGTTTCACAGATTAAAGATTCAAGAAATACTGATTCCAAAAGGTCAGTTTTAAAACTGTAATATTCTTACTGGCTTCCTGATGAGTATCAGTCTGATGTCTGAAGTATGCACAGTAAGCAGGTCAGATGAACTTGGTTGTATTAGAAAATTAGAGATTAACCTGACTAGAGACTGATATTTCAGCTTTGCCAGGAAGAATTAGCTCTGCTAAGAATGAGAATGCTCAGTGTATAATTAGAAAGCTTAGGAAACTGTCGCCATTAAAATATTGACAGTTCATCAGATAAATCTTCAAACATTTTCTATAGAAACATACAATGACTTCAGCATAGGAACTATAAAAAAATCCATCCCCAAGTCCTATAAAAGATTAAAGTGGTTGCACTTTCCCACATGGTCTTTGTAGATAAGCTTTAGGAAATACTGTAATTAATATTATTTCTTTCTAGAAACACTACCTTGGAATATTATGCCTGAATGCAATAAAAGTTTTCTTAAATGAATACTGAAATGAAATAAAAATGTGGAAAAACAATAATTAAATATTTAAATAAAAATTATTTTAAGAAAAACTAAAGGGGTGTGTGTGTATGTGTGTGTGTGTGCACATGCGCACACACATGCAGTGCTGGGGACTGGGGACTGAACAGAGCACATGCCACATACTAAGCAATGCTCTACCACTGAGCTACAAGCCTGGCTCCAGATCAATTATTTTTAATTATTTTTAAGATGATAATGCCCCATTAATAAAATAAAGTATTTAAAGATATATTACTTTATATATGCCCTTTAATAAGTGAAACTTTAAAAACACTGCAAAAATTAATTTCAACTGGTATTTCACCATCAACTGGTATTTCACCATCACATCAGTCATATAAAGAACAGAAAAAGGAAGCAATTAAATAACAGAGATAACTTTCTAGATCAATGGCCAAACTGAAGAATGTAGACCACAGGCAATCAGGTCAAAAAATATTAATGTGGTTACTACTGGAATAGAAAGCATCAGTGGAGTCAAGGCTAGAACTGAGACTTCAAGAATGGGTAATATTTTAATATATATCAGAATATGAATACTTGGGTTTACTGTGTTGGCTATAAATCTGTAGAAATAGATGGGGCTTGTTATTATTAAGTATATGTATTGCAGGTGCAGAGGCCAGGGGTTCGATCCTTGAGCCTGCCGTACCAGCCCCACCCCCGGGCACACTGAGAAGGCAACTGATACTGGGCATGGTGGCATGTGCCTGTAATCCCAGCTTCTGGGAGGCTGTAAACAGGCAGATCACTACAAGTCCAATCTAGTAGTGAGACCCTGAACACCCTGTAGATCCTTCCCTAAAATACAAAAAAAAAAATATATATATATATATATATATATATAGCCGTATACCATGTGTCATTTTGGTCAAAGGCAAGCCTCACATAGGATGGTGGTTCCCTAAGATTTTATCACCTACTGATGTCATCGCTGTCAGTTGGTATACAACATTTGTACAGTGATGAGACTGCCTAACAACACATTTCTCAGAACAAGTCCCTGTTGTTAAGTGACACATTATTTTCAGTCTGTTTAGAAATTAGTTCTGTTGGGTTGGGGAGATAGCTCAGCAATATAAGCACCTGCCTGGCAAGTGCAAGGTCCCAAGTTCGATCCTTGGTACCATATGCCGTTCTGGCCCTGGAACCCTGAGCACACCATGCTGGCCCTTATACCGGGCAGGGTGGCACTTGCCTGTAATCCCAAAACTAGGGGAGCTAAGACAGGAGGATCGCTATAAGTCCAAGCTGCATAGCGAGTCCCTGCACCAAAAATAAGTAAATAAATATTTGTTAAAAAGAAATTAGGTCTAATCTACTTGCAGGTATGAACAGCAAAGCTCTGTTAAGAGATACTAGGTCACCGTGGACCCAAAAGGAGATTAACCAAAAGCTCAGTTCTTCACCTAGAAGAGGTCAGACGACAGTACAATTAGGAGGTAGAGATAAAGCAACTCTAATAATAGCAGGAAAGTAGGTGGGATGTGTGGTAGCAGGACTGCTTTACCGGAAATGCACCAAAAAGGGCAGCAAATGAGAGAAAAGAGGTCCAAGAAACTCAGCGAGGCCTGGCTCCTTCCTCACTCTAAGGCCCAACCCACAGCTGTGCCACCCAGGAAGACCCAGAAGGACAATTTATGAGCCCTTCGTGTTTGTTAGCAGAGCAGGGAGCCCTCTTTGCGCGGTAGACGACACACCCGCTCCCACAAGGGGCACAGCAAAAACCAGAAGTGGGAGGAAACTTGGTGTGCTCCTTAGAGGCTCGAAATTAAGGGAGAAAGCGCTCCTAGAGAGCCAGGCCACGGGAGCGCAGTGGGGAGCCGGAGCGGCCCTGAAGGCGCGTTCACCCCGTTTCCTCCTTACTTTTGGAGACCCCGGCAAGTTCGTGCCGTCACGTGTGGCGCCATGTCCGTTTCCACTGTGACCATCTCCACTCAACACCTCTTCCCTCCCTCCAAAGCACTTCCGTTCCTCCCTCAGCTGGCTCCACCCCGAGGCCTCCTCTAAATCTCTTTGGGCCTTGCATTCCCTTTTCGGCTAATTTTAAGCGTGGCAAGTGCCCTAGATAAACTTCTGAGGTCCTGAACTCCCAGTATGCGATGCTAGCAATTGCTCAAGTGCGAGGGGACAGAACCACCCCGACCACAGCATACGTGTCTAGTTTGCTGCATAAATTTCTATGACACTGATACTAACCCTTCTTTCCTGGTGCAACTACACGGCTCTTATAAGTCAGCCATCAGCCAAGCTGCACTGTGTTAAAGAAGGTAAAATGCCCAAATTAATGTGCCGCGTACAGACATGAAATCCTGACGTGCAGGGGGGCAAACGGCCTTTGAGGTACGCGTGACAGGTGCGCCTCGCAGATCAGACCCTTCCAAGGGCTCCATCAATCAGAGCAACAATAGAAACAGATCTGAGTGGAGAGAAAGAAATGGAAAGGAGCAGAACTATGGGCTCTTTCTCTCTGCTAAAATGGTGTAAGAGATGTAAGAAACCCGAAAACTGTTTTGTGCAGAGAACAGCGGCCTCACGTGGGCCCCGGTGGGCCTGCCTGGACAGAAGGATGGCTGTCTGCACTGCCCTCTGGCGGACAGAAGGCGACTCTCCTCAATTTTTTTTCTTTTTCTTTCTTTCTTTTTTTTTTTTTTTTTTAAATAAACTAGGTACACAGTACCTCAGTGGTGTCATCAGCATATATATTGGATTTCAAGCAGGGGACTGGCTTAACTCACTCGGGAGAGTGCAGCTAAAGATAAAGATATATTCATCTCCAAAAAACTAGACTGAGTGGCTTTTATCATCTAGAGGCTAGATAAGGATAATCGAAATGGGACACTAAGAGGCATGAATGGCCACTGACCAGGAAAGCCCAGCGAGGTGGCTCATGGGAAAAAAAAAGGAAACCATCATTTGGTGAAGAAGGGAGTGGGCACTTTCACATCATCTGCTGCTGAAGGTCAAGCGAATGAGGACAGAGACGTGCCGGAACATCTGGCAGCAGGAGCTTGTGATAGCCTTGCTGTGACAGTGTCGGTGACAGGGAGGGGCAAAATCCGTCGCACAGCGGCTTGAAGAGCAAGGGAGCTGCACGCTGAACAAAGATGGAGTAGCGAGCAGCCCTACTTCTAAAACATCTCACCAACGCCATGGTAAGTGTTTTAAATGTTCCTAGGTATAATCCCTGAGGGTAAAGGGAAGCAAAAATACTGCTAGTAATAGTAACAGTAACTTGAACCTAAAAAGCACACTTCAGAAAGCTGACTCCTACAGCGGTGGAGACATCAAGGAGCAATCCAATTTATACCACAGAACCTCCAAAAGGCATGGGAATCTGTGGCACCTGATGGCTCCAGAGCTTGAGAAGAGGATAAAAATAATGCAGCACAAAAGATGGCACAAGCTTCTAAGGAGAAGGAAACAGGCTTCCACCTAAAGATCACAAACAGAGTAATTCATATATTGGAAATTCTCAAGAGCAACACTGCAAGCTGGAAGGCAGGGACCTACTGTCTTCAAACTCTAGGGAAAATTAATTTTGATCTTTAATTCAATATTAAATTTACCAATCAAACCTGGAAATAACATAAGGATATCTTTTAGATGTGCACAGGCTCAAAAACTTTATGAATCCATGAATCCTTTTTCACGAAGCGGCTGAAGGAGGTACTTCACCAAAGTAAGGGAACAAATCAAGAAACAGGAAATTATCACAAAGGGAAACGAGAATGAAGGTGAAGGTTGCATCTGCGCTGCAGACCTTGGGAGGAGCCTCGGTTGGCCAGTCCCAATCGGAGCTACTGCTTTAACCTAGGATGAAACCTAGGACAGTGATGGCTTTCAGTGATATAAACAGCCTACTATGGCTCACGTGCCACAGGAGCAACACCACTGCTCTAAGAGATCTACAAAGTGTGAATGTGTTGAGAAGAAAATCATGTATCTGGGGAAAGGTGGGGTTACCCTGCTAGGGGTTCAGAGGTAGACATAGAGAGTATAGGAAGAAAGTCAGGTCGTTTCAAATACTGGCAGTCTGGTGTGGTGAAAGACCCACAGTCCACGTAATATAGAGCACCAGGGAAAGAAAGAAAACAGTCACTGGAGAACAGGGGGTTTCCATAAATTAAATATACCTCAGCCTGAATGTATACACCATGCAAATTCCAGTGTAGGAGGTCAATGCTATGTTTGTTTATACATTAGAGGATAGGGGCTTGGCGGGAGCTGAGCTGGAGAAATTTTAAAGCTATATTAAGATACTTATTAAGATATAAAACGATTGAGCTAGCTCTCTCCTGAAAGTTAAGTCTTTCTGTTCAAGAAAAGCTTAAAGCTTTAGTTTGTAACATTAACAGTGGTAGCTTGATATAAAGCTGAATGTGTTTCTGAAATATATACATGAAATCCAAGCGAACTACAACTGGTAATCCATTTAACAGGAAATTCAGTATCTGCAAATATTATAATCTCCTTTAATAATGTCAGGCCAATTAATCATTCACTTTTTGTCTGAGGGAGAAAAACTGCCTTATTCAAAAGGCAAATAATCTTAGGTTGTATGACAGCTTCAATTAATGTTAAACTTCACCTGAACTTTCACCTTTAATTTTCAAGCACATTTACTTGCTGCTTTTCTTAGTCCAGCAATTCCAATAATTGGTACCACAGTACAGAAAGGAGACGAGAGTCTCACTGTCTAAAGGGATGTCCAGGGCCAGCCAAATAGCTCAGCAGATTAAAGCACCTACAAGCAGGCACAGGGGCCGGGGGTTCCAATCCAGGTCTCTGGTGCCAGCCCCGCCCCCAGGGCACACTGAGACAGCAATTGAGACTAGGCATAGTGGCGTGAGCCTGTAATCCCGGCTCTTGGGAGGCTGTAAACAGCAGATCACTATGAGTCTGATCTAGTAGTGAGACCCTGAACACTCTGTAGACCTTTCTCTAAAAATACTAAATAAATAAATAAATAAATAAATAAATAAATAAAGGGGTATCCAACTCTACCTGGTAGAGCTTCAGGAAAATGTAAATGCCCTAAAGAAACAAATGTGAAATTTATTCCCTCTGACGAGATTTTTTTTTTTTTTTTTTTTTTTTTTTTTTGTGGTTCCAAGGATCGAACTCAGGACCTTGCACTTGCCAGGCAGGTGTTTATGCCACTGAGCTACCTCCCCAGCCTGAATCAGACCTTTTAATCCCACTGGAATCACTGTTTCTCACACATTGTGTATACAGTGGTCCTCTGCTCCAGTCCTTCAGCAACTGTCCCTGTACTGTTGCTCCATAATTACACAAATTAAGACTAATTAAGTGAGGTGTACTTCTCATGATGTGGTTCTTATTTTATTCTATTTTGTCAGAGAGTGGGGAAGTTTCCTTAAACACTTTTAGAACAAACCAAAAATAATACACAGAAGCACATGTTTACAAACTAACAATTCTGGTCCAGAGAATTAGATTATACTAACACTGTTTACCTCTACAAAACAACACACACAAGACATAGACCTGGTTCAGCTAACAATTTTTAAACCATTCCCTGTAGTGTGAGTGCCTTTGTTGGAAATAGTCATTTCTTGTGATGCTAAGAACCCTTGGGCATCACCTGTTAATCAAAGGTACCTGTAAATTGAAGCCCACCTCAGATAAACTGCAATTTCACCCATGATAATGTCAGGATGCTGGATTTTCTGTGAGCAACTCCTAGTTGCTCAGGGCCTCAGGCACCAAAGGGCAGCATGAGCAGGCTGGGTGCCAGAGAGAACAGGTAAACTTGGGCGGAGCTAGAACTACCAGAACTAGTCCTCCTGCAAGCCATCCACCACCTCGCTTCCCTTTCCTCTCAAAGTCTGATGTTCCTTGAAGTCTGCCTCCAAACACAGGTAACAAGAACCTGAAATTCACTTCAGAACCTGAAATTCACTTCAGGAGCAGGTGTGTTCAACTGTCCTCCTAGATGAAGTTCTCGGGATGAGAAGCAGTCATCTTGTCTGCTTCTCTTTAGTTTCTCTCTGTATCTCTAAATTCCTTCACAACCATGCCCTCTTACCAACCAAAACAAGAATGCCTATTTTTTTTTCAAATACTTGTCAATAATGACTTTGGATAGTCCTTCCCTTTATAACAGGTTGGGAAAAATGGGAAACCATCTTGATCTGCTTTACCAGCAAGTGGAACTTTTCTGATTTGTACTTCTTTTTTGGCCAATTATCTATTCATTGTTTTGTCCTTTTCACTGAGTATTCTCATGGTTTATGTCTAGATGCCCCCCAAGGCCTCATGTACTCTGATGTGGGGTTTTTGGACAGTGACTGAATCACAGTGGAGCTGAAGAGGTCCAGTTAAAAAGGGGACCTAGCGGGAAGAGTGGTTCCTCAGCAGTGACTGGGAAGGGTTTGTCTCCCTTCCCTGTGCCTCCCTTTTCTCTCTGCTGCTGGGCTGCCATCACCTGACCAGCTCTCCTCCACCCAGGCCCCTCTACCAAGCTTTTTCTGGGTGTGTGTGTCTCCTGAGCACACCTTGATACTTTTGAACTATGAGCCTACACAAATCTCTCCTCTTTTAAATTGAGTGTCACCCTCTCCAGAGCTGGGCTGTGCCCTGGCCACCTAGAAGACTGCTGCAGGGACCAGGTGATCCCTGCCCCACCCCTCTCACCCTCACTAGAACTTGGCTGAACTATGGCCATCTCTATCCTCCAGCACTATAAACATAGCTCTGCTGAGATAGGGCTGCCTGTCCTACCAGTAGTGGGAGCCTTGTGAGACTCCTCTGCCCTCACATACTCCTGAGAGCGTTGCTCACCTGTACCTCACCCCCCACCCCCACCAGCACTGCAGAGTCACGAAGACCATTGAGAGCATCAAAAATGACAAAAGGAAGTAACAAAAGACAATCTCAGACCTCCAGCCCACCCAAAACATATCCAGGGGACAGATCATAAAAGAATTTGGAAGTCACATACCTGAAATTTCAGAAATGATAGCAACTGAAGTAAAGAAGCAACTCCATCGGGCTCCTTCTCCCAGTGACATCCGGTGCGGAGCAGCTCTGGCCAGCGGGGATAGGTGACATTTTTTTAAAAATTTGAATTAAGACGTCTACCCAGTGAATACACAGATCTATTCCAAAAGAGAAAACCAGCTTTGACAGCACAGCCATAATGCCCAGGGTTCAGCCCAAGCTGGCAAGACCAGCAAAGGGTCAGGAGGAAGAAGGCCACAAGAGGGGAAAAAAGGCTTCCACCAAGAGGGCAGGAGCCTCTGAGGATGCCACCGGACGTGACAGGAATGAGCTCGAGTTTGAAGAGGCGGTGAAGGCTTTTGCAAGGAAACTTATGGAAGCAAAAATCACAACACTCCCAGTGAAAAACTTAGAGAGCTCCTGGTTCAGAAAGGAGAGACAAAAAGTAAAAATTCAACGCCGCCAGAGGACGCAAGCGCGGGCGAGCATGCCGAAAGCTTGAGCTCCGGAAGAAAACCAAGTGCTCCGGGAAGGAGCATGGACGCAGCTCGCGTGCGCCGTCAGGGCCAAGGGAAGGCGCGCCCTCCACCCAGCCAAGTCAGAAGGAGCGCGGGCGCAGCCTCACCCAGGAATGAGGGACAGAGAGTCCGTGAGGCCTGGGGAGACCTTCAGGAGTGAGAGCCAGCGGAGGAAACGCGGGCAGGAAGAACCCTCGTGGACCCGAGGAAGGAAGAGGCGGCTGCAGAAGAAGAAGGCCGGCCAGGGGCTGAGGGCGCCGCCTTGACGCTGGCAGCCGACTTCTCCTCCGCCACGCTGGAAGTCGGCAGGCAGTGGGCTCGCATCTTCCGCGTTTTGGGAGAAAACGGTTTTGACCCCAAGTTTCTGTGCAAGGTTGAACTGGCATTTAAATACGATGGCGAAGTCCAGACCTTCTCAGTCCTGCAGAGCCTCAGGTGCTTTGCCAGCCAGAAAGCTTTCATGAGAGATTTGCTGAAAGACGCTTTCCCACAGAGTGCAAACTCACGCGGAGAAGGATGGCAAAGTGGGATGCAAAGAAAGGGGGAGAATCCTCTCAAAGTGTGGAGCTGGAGACCCAGTGAGAGATGGCTTTAACTTGCTGTTCATTAAAGAGGTGAAGGTGGCTGGGGCTCAGGCGGAGAGCTTGGCGTCTTTGGAGTGGGAGGGAAAGGAAAGCCCCAAGGTGGGGGAGCAGGAGGACTCATAGCTAGAGGAGGAGGAAGAAGAGAGCTCTGGAGCGGAGGAGGGAGAAGGGATATGGGGGGAAGAGGAGGAGGAGGGGGAGGAGGAAGGGATGTGGCTGGAGGAGGAGGAGGAATCCTAGGGGAAAGAAGAAAACTCAGAGACTGACAAGGAGGGAAAAGGAGACTCTGAGACAGAGGAGGAGCAGGAGGGAGGAGGAAGCCCAAGCACAGAGGGAGAAGGGGCCTCAGTGCTGCGAGAGGGACTTGCCTGTAGTCGGGAGAAGGAAGGGCCGGTGCAGACCCAGGGGGAGCACAAGGCCGAGGTGCAGGAAATGGCTGCTTCCGGAGGTCAAGGAATCAAGGTTCTCCATCCGACTTCGCATCACAGTGCTCTCTCGAAATCACTAGAGCGAAGTTCCAGTGAGCACAAAACGTGTTCACGGGCAAATCCGAGTGCTTCATCAGAGGTCATCAAGTTTTTAGGGAAAACAGAGAAAGACAAAAACAAGACTCTTCAGATGAAAGAGCTGACATCTGAAGAAGCAGCCTTTAATCCAGGAAACAGAAGAAAACTTCAGAAGAAGCGTGGTGGGCATCTTCAGAGAGATACAAGAGGAGCTGCAGCGCAGAAGGAAACGTTGTCCGGATATTGAGGAAGTTAAGCATTCGGTAGACGACCTGCACCGCAGGGTAGCTCAGCTAGAGGAAAGAGTGAGCTGTCTGGACAGCCAAGTGGAAGAGGCATCCAGGGACGCAGCACAGATGTCCAGACAGCTGCTGAATAACTAGAAACTTCGCATCCGGGAAGACGAATTCAGAAGCTCCAACGTCCGTGTGATCGGAGTCCCAGAAAAAGATAACAAAGCGAAAGAGGCAGAGGACATAATTAAAGAAATCATTGAAGAAAACTTTTCAGAGCTGAGGAGGAGCTCAAGGCTTGAGGTCGTCAGTGCTCAGCGAGTCCCCAGCAAGGTGGATGAGAGAAAGCTCACTCCTAGACACATCTTGGTGACGTTCTGGAGCCCCAGTGAGAGAGAGAAGATCCTGAAGGCCTCACAAGAAAGAGAGGTCACCTACGCAGGCCAGAGGATCCAGCTGACAGCAGACTTCTCGCTGAGCACGCTGGACGCCCAAAGCCAGTGGTGCGACATCGTGAGAGTCCTGCACGAGAACGGCTTCCACCCGCGAATCCAGTACCCAGCCAGACTGGCCTTTGATTTTGAGGGCCAAACAAGAACATTTTTTGATATTGATGAATTCAGAAGATTTGTTTGCCATGTACCCTCTTTGAAAGGATTACTAGGGAACGTACTCTGGGGTCTGGGTGGTTGCAGCAAGCAGCAGCGCGCTTTCCCCACCAACACCCAGGAGGGCACAGTGAAGGGAACATCAAGTCTGTACCTGCAGGGTGGGCATTCGACAGCTCTGCTGGTGCAGCAAAGGGAACGTTATTACCTGGACACCGTTAAAAGCTGTACTAAATTTTAATGATCATTGTATCTGGCATAGAAGGTTTGTTTGTATGTTTGTCTGTTAACAAGAGAATGAACCCAGAGCGCTTGCTCTGAGCTGTGTTTTCAACCCTTGAGAAAAGTTTCTAGACAGGTCTCACCAAGGTGCCCAGGCTGTGGCTCATCTGTGACCTCCTGCCTCAGCCTCCGTAGCCAGGATCCAGCTCAGGAGGGAGTGTCACCACAGGAAACTTCACAATAAAGATTTTTCACTTGAAAAAGAAAAAAGAAAAAAAAAAAAAAAACTCCATCAATCTATGGAGGAAATCAGATCAAAAATAATCTCTCAGGTAAAAAAAGAAATGACACCAATCATGAAAGAACTGCTCAATACTTCTAAAGAAGTTGTAGATTAAAAAAAAAAAATAGAGTGGAATAAGAAAATAATGGGGAAAAAAAAGAATATGAAGAAGAAATCTTTTGAGACTAGTCTGTTTCCTCTCCATATTCTCATTTTTTCCCTTTAGTATTAATTTCCAAAAAGCTAGCTAACATGGAATTTCTGCTTTATGGCATCATATCATTTCAAACAAGCTGTCAGTTCGGCTGAATTTTCATCTAGAAGCATAAATGGAAAACAACCCATTTTCAGGGTTTTGGCAGACTTCCTTTACTTGCAACTGTTAAGACTCAAGAGTTTGAAGTTTTTGCTGTTTGTCAACATTTCCTTCTGGAGAATATCCACACTTCTTCATCATTCAGCTTTCTCCGTAAAAGTTCACAATCTGGCAGCTTACATCTTTAAGGCCCGAAGAGTAAGAGTGAACTAAGCAAATGACATTCCATGTCTTTGGCATATTCCTATTGGTTAAAAAATAAGTCATTGGGCCGGGAAGATGGCTCAGTAGGATAAGCGCTTGACTGACAAATGCAAGGATCTGAGTTCAATCCCTGGTTCTGCCAAAAAAATAAGTCAGAGATTCTGGCCAAACTGGACAGGAGAGGATCACATAAATGTGTAAATATTACAGGGCCAAGTTATGAGGACTGCCACAGATACTGTATGTTTTCAATGAGCTAGCATCCTCAATACCAAGTGACATTTCATACACCTGATAAAAATTTGCTTATAAGCCAATGAGCCCCTGAAAATGTGTAAATCATCTTTTTATACTCTATATTAAACAAATAGTAAAAAGAAAAGAAAATGATGGAAACTTTGAATGAGCAATAGAGGCAAGAACTAGAATGCATGAAACAGATTCAAATAGATATCCAGGACATTAAGAATTCCATTCAAAACCATCAAAACCACTTGAATAAAACTGAAGATAGACTTTCAGAACTTGAATATAACATTACAGCTAGTGAACATGAAAGGAAAGATCTCTTAAAAATAATAAGAAATCAGGAAATAGCAATACAACAGCTGAAAGATGCTGTAAAGAAAAATAACATAAGACTAATAGCTGATGGGGCCGGAAACATGGCTCAGTAGAATAAGTGCTTCCCTGGCAAGTGCAAGGATCTGAGTTCAATTCCTGGTTCTGCCAAAAAAAAAAAAAAGTCAATAGCTATCAATGAAACAGCTGGAGTTAACACAAATGACATTAAAAGACTGTTTGCAGAAGTAGTAGCAGAAAATTGCCCAAGTGTGGGAAAAGAAGCTGACATACAGTTAAGAGAGGCATATAGAACTCCAGCTAGCCACAATCAAAATAAATCTACACTCAGACACATAATAATCAGGATTCCAGAAATTCAGCAAAGGAACAGAATATTAAAAGCTGTTATAGAAAAGAAACAGATAACCTATAATGGAAAGCAAATGAAAATCACAGCAAATTTCTCAACATAGAACATCAAATCAATAAGAACTTGGGGTGAGGTATTTCAGGTCCTGAAAGAAAATAATTTCTGACCCAGATTGATATATCCTACAAAACTATCTATAAAATTTAATAGAGAGATAAGATACTTCCATAACAAAGAACAACTGAAGAAATTCATGACAACCAAACCAACCCTACCACGAGTACGGACACATATTTTAGAAAGAAACAAAGATAACCACAACTTCAAGAATGACAACAGAAGCAAGCAGAACAAACAATTAAGCAAAAAGGATAAGTAGGTCTCCATAGTAGGAAAATAACGTGACAAAGATAAATCAATATATATATATATATATATATATATATATATATATATATATATCAGTTATAACCATCAATGTAAATGGCCTCAATTCTCAAATCAAAAGAAGCAGACTGGTAGAGTGGATCAAAAAACAAAATAAAACAATATGCTGCATAAAAGAAACACATTTAACTCAAAATGAAATTAATAGACTAAACACCAAAGGATAGAAAACAATACTCTATGAGACATGAACCCAGAAAAAAATCAAGGATAGCTATTCTGGTTACTGACAATGTCAACTTCAAGCCAACAGTAATTAAAAGACATACAGAAAGTTACTACATACTTGCTCATGGAAAGCTGCCAGAAGAAGAGATAACAATTATACAATTATATGCACCCAATGTAGGAATACCCAACTATATAATTTTAACAGACATGAAAAATCAAATGAGCAATTACACAATTGTACTGGAGGACTTTAACACCCCACTGACAAAAAGAGATAGCTCAATGAAGAAAAAACTCAGCAAAAAACTACCAGATAAACCAAACTTGTGAAGAAATTGACTTAGTAGAACATTAGAGAATGTTCCACCCATCAGAATACACATTCTTTTCAGCTGCATACTGGATGTTCTCCAAAATAGACCATGGGCTAGCACATGGAGCATGATTAAGTAGATGCAAAGGAGTCAGAATTACCCTATACATATTATCTGACCATAGTGCAATGAAACTGAAAATTATTGACAAAAGAAACAGCAAAAATTCCATAAACACACAAAAACTAAATAATTCATCCTAAACAATGGGTCACAGATAAAAATAAAAAATATTTACAATCAAACAAAAATGCAGATACAATTTACTGGAACCTGTGAGATGCAATGAAAGTTGTCTTAAGAGGAAAATTTATAATGGTAAATTTTCACATCAAGGAAACAGAACAAGCCCAAAAGAACAATTTTATATTGTACCTCAAGCTCCTAGCAAAAGAAAAACAAGTTAAGCCCAAAGCCCAAAGAAGGCAGGACATTATAAAGATCAGAGCAGAAATAAATACAGTGGAGATGAAGAAAGCAATACAGGGGCGAGGAAGATAGCTCAGTAGAATAAGCACTTGCCTGGCAAGCGCAAGGGCCTGAGTTCAATCCCCAGTTCCACAAAAAAAAAAAAAAAAAGCAACTGTTTTAAAGAAAGAATCATTTTGTGGAGAGACGCTTTAAATACCATGTTCATATTTCATGGGCATATTTTCACTCATAAATCTTAGTATTCAGGGGCCAAGGAGATAGCTCAGTAGAATAAGTACTTGCCTGGCAAGCATAGGGTTCTGAGTTCAATCCCCGGTACCCCACACATACACACCCACCCACACACACACGCACAAATAAATAAATAAATTTTAGCAATCAATGATACTTCCTTGAAACAACTATTGGTGTAATTTTTAAAACTTGGCCATTCCTTGTTAATTGAAATGCTGCAGGAAGAAAGAACATTCCTTGCTTCCCCATGTATTCACTCAATTTTCTATTTAAGCATGAACTTAAGAATGCTGGTTTCAGTCTGTGAGTGAGAACTCACTCACATATTTTCATCTCGTCCTGCCAACTGGCTCTTGTCTGGGAACCTCGTCAGGTCAGCTGTGTCACCTCAGGATGTTCTCGTCATTTTCGAGTGCTTCCTCACTCACTGGCACTGCAAGATGTCCTGGGTCTGCTCTGTGCTCTGCCTGCCTTGCCAGTGAGTCAGCCATTACAAAGAAAGATTTGGGCACTAGGTGCTCGTTGCTAAGGAGGTGCCACTGATTCTTCACGCATGCACAGAGCTAAGACTCATGAGTGCATGCACGCGGGCACGCA